>NC_135621.1:24211666-24514696 GCF_053574225.1 Canis aureus
GCGGCCAGATTCTTGGAATG
Source organism: Canis aureus (assembly GCF_053574225.1). Lineage (NCBI taxonomy): Eukaryota > Metazoa > Chordata > Mammalia > Carnivora > Canidae > Canis > Canis aureus. Next base: position 24,211,687 of record NC_135621.1, read on the forward strand.
TGGTTTCCGTGGGAGGCCACGGGCCAACGGCAAGGAATTCCAGAAAGCCAGGAGGCAGACAGGGAGACGGTTGGCATGACATCAAATACCAAGGAGGCGTCAGTGATTGGAACTCAGGAGGCAGGGAGTGTCTGTGTGCGGGTGGAGTTTCAGGCCCCGTGGCTCTCAGCCGGCCTGGAAGGCCCCCAGCCTGTCCCCCAGGATCCCCCCCTCCTCCCACCCCGGCCCCGTCCGCAGGGAAGGCACATCCTCTTGCCCCCCGACCAGCGGGCAGCACGGAGTCGGGGGTGACCGTGCGGTGTGTCCTCAGACAGGTTGCCGGCCCTCCCTGAGTCTCAGCACTTCCCCTGAGCCCGTCGCAGGCTGCTGCTGATTCCTTTCCGGGAGCCGCGCCCTCACCCCGCCAGTCCTTCCTCAGCCCCCGGGGGAGGCTTGGCCCAAGGAGGGATGCTGGGGTTTGGTGCCAGGGAGCACATTTAAGATCGCAGCCCAGCAGGTGCCACGCGGAGCACTCAGGCAGGGTGTCCTCCAACCCCCCACCCCCCGCGGGAATGTGAGAATGAGTGTTTTGTCTGCTTGGTCTGCCGCTGTGTCCCCAGCTCTCCAATGCTGACTTGATGAACCCCCCATTTCACAGCTGAGAAAAGCGAGGCACAGTGAGGTTAGGTACCTGGTCACAGGCGCACCCAGCATCGGGACACTGGGCAGCTTGGAGGACTGCGCGGCGCTCAGGCCCAGGTCCACCCCCTGGTCCCCTCGGCCAGGGAGCCAGACACGACAAGGCAGGCAGGACACAGGAGACAGAGCCCGAGGGCCTCGGATGCCCCAGGCAGCCTTGGCTGGGAGCTGGCTGTGCCACAGGTGCTCAGCCCCTCGCGGGGCAGAGGGGGAGGACGATGAGGTGTGGGGTCCAATCCTGGGCCAGAGACCAGCAGGGACAGGAGCCCATCTTCCCACCCCTGTTCCGGGCCGGGCACCTGGACGTTCAGCTGGGCTGACCCAGGGACAGATAATGGCAGTGAGCCATCAGCCTCCTTTGACAGGAGGGAGCCCAGAGGGTACCCAGTCCAGACGGGGCATCGGGAGAGCTTCCTGGAGGAGGCGACAGCTGGAATGCTCTTCACAGATGAGTAATAATTGGGCAAAAATATAAAGGGGGGAGGGTGTCGCTGGTGGGAGGAAGAACACGTGCAAAGGCCCGGGTAAGGGTCAGGACACTCGGGGTCCCCGCAGGGAGCAGCCGTCCTGGGACAGAGTGCATCTCAACGTTCTCCTTCTAACAGGATAATCACATTCCTTTCTCTGGTGAGAACCTCTTTACTGATGCTATTGCACAAGAGGCCAGAAAGGCCCCCCTGAAAGTCTTCTCTCTTCCTGCTCCTTCCCTGCCCCAAGGGCCACCAAAGACCCAGACACAGACCCCAATTCAGGGGTCTTAGGACAGACCGGGCCCCAGGGTCCAGGAGAAAGGACCAGACCACATCCAAAGCGACCGGGGCTGAGGCTGGTGGACTTTCCCGCTTGTAACAACCAGCAAACCCCACACCACTGGAGCAGAGGGGAGGGGTCGGAGGAAGGGAAGCAGTTTGGATGGAAAGCCACGGGCAACCAAGGTTCAAAGCCCGCGTCTGCCCTCCTGAGTTGTGGAACCCACACAGGTCCTGCAACCTCTCACCCCCCACCCTGCCCCGGGGTCCTCGTAGGCTCCGGGGTCACCCGGAAAGGGCGAAGAGGGCCTGGGCAGCCCGGAGCCAGAGCACCTGGTCCTGAGGCCTAGGCCTAGCTATCAGCCTCTCAGCCCTCCCCGCGGCGTAGCGCGTCATCCCCGGCAGCGCCCTGTCTACACCATTGCCATCTGCACATCAGGTTGCGTATCCTGGGTTTTTAGTTTAACGTTGTGTCTTGGCGAGCTCGCTGCATTACTGGGGAGGCTTCCTAACGCTGCTGTACTGGCTGCTTTAGCCGTCCGTTGAGAGATGATGGTTCATAAGTCGGTGACCCACTTCCCTGACTCAGGCCACCAGAGGCCTCTGAACCCCCTACACGCACACGCACACACACACACGCACATGCACAGTGCTTCTCCCTCCGCCCCTCGGAGCATCGCTCTGCCTCGAGCCGGGCCCCTGCGCCTCCAGGGCCAGAGGGTTTCCAGATGTGGGCATCAGGCGACCACAGCCCATGATGGACCGCTGGCTCACTCGCTCCCAAAGCCTCCTGCCTCGTTGGAACGACCCCACCTGCTACGATGCTCTATTTTATTTATTTATTTATTTATTTATTTATTTATTTATTTATTTATTTATATTATTTTTCTTTATGGGCAGGAAACAGTGTTTAGATGCAAAACCCGTTAGAGGCAGACAGACCTGGGTTCAGATCTTGCGCCCCCATTTTTGGATCCCTGGAATCCCTCCTGCAGGTGTGGGAGCCAGAGTCCCCTCACCTGGAACGCAGAACGATAGAATCAGCACCGTCTGGCTCAGCAAGAGGAGACGCAGAAACCGCCCCCGCAGTGTTCCTCCTCTCACCCCCGGCGTTGTGTCAGACTGGGGCGGGTTTTCTGTGATGTTGAGGACAGCGGTCAGCTGTCCCAGGGTCCCCAGCCCTCCGGGCTGAGTGCTAGCTGCCCAGGGAGCAGTCAACACTGGAAAGGGTTTCAGTGGACACGTAGGAGTTTTCTGGAAGTGGAGATATGGCCACGTGGGCAGAATGCAGCTCAAGCTAAGTCGCAGAGGATGGGAGAGGTTAGTAAGAAGTGGGGAGCCCCGGGGGACCTCCAGCCCCTGGGTCCCGCTCCTCGCGGTTCTCAGCCCCACCTTGGTTCCCCTTTGCTGCCGCCTCCTCGTCTCCCCAGCCGTCCACACCACAAGGCCCAGGGCTCCCACCTTGACCCTGTTCTCTCTGTCTCCACCCGCGGGAGCCCCACCTGCCCTGACAGCTCCAGACTTGTCCCTCTGCACCTGCCTTCTGGGTCTGTCTCCACTGCTGTGTCCACCACCCCCCGCCACCGACTCCAGACTCGGCCCTGTGAACCCTGAGTCCTCACAGGCGGCCCCTTCAGGTATTCAGTGGGCACACCCAGCGTCCTCTGCCCTCCCGCCATCTCCTCGGGATGGAATCCCTGACTCTTTGCCACTTCGCACATCCTAGCCGGGACACTGGGAAAACGGACCCAGAATCCACCCTCCACTCCCCTCTACCGAAACCACCCACCTGGCCCATCCTCCTGCCGGACTGAGGCGGGGCCTTCGAAGTCTCGTCCTGCTTCGTTCCTTTGCCGCCCACAGCAGCAGAGCAATCCTGTAAAAATGTAAATCAAGGCCTGCTGATGTCTCCCCTCTCTCTAGAAGATGAATCCCAAATCCTTTCAATGGCCCACAACCTCATCTGATACCCGTCCCGGTCCCTCTGTCCTCATCTCCCCAGATTGCTCCAACCACACTGGCCTCCCTGCTGTTCCTGGAGCTCTCCAAGCTCAGTCCCACCTCAGGGCCTTTGCACCTGCCATTCCCTCTGCCTGAAACTCTCCCTTCCCAGATCCCTGCTCCACTCCCTCCTTCCCTTCTACTAGGCATCTGCCCAGATGTCACCTGATCAGAGAGGCCTTCCCTGGCCAAGATCTATAAAATAGCACAGCCCCCACCACAGCCATCCCTTTGTACCCGCCCCCACCCGCATCCTCTCTCATCTTCTGGTGCTCACCACCTGTTGCTGTGTTTGTTTTCTTGTCTGCTGTCTGTCTCTGCTGTAAGGAGATGCCAAGAGAGTTGGGATTGGTCTGTCTGTGCTCAGCCATACCCCAGCACCCAGCACTGGGTGCTCAACACCAAGTGTTGAATGGATGTGTCCTTATCTGCCCAGTGCCCAGCCTGTGGTAGGCACCTGTTAAGTGCCAGATCAGTGAATGAATTATATTATTATTGTTGGTAATAGGTCCTCCCACTTCTTGAGGATCTGCTGAGCTAAGCAGCTGCAACAAGCAGCTGTCATCGTGAACTCTGTGTGTGGAGGAGGAAATGAGGCTCGGAGGAGAGAGCCGCTTGTCTTGAGCCACACAGCAGCTGAGTTGGGCTAGATTCACACCCAAGTCCAGCTGACTCCAAAGCCCACAGTTGTGGAGTGGGAAGCAGTGTCGGCCTGTACTTCACCCGCCAAGAGAATAAACCCCAAATGGTGCTCACAAAGCACATGGCCCCATGCTGGACCCGATGACAGGGGTTCTCTGCACAAGTCTGGTCCTTCCCTCCCTTGGCACAGGATGCTGAGGATCCCCCAAAGCGCATGAGGCCTGGCACACCAAACCCTCTCTGGCCTCGGCCCAACACCAACTGGAAATTTTTCGCAGGTTCTGACCCAGAACAGGCTGTATCGCAGCCTCCAGGGGACATGTGGTAGGTTTGGTTTGGCGGCTGGGTCTTCGTCCTCCCTCTTGCATCATCTGTGAAGGTCTTTCTGGCCCTCAGAATCTCTCTGGAGCCCCAAGGAGGGGCCAAGGCAGCCAGGTGATCCTGTCTGTCCACCCAAGTGACCCCATCCATCCACCTGGCGGCTCCCTATCTGTGGCCTTCCTGTAGAAACCTCGCCCCATTGGAGGGGGACCCAGCCGCGTAGAAGGTGAAATGCAACACACAGGCTGTTTTTAAATAAAACTTTACTTGAAAGCTCTCAAAGCCGCACTCCAGCAAATGTGCAGAGGAGCCAGCCACACAGTCTTGGAGTCAGAGCTGGGCTCAGACCGTGCCTCCGCTTGGCAGTGGGGAACCTCGGGCAAATTATTTAACTTAGACTCACTCTCGCTGTCAGTAAAATGGACTCAAGTAGACTTGCCTTGGGATGATTGCGAGGGTTATAACAGGGCCCAGCAGGTGCCAGGTGCCTCAATAAATCCTGATCGTAATTATTGTAATTACGATCAGAGTAAATTAGAGAAGAATGGCCACATAGCACTCCCCCCCACACACACACACAACTATGGGTGTTTTGCATTTTCTGTTTTCTTCTGCACGTGGTTTAATACTTTTCTAGTAATGACGTGCACATCGTTTTGCATTCTAATTATATTCGCATAGCATTCAATTAGCCATTACCCTGTGGTTTCACTTAATTTTTCTAAATATCATTTTAGTAGCTACCCAGTAGCCCAAGTCCCACATGCTAGCATTAACTGAGCTGTCCCCCTATGGCGAGGCATTCATGCCACTTCCAAATTGTTTTTGCTATGACAAATAATGTTGCAAGAGGGTAAACATACTCCAGAAAATCAGGGGCAGCAATAAACACCTTTAAGTGTTTACAGTTTTCCCTTTTATGAATTATTTCCTCTGGATACATTCCAGGCAGGGCAGTGATTGAGCCGAGGCATGTGACAGCTGTACGATTCTCTGTGCCAGTATCAGCCTCCTCCCCAGCAGCAGCTTGTGAGGATGGGGTGCCCTCATTTTTATATGGTCTGCGTTTCTTTGATTTTTAGCGAGGCTTTACACCTTTCCTTTCACTCATTATTAACTGCATATCCTCTCTTGTGGGTTGCCCATCTATGTTACTGTGACCCCAAGGCCGGTGGTAATTGAAGGCATATCAATGAGGCAACTTTTGTTTTTCCAGACTTCAGCTTCTGGGTGTTCCTCTTGTCGGTATCTCTTTCCCCTGTGCTGTTTACTTAATACACGTTTAATGACTTTAAATTAAGTCGCCTTTTTTTTTTTTTAAAGATTTTATTTATTTACTTATTCATGAGAGAGAGAGAGAGAGTCAGAGACACAGGCAGAGAGAGAAGCAGGCTCCCTGCAGGGATCCCGATGTGGGACTCGATCCCAGGACTCCAGGATCATGCCCTGGGCGGAAGGCAGGCACTAAACCACTGAGCCACCCAGGGATCCCAAGTCGCCTTTTTCGAAAACTCAGACTTGCTCTAAGCAATCACATCTTTGGTTTAAGGGTTATAGTTTTCCTAATATGCATTAAAACAAAGTACAAACATAGCCAAGGTGTGCCGGGGCCTACTTGCACCGGCTCACAGGAACTGGTAGTTAATTTTTTAGGAATTCCGTGAACTTGTTGTTGAATACAGCCTCTATAAAAATTAAATGATATTAGCCGACAATTAAATAAATTCTATGAAACACAAAAGTAATAGGCATTCGCAACTCATCACTTCTTCATGATTTTGCTCCATTTCTTACCATCTATGTTCTTGAGCTTTTTATCTCTTGTGTCTGTGCCATGAAGCTTACATAATGTTGACTCTTGTGCATCTCTTCCCAACGCTGACATCACGTTGACAGTATTTACACCATGGAAATGGGCAGCAGATGTTACAAATCAGGGCTTTTTGCTCTCAAGATTTGGTCATTAAATGTTTGCTGACTGGCATGCCACTGCATGTAACATTTCAAACGCTCGTGCGTTCAGCACCTCCGACCATCTGCCTGCCCCATGGTCTGTGAATCTTTGTGCAGAGAAGTGAACATGTCCTTATATGTTTGCGAAACTGGATCCTGGTACTTCCAGGAACACCCATAGACAGGCATCCCGGGCAGTTGTATCCGGAGCAAAAGGCAAGGTGGTTCTGGAAAGGAGATTGATCAACTCTTTCCAGTTCCTGGTTCTTTCTGGAGGAAAGAAACAAAGGGAGATGAGAAGGCAGGAGGACTGGTCAGAACTACCTGTCGTGCATCTGGCCCTCGGTCCCCCGAGGGAACATCCTGGGCCGCCCCTTTGCAAACTCGCCACCCCCGTCTGCTTTTGCTTCTCAGCGCCAGTGTGTACCGTTGTGAGGCTGTGGCGGGACACCCGTAAGTCACTCCTTCAACTGTGCTTGCTGAGGGTTGGCCATGCCCTGCGCCAAGTACAGGAAATAAAAGATAAAAAAGGCACAGCCCCCTCACCCTCCGAAAGGAACACCAGCCAGTGATGTACAGAAAATCAATCCTGGCCACTTACTTCACCTGGAAAATCAATGTATTCAGTCACAGGGCGGATAGACCTTAGAGAAGGTTCTGGAAAAGTCTCTTTGAAGATGCACATCCAGAATGAACTAGACTGGACTTGATTGCAGACACCTCTTCCAGCTCAAGTTCCAGATAGAAGTGCACTGCCTCTGGGCCCCGGATGCAACTCTGTGGGGTGGACGAGCCGGTGGGGGGGGACAGCCAACCAGATCCGCAGGCCTGTGACCTTGGGCTAGTCACTTGCCCCTCCTGGGCCCGTTTGCCTGGCTGTGAAAATGGGGGCGTTCAGGGGACAGAGATGGAGCCCCTCCCCCAGGAACCTGGCACAGAGCAGGTGCTCAGCCACGGGGCGCCCCATTCCCGGTGGCATCTGCCAGGGGGCCTCATCCTTGGAGGGGGCTCCTGCAGTCCTGTCCACACTCTCAGCCGCCTGGCCCCAGGGCGCCGCGCCCAGTCAGCTCGCTAGTTTGGAATCAATTACGATTCCCTAACCCGGTGACTGCGGCCAGCTCCTGTTTAAACAGAGATGCCAGTCTGAGCGAGCAATCAGCACACAGATGTTTGCACGGAGGCCCGGCACATCTGGGGGAGCCCTGCCTGCGGGAAAGGAGGAAGCTTCTTCATGTCAATTGGACAGGAACCCCATCCCATTGCCCACTGCCCCCCCCCCAGGTTTCGTGGAGGCCTCACGATTGCCACGAAGGGAAGCCGCGGCCCAGCTCACAGCTGTTATGTGGCCCCAAAGCATTTAGTTCGGGGGCTCTTATCGGCCTGGCTCCCAAATCAGGCAGCTCCGGGCGAGAGAACCAGGAACTCGTCTCCTTCAGCACAGGCCGGGGAGGACCAGGGAAGCTTTCCTTCTTTATTCCCTCCGTCATTAAAACTCTGGCCTTAACCCTGAAAATATTTGCTTCCAAGAATAGATGCTCGTTGGCGCCGCGAAACACTCCCAGCCTGGGCATCCCGCCGCCGTCAGAATGATGGAAACCAAGGCTGGCCTGTGGGCCGGGAGGGCGCCCACCCCTCCTAAATGCCCTGATGTTTCTGAGGTGCCTGGGGGGTACCAGGGGGAGCTCCTTGCCAGGGTGCCTGGGCTGCCGACTCAAGGTATGGCTCCAGCCAGCCTCAAGTGCTGGGACCTATGGCCCCAGGAATTTCTTGGTGTGGCAGCCCAAGGACCCCATTGTCCACCGAGGCGCCTGCCCAGCTGTGTGTCCTTGGGCAAGAGCTGCTTCACCTCCCTGAGACATCAGCGGGGGAGGGAATAATCCCCCCTGGCAGGGGAATCACTGGGATGCAATCTGAGGATGTGCGGAGGACCTTCAAAGGGTCCCCTTTCCCTGTCTCCGTCCGCTCTGTGAGCAGGAACAGGGCCCCCTGCCAAAGGCTTCCTCCACCCCCTGCCCCCGCCCCCCCAAAGCTGAGGTTGCTGAGAGCTTATGTCACAGCTCCTCCAGCCAGATAAGGAAAAAGGATGTTGTGCTGGATTGTTCTGTTATCAGCTTGGTGACCCTGGGGTCTTCACATCCCAGGATCCACATCCCTGGTAAGGCCGGCCAGAGCGCTCTGAGTTTCAGGAAGCCCAACACCAGCATCGCGGGGCCCGGGAGGCGTGGTGGCAGAGGAGCCCGGGCCCCAGTGTGTCCTCACGTTCCCCGTCTGTGTCCGGCCCTTCTTCCTGGCTGCTGACCGCAGGCCGTAGGTCCCAGAGACACGCCCCAGGGGCCCTTCCATGGAGCCCGGGCCCCCTCAGTTGCCCCTCCGCTCCCAGCCCCCTGCAGGTAGGTCCCCTTCTCCCATCCAGTGTAGCTGAGTAATCCTCCTCCGAGCCTTCGACTCCCCCTTCTTGACCTCCCCTGCCCCAGAGTGAGGAAACAGGACTTCCTATAATACATGCCTTGTTCCGTGACAGCTCAGCGGCTGTGTCCCCGCTGGGGCCCGGCCCCATGCCATCGCTTACGTGGCTCTAAGGGGCACATCTTCATCGCCTCTGGCATCCAGACGTATCCCCCAGCCGAGGAGTCAATTTAGGGAGCACTGCCTACTTATTACCCCAAAAGCCATTCTTTACGTTATGGTGCATCTCATGGTTGATGGCATCGGCCGAGGGAGGAAACACAGGACCCCATGGGGTGGCTGTCCTGATGGGGAGATCGTGTTGGTTAGTTTAAGGAAAACATAGGGCAGCAGAGCACTTGCAGCAGGGAGTGATTTGGTCAGATGGGAGCTTTGCTGAGAGCCCCACCCCCGCCGTCAGCAGGGCCAATGGAAGGAGGCGGGAGGCCGTGGGGAGGCTGTTACTGTGCTCCAGGGAGGAGACTATGGGGTTTAGGCTAGGGACTGTGGACGGATTTGGAAATATTTTGGAGCCAGGATTATGGAAGGATTGGACCTGGGGGCAGGGAAAGGAGGCACCCTGGGCAGCTGTAGGGTCTGATGTGAGTGATGACCCGTATTGCTACAGGTAGGAAGGACACCGCTGGCAGAGAGATGGAGCAGGGGTGGCAAGCACGGCACAGTGGGGCCTATTGTCGCTGGCTACAGCGTGACGGGAGAGGACCTCTAAAGGTTGAGTGTGCATCTTGAGGCTGGGGCGGGTCCCAGGTGGTCGGGAGCCAGAGGTGCAGGACAGACAAGTGTGTGCCAGGTGGGCAGCCAGAGGCCGCAGGAGGGAGGGTGTGCTCGGGACATATTACCCATCATATATAGCCTTCTCCCTGGCTCTGGGGCCAGCCAGGAAAGCCAAGACTAGGGTGTGTGTGTGTGTGTGTGTGTGTGTGAGAGAGGATGTAGCCTGTGTAGGTAGCAGGTGTGTGGGCGTGTGCAGCATGTGCTGTGTGTTGTTGTGGGGCATGTATGTGTGTGTGCATGGGTAGTGCACATATATGCTTTGGGCCTTGTGTATGATACATATGTAGTATTGTGTGTGTAGTGTGTGTGTGCATGAATGTGTGTGTTATGTGCACACTCACATGCTCAGGTTTGACCCTGGCTCCAGCCTCGGCCCCTCCCGCCAACCAGAAGGCAAAGGAAGGGCGTGGGGCATGGGCTGGGGTATTGAGGCAGCCCAGGGGTGCAGTACATGAAAACAGGTCAGCGGCCCCCAGGAGGGAGCACAGAGGTTTGGACAGGGCTGGGGCCAGGGGACCAGGACCCATGGATGGTCGAGGGCAAAGTATAAACAGCCCCAGAGCTTGGAGGTGCATTAATTCATAAGGATTTACAAAAGAGGGACCAACGCCTGGGCTCCCAGCCAGGGCTGGGTACACGGAATGGATCTGACCCCATCTCTGCCCATGAGACTCGCATCTACGCCTGCTCACCTCACTGGGTTCCCCACTCCGGCTCCCCGGCGAGCTCCTACTCATCCCTCAAAATCCTGCTCAGGCTGAGCAGGATTTTCCCTTGAGGCCTCCCGTCCTCCTCCAGAGGGGTCCCCTTCTTTCTCCCCACTCCCATCACAGCCAGGCCCACATGGTCCATTACCATATCTGTGCCCACTGGCTGGGGTGCAGCCAGGGACAGTCCCCTGCAGATCCCCGTGCCCGGAACAGAGCCCAGGGCCGGGAGTCACGGCTGCTTGTTGGCGTCCTCCCGCTGCTGGCTTGTGGTTGCACCCCGGGCAGCCTTGTCCCCCGACCCCCACCCCCCCAGGCTCCGCTTCCTCCTTGTGCGACCTGATGCTTCTACAGTATCTTCCAACTTAAAACCCCTCTGACCTTCTCTCTGGCTAATGGAGGCGCTGATCGGGGCCCGGAATGGATGTGGGAAGCACTTGAAAAATTCCTAACAGGAGGCTAAGGGGGAGTCTTTACTTTTGTGGAGCATGAGGAGGTGGGGCCGCCACGGAGGCGGCAGAGGACGCGCCTCCAGCACTTGGTGGCATTTAATGCAAAACTCCAATCTCTCGTGAAAGCACTGGCATCAAATATTTACCAAAGCAGCATTAAACATTAACCTTCAGGATGGAGATGTTTATTTTTTTTTTAAGATTTTATTTATTTATGCATGAGAGACACAGAGAAAGAGAGAGGCAGGCTCCATGCAGGGAGCCCGACGTGGGACTTGATCCCCAGTCTCCAGGATCCCACCCTGGGCTGAAGGCGGCGCTAAACCACTGAGCCACCAGGGCTGCCCATGTTGGAGATGTTTAAAGACCCCAAGCTCCCCCAGGAAATGTCCCAAAGTCAGGAGGGCAAACTGCCGGGAGGAAGGCTGCGAGCGGGGCCTGGATAATGAAGCATCCCCGAGCTCCCCGGGGACCCTCACCACCCCCTATCCCCCGGAGCAGCCCCTAGCCCGTGTCTGTGGGGCACCGGCCCCGTCCGCCTCCTGGGCCACCAGCCCTCCCAGGCCCCCCGACACCACTGAGGCAGAGAGAGCCGGTGCCTTCGTGCATCAGAAGGAAGGTCGGGGCGCAGGAGTGTAGGGAGAGGAGGGGGTGAAGCAGGGGCAGCACCCTCGAGACTGGCTGTGGGATGGTAAGGAAGAGGGGGGACCCTGGACCCAGCCGCTGGGGATATACTGATGGGATTTTCTGAGATGGGAACCCAGAGGCGGGGGCGGCTTCGGGTACCAGCTGCGTGGGACGCCTTAAGTTAGAGATGCCCGTGAGCATCAAGGATGACGTTAGGGCCACAGACACGTCGAGGAGGATCTTAGACGACGGCCCAGGCTGCAGCCCAGCTTGGACTTAGCCGAGGGTGCTGGTCATGGAATCTGAGGGGCTGGGGTCGCCTGGTGAAGTGTGTGGGTGCTGTTGGCGGGGGAGGGAAGGGGACAGGTGACGCAGTGGTGAGAGGGGCAGCCCCTGAGGCAGGAGGAAGCCCGGAGTCGCGGGGTCCAGGGGCTGAAAGAGAGGAGCAGGGGGCAGCCGAAGGGATGTGGGGGCCTGGCCTCGGATGCCAGGACCAGATGCCCTGCCCTTTGCCTGTCGCTCCCACGATGCACACCCCCCGTGTCCCCATCCTGCCCCCCAATGTCGTCCGTGTGCTCCTTGAAACACAGACACAGCGTCTTGTCTGTGGAAGCGGACACCGCAGCATCGTCCTTCCCTCCGCCCTCCGTCTGGCCTCTCCGTTCCCCGGGATGACAGCCGTCTTCTTTCCGAGGGAAGGAAAGTGAGGTCTCACATTAAATTCTTTTGAATGACACAGCGTCCTACACAACACCAAATTATTCCAATTCGTCCACGAGAAGATCTTTGTTGGGGCAGCTTCTCAGCTCTCCCGGCGCCCCAGTGAGCAGCAAATACCTGGGCTCCCCAGGGGCACTTTGCAGGGGGAGGGCCGCCCGCCGTGTCACCTGCCACGGGCTGGGTCCACACGGGCACTCGGAGCCGGGACCCACGCCCGTGCTCGCCTTCGGCGCCCGCCTAAAGCAAGGGAGGACGACGTGAAGCCGGGATCCCGAAGTTCAGGGTGGGTCTTAGGGATGCCTGCTATCCAGGTGTCGGCTCCCTCGGGAGGATCTAGGGGAGGACCTGCTTCCCCGTTTTCCCGTTTCCAGAAGCGTCTGGGTTCTGTGGCTTCGTGGCTCTGCTCTGAGCTGTTTCTGTCCCCACCTTTGCTTGTCTGACTCTGGCCCTGCCGCCGCCCCTCTCTGATGGACCCTGGTTGTGCCACCAGGCCCGCCTGCAGAATCCGGGACCATCTGCCCATCTCGGGGTCCCCAGCTCCCACAGTAGAGTGTCTCCCTTTCCGGGTGTGAGGCCACACTCGCCGCTTCTGGGGCCTGTCGTGCCTGCCCGGTGTGCACAGGTCAGACTCACAGCGCAGGCCTATGTTCCGCGTTAGGATAGGACGTCCTGGCAGCCACTTTCCCAAGCGGCCCACTTTGTACCCTCTCCGGCCCCGGGAGTCGGGGGATGTGACGTCCCGCCGCTAGGCTCCCTCCCCAGCCCTCGGGTGGCCAGGCTTTTACATGTCAGTTGGTTCCGGGGGGTGTGCGCAGGGGCAACTCATCGTAGCTTTATGTCACATCATCCCAACGCTTGTGTCACACAAGCGCACCTCCTCCAGGCAGCCTTCAAAGACCGCCTCCTTCGTGGCTTAAGAGCTCTGCCCTGGTGGGGGTTGGGGGGGGAACGCTGCCGTCACCTCCATGGGACTGCTGTCTTACCCAGCACGGTTCATTTGGGATGCCTGCCCCGTTTGCTCCTTGTAAGACCTGGATGCTAGAGTCCCCACCTCTCTGGGGGCCGTGGGAATGCGCTGGAAGGCGTGCTGCACGCTGCCCGCCCCACGCCTGGCGTAGAGTCAGCGCCTCACAAACTGAGCTCTCATCACTGCTGAGGGGCACGTTGTCTGCAGCTCACCTGGCAATTAGTCATGTTGGGCCTTGTGATTCGTCTGCTCTTGTCAGCCAACTGCCACTGTCACAGACTCACTCAGCCTTCTGGAAGCCTGCATTGTGATTCAAATCACCAGGTGCTTCTCTATCTTCCCCAGTGAGGTTGCAGACACCAGCTGGGACACCCCTCATCCTTCCCGGTGGGCCCCCGGGATCCAGGCCCTCACCTCTCCCCTGCCTCTCCCCTGGGCCACCACCCAGCCACCTCCCTGCGCCCAACCCACCAGGCCCCGGCCCTGCCCCAGAGCCACAGCCGCGCACAGGGGCTGGCAGCCCAGACCACGCTCCCAGCGCTGCCACTAACCGGACCCGTGACCCCACCACCCCCGCCGAGCCTCAGTGTCCCCATCTGTACGTGGGGGGAATAACGTGCCTGACTCGCAGGGCTAAGAGCTTCGGGAGACCGTGCGTGGGAAGTGTGTGCACAGGGACCCCCGGGTGGCCCAACGGTTGAGTGTCTGCCTTAGGCTCAGGGCGTGATCCCAGGGTCCTGGGATCGAGTCCCGCATCGGGCTCATAGTGAGGAGCCTGCTTCTCCCTCTCTCTCTGTGTCTCTCATGAATAAATAAATAAAATCTTAAAAAAAAAAAAAAAGGAAAGTGAGTGCACAGAAGAAACACCCAGCACATCAGCCCAGACCCCTGCCTCTATTAGAATGAGGAAGCAGCGTCCAGGTCTGCGCCCCGAGCCCTAGGATCACGTCCAGGGCCTCTGCCTGGCGGGGGGACTGCTTGGTGGCTGCCACTCTCCAGACTCGCCGCCGCCAGGAGCATCTCATGCCGCCCGCTGAGAGCCTCCGAATGGCCTCCTCGTCCTCCCGGCCCTGCTCAGGCCCCCTCTCGCCACCAGCTCCCTGAGAGCTTTCCCCGAGCACCCCCAACCCCTATCCCATCGCCTCTGTCCAAGCCACACCCCCGGGCCCCAGACACTCACCCCTGATGCACCTCCTGCTCCTGTTTGGGAGTCCCCACGTGGCTCCCCCACCAGTGGAGAGCCCTCAAGGACAGGGCTCCCACCTGACTCAGGCCTGTGCCCCCAGCACCCAACCCAGGCCCAGCAAAAGATGCCAGCAGTAAGAGCTTCCAGAAGGGCCTCGGAGGAGGCCCTGACATTGGTCCTGAGTGAAAGGAACGCTGGCGGCCCCAGCCCCAGTTTCTCCGGGCTGCTGGCGATGAGGAGCCAGGGCACCTGCAAAGTGCCTGGGAGCATCATTTCACACCCTCGGTTCCTGCACCCCGGGGGGAGCCAAGCAAAGTCTAGGCAAGTACCTGGGCTTCCTCTGTAAGCTTCCCCTGACTTTCCTCTTCCCTTAGTCCCTGGGGCTTCCTCTGTCTCAGCACTTCCCTGCTTGTGAGGAGCATGGCAGTGAGCAGTGAGCAGGGCGTTGGGGGGGGGGTGCAGGGGAGTCAGGAAGGCCTCCCTAAAGAGCCGTCTGCACCCACACCTGAGATTGCTGAGAAAATGAGCTGTGCACAGATGCCTAGGCAGAGGGCACAGCAAGTACAAAGGCCCTGAGGCAGGAGCACCCAGGAATGTTGGAGGCACAGCAAAGAGCCCCATGTGGCTGGAGAGGAAGACAAAAGGACATGGCAGGAGACCATGGCAGAGAAGTATGCGGGGGCAGCATGGAGGGAGTCACCAGAGCTTTGGTGATAAGAAGCCATTAGAGAGTTTCAAGAAGAAAAAATTTAAGATATATTTTTTTAAATATGTAAAAATTTTTTCTATATATTTAAAAAATATATAAAGAGAGAACTCTGGCTTCTGTGTTGAGAATATACTGTAAGGAGGCGAGGGCAGAGAACTCGGTTAAGAGGATTGAAATCCTCGAGGACGGTGGCTTGGACTGTGGCGGTGACGGTGGGAGCGGTGAGAAGTGGTGAGATTCTGCGTGTGTTTTGAATGGTGAGATGGGCTGAGGGGTTGGACCTGGGCGTGAGAGCAAGCAAGTCAAGGACAGCCAGCTCCCAGTCTTTTGACCTGAGCTACGGGAAGGATGGAGCCACCATCAGCTGAGCGGGGGGTCTTGAAGGGGAACGGATTTAGAAGGTAGCATAGGAGTTCGGTTCGTGCCGTGTCAGGAATGAGCTGCCTACTAGGCACGCGAGGAGGATATCCCAGAGGTGGCTGGGTGTTTGAGAGACTACAGTTCAGGGAAGAGTCCCCGGTGTGTGGACAGGATTAGAGTCACAAATCCCGAGGACAGCTGGGACAGGGACTGGACAGCGGGACGAGAGGCGTGTGAGGATGGGGCTGCCAGCGCTCCCGGACAGCTGCCTGGGCCTTCCTGGTATCTGCGTCCATCACGAATGGGGAGCCTTTGCTTTGGCAGCAGCGCCCTGCGGGCGGACGTTCCACTGGGCCTAATCTCCACTATTGCCCGCGTCGCTGCGACGAGCGAGCCCGTGCGCGCTTTGCCCTTGTGCGCATATTTGGAGGATGACTGTCAAGTGGAGTCGCTGGGTCGGAGGGCACGTGCACCCGTAACTTTGCCGCGCGTCAAACTGCCTTCCAGAAATGGCCTTGCTTCCCTCCCAGGAGCCGTGAAGCAGAGGCTCTCCACCCCCCACAACCCAGGCGACGCCCGGAGCGCTCAGCCGTCTAGAGCTTTGCCGATGTGACCAGGGCAGGATGTGGAAGCGTCCTGTGGTTCGTGCTCCAGAACGCCGTCTCGTGAGGGCTTTGGTTGGCATTGCTCTTATTTTAGATTTTGGATTTGCGATCTGATAGTTTTCCTTCTTGGCAATTGGTCTGTTTAGATTCTCAACTCCTGGATCCTTGGGATAATTTCTCTTTTGTTGGAAATTCACTCATTTCGTCAAGGTTTTCTGATCGAGTCGGACAGAGTTGAGTGGGTAGGGTCCCTCACTCTTCTCTCGCTATTTGTCCAGTTACTTCATTTTACGAGCACCTGCTCTGTCTGCATCCAGCATCCCTGGGGATGTGGTCATGCACCAAAAAGCCAATGAAAAGTACTACTATTATGTACGGAGGATTTTTTAAAAAATACGTATGGCAAACCTGTGTACTGTTAGGATGTTGTACGTGCTAGAGAGAAAAGCAGTATGAGAACGGGGAAGGAGTTCGAGAAAGAGTGTAAACTTGGTGGGGTAGCCACAGATGACTTGAAGTCCGTGAGGGAAAAGCCATGTGTTTATCTCAGAGAAGAGATGGGTGCAGGTGGTGCATTAATCTGGGTCTTCTAGAAACACAAAACTAGTGGACAGATGTAGAAGTAGATATTGATACACTGGAAATGCCGATATAGATACGCTGTAGCTGTAGCTATAGACATACTGTGGATATAGACCTGCTGTAGATATCGATACAGGCGTGCTGTAGACATAAACATGCTGTAGATATAGATACAGTCGCGCTGTAGTTCTTAATACAGGCACGCTGCAGTTATGCTCTGTAGATAGAGATACGTTGCAGTTACAGATATAGACACGCGTATAGAGACACGTAGATATAGATATAGACATGCAGTGAATATAGATAGATACACCTTAGACATAGACACGCTGTAGATATAGATACAGACACACTATAGACATGGACTGCTGTAGATGCATAGACACACTGTAGTCCTAAATACAGGCACGCTGTAGATAGAGATAAGCTGCAGTTACAGATATAGATACGTGTATAGAGACACGTAGATACAGACATGCTACAGATCTAGATAGCCTGTAGGTATAGACCTGCTGTAGATAGAGAGAGACACACCTTAGATATAGGTACGCTGTAGATATACATATACTATATAGATACAGATATGCTGTAGATATACGTATGCTGTAGGTATAAATACAGACACACCAGAGATATAGACACGCTGTAGATATAAATACAAGTACACTGTAGATAGAGACACACCGCAGTTACAGATATAGACACGTGTATAGGGACAGGTAGATGTAGATATAGACATGCTGTAGATATAGATACAGACATGCCATAGATATAGACGTGCTGTAGATACCTAGAAACGCTGTAGATACCTAGAAATGCCATAGATGTCGATATAGACAGCCTCTAGGTATGTAGATATGCTGTAGAGATAGATACTGACACCCCGTAGGTATACGTACGTGTGTATAAAGAGATTTACTGAAGGAGTTGGCTCATGCAGTCTTGGAAGCTGGGCAGTCCCACGATGTGCAGTTGGCAATCAGGAGAGCCAGGACAGCCAGTATGGGCCAAGTCTGAAGGCAGGAGAAGACCGACATCCCGGTCCAAAGACAGCCTGGCAAAGAGGGAATTTTCCCAGAGTCGGTTTGTTCTATTCCGGTTTTCAACGGACCGGGAAGGGCTGTCTGCTCTACACGGTCATCTGATCCAGATGTGAGTCTCCTGCCCAGAAGCACCCTCCCAGACACACTCAGAATCATACAAGACCAGCTCTCTGGCCCCACGCCCGTTGGCCCAGTCAAGCTGGCCCATAAAATGAGCCACCAGGGATGGACTGGAGTGAATAAAAGAGAGAAGACAGGGACGTGATCAGAGAAGATGGAGAGGAAGGTTTTGGCTTCCCCTGTGGTGGGATGAGGGCCACTGGGTGTTTTGAGCTGAGCAGGGACATAACCCGGCTACCCCAGAGCCACTGCAGGAGCCCCGTGGGCTTGGCCTGTGGTGGGAGACGAGGGTGCAGGAAGCAGCGGTTCACAGATGCAGCAGAAGGCAGAGCCAGCGGGGCTCGCTGATGGATCGCAGTGGGCTTGGAGAGGAAGAGGGGGGCCGGAGGTGGCCCTGGGGCTCTGATGCGCGCAGCCAGAAGTGAGGTCGGGACAATCGTGGGAAGGCTGACCGGGAGAGAAGATCCGGGTTCTAGTTCTGAGAAGGTTAAGTTTGAGATGGGTGGGAAGTCTCCGACTGGCCACGTCAAGCGGACAGTGTTGGAGACCATGTGAGAGCTTGAGGCCAGGGAGTCGTCGACGGAGGGAGCCTCTGGGTCCCTGGGAGGACATGAGCGGGGATGGAGAGGAAAGGAGACGGGCAGATGGGGAGGTTCCCAGAGAGGAGCCTGAGCAGCGGTGGCCAGAGAAACAGGAGGGGAACCAGGAGAGGGTCCGCCGGGTCCCGGAGGCAGGAGGAGTGATCCCCTGGGTCAACGGTGCCGAGGGGGCCGAGCCAGAAAGGGACTGAGATCTCACAGCTGGATTTAGTGACACAGAGGCCCTTGGTGACCTTGGCAAGGGCGAATTCTGCACAATCGCTGGAGTCGAAGCCCGTGTGGAAGGACTGAGGGACGGTGGAGAAGCAGAAGGAGAAAACGGAAGCACAGGCCACTGCCACGTGCTCGCCTCCTCCTTCCGCCCCTAGATCCACCAACAGCTAACGTTCCATGGTTTTTCAGAGAACCAGAAATCGGGTTTCTTTCTTCCTTCCTTCCCTTGTTTTTAACTTCATTTCAGTTTTAATTTATCGCTCGCTTTCCTATGCCTTCCTTGAGCTTATCTGGCCATTTCTAACTTTCTGAGTTGGAGAAGTTAATTCATGTCCTCTTTATGAATATCAGCATTTAAAGCCATACATTTTCCTCTGAGCATTGCCCAAACATCCCACAGATTCCGAGATATGGTATTTTTATTTTTATTATTATCTCCATACTCTGAGATTTTAATTTTTTTGGCTGTCTCTCGGACTCACAAGTTATTTTAGAGTTTTTAAGCTTCTTGGTGGTAGAGTTTGTTCTGTTGTGCGGTTTTTGTTATAAGTATTTTCAAATTCTAGTGTATCGTGATCAGAGAACGTTATCCGGTTTTTAAATTTTGGAATTCACGTTCTTTGTGGCCTGACAGGCATTTCCTGTGTGTCCTTTTTTTCAAGAACATTTGAATAGGATTCGATTCAAATTGAATTCTGTTTAATGCACACACCTGCACACACACCTGCATGCACACACATGTACACGCATACACAGGTGCACAAACACACACGTGTGCACGTGCACACACAGTATGTTATTAATTAGATATTTGGCCAGCTATGTTTTTATTCATGTTTTTGGTCAACTTTATCCGTGAAGGACCTAGAATACACAAATACCAGCATACTCCGTCTTTTTCTTCCTTCATTTCCAGCAGTTCTTGCTCTGCAATGCAGAGGCTATGTTATTTGGTGCACAGACGTTCATTAATTTGAGATCCTCATGATGACTCTCATCCTTGATCCCCATACAGCACCCTTCTTTTTCCCATTCACTGTTTCTTGCTCTGACTTCAGCTTTATCTAATAAATAGAATTCTCTTCATTTGCATTTGTTTGTTATGTTTCTACCCATCTTTTTATATATATATACATATATATATAACTGTGGTAAAAGTCATAACAGGGGCAGCCCAGGTGGCTCAGCGGTTTAGCGCTGCCTTCAGTCCAGGGCCTGATCCTGGAGACCTGGGATCGAGTCCTGCATTGGGCTCCCTGCATGGAGCCTGCTTCTTCCTCTGCCGGTGTGTCTGCCTCTCTCTCTCTCTGTCTCTTTCATGAATAAATAAATAAAATCTTTAAAAAAAATGTCATAATATAAAATTTACCACGGTGACCACCTAAAGTGTAAAGGTCAGTGGCCTTAAGTACATCGCCGCTGTTGTACGACAGTCCAGGGGATGTTTTCATCATCCGTCCACCCTTTTATGTAAAACCTGTGTGACTCATCCCACCTTCAGTAGATTTTGTTTGTAATCTGGACTGAGAGTCTTTTTTTTTTTCTAAGCAAGTGTGTATGGCTCATTAACATTTACGGACATGACAGATACATTTGGTGTTACTTTTGTCATGGTTTGTGATATGCTTTCTGCTTTTAGAGCTTTTGTGGGGGTTGTCAATTTTCACCATATGGTCTCTGTTTTCTTTGTTTTATTTTTTGTGTATATGTCTTCTGACAATTTGCAAAGCTGTGTTTTTAATCCTGTGGTTATCTTTATAATTATACTGTGATATGATGCCCTTAATTCTCTATTTCTTTAGACAGTGTTTATTTTCTCCCTACATATGAAGAATGTCCAAATTAAAATATATCTGTTTTCCTTCCTTCTCTCCCTTCCACCAAATGACTTTAGTCCATTCTATTTTATGATATTTTTTCTGTTTACTGTCCTACCTCTAATTTTACCTAAACCTCTGAAAGATTGAGATCCCTAAATAAAAGCGATGAAGACATAATCTTAAATTCCCTCCCTCCTTCTAACCTCTACCATCCTATCTATTGTTATTTACACCAGGCCTCTGCTTTTCTCTCCCAATCTTGCCTAGGATAGTCACAGTCCTTGGATTTGTTTCAGACAGTCCTACCGTTGAATAGATTCTCACTGCTTGTGCCCTCACCAAACTCAGCCAGTTTGGCCTTGGTTTACCCTAAGTGTGTCCTCTTGTAATTTATATAAGAAGGACTCATGGGGATTATATTTCAAAAATAGGCTCAAAAAGTGTTTCTGTTGATGTTAAACTTGAAAGATGGTCCATCTGGGTTTTAAGTTCCTGGTTCATTCATTCATTCAGCCAATATTTATGAAGCCCCTGCTATCTATGTGCAGGTTACTGCTCCAGACCCCAGCAACACAGCAGAGAACAAAGCACACACTTTGGCCCTCTTGTAGCTTACTTTCTAGTTGGGGGAGACAAACAGCAAACTAGACCAGGAAGTAAAATCTGTGGTGTCCTGAACAGAGATGGAAGCTATGGAGAAAGATAAAGCAGATGGTGGGGGATCACTGGACCTGCCTTTGTTCTGGGAAAGAGCAGAGAAGGCTCTGTGGAATCCCAGCCCTGAGCCCATGCACACGTTCCTACTGATGCAGAGTGGGGAGGTTGGCTCTACTTCTGGGATTCTCACCTGCTCTGGAAAGATGGGCTGTGCTGGCTTTGTCAGAGCCCCTCCATCCACTCCCCGCTGCCCCCGCCACCGCCCCTCCTAACATGCCCTGCAGCTTGGTTGAAGATAGTTTATCAGTGAAGAGCTATAATGAGATGCAAGTAGCAGAGATCCAGCTGCACTAATATGGAGATGAGCAGTCACCTCCACCAGAGGTGGTGATGCCACCACCAGAACCAGGTTTCTCCCTGCTTTCTACTTCACCTGCATTAGTAAGTGTCTCTCCTTCTCATGCTCTTATCTGGATTCATGTCCCCTTCCTAGTGGACTTGTACTTATACAAGACTGGGTCATGTGACCACCCCATCTGCAAGGAGGTCTGGAAAGGTAAGTATTTGTGACTGAGCAGTTGCCCCTATAATTGGACATAGGACAGGGGACTCACAGTGCCATCTCGACTCTGCCAGTCGAGGCTGCAAGCGCCCCATGGGCCAGTGTTTACCAACCTGGCTCTGCTCCATTGGTCTCCTGAGCACATCCCTGTGCTAAGAGCACCCTGGTTTCCCTTCCATGGCTTTGTAGGATACGATCAATCCAGTGATGTGATTTCAAGATTCATAATGGTTTTTATTATAATTATGAATGGTATCTGTATCTGTTAATATTTTCTAGGGTTTTTTTAAAGACTTCATTTATTTGAGACACAGAGAGCATGGGGGGGTGAGGGGCAAAGGCAGAGGGAGAAGCAGACTCCCCACTGAGCAGGGAGCCCAGTGCAGGGCTGGATCCCAGGATGCCAGGATCATGACCTGAGCCAAAGGGAGACCCTTATCCGACTGAGCCAACTAAGCACCCTAATATTTTCTTTTTTTTTTTTATAGCAAGGGTGACCATATCGTTTAAAATCCAAATCAAAATACTTATTAGCAGATAAGGGGAACAATATTAAAAATTATGTCAGGACAACAGGTGTTAACTGGAATGACGCAAGCTAAGACACATAATTAGTCGGTAATTGTTGAGATAGATGAACACCGTTGGGTTTTGTAAATTAATCTGATTATCTCCTGGATTGAAGATCGTATCTCTGTATTTGCACTCTGTTCTAATAATTAGCCTGTTGATTCTCTTGGATTTTCTGTGTACATTATCTGCCATTAATTGTAACTCAGTTTCTTCTCTTCCACTCCTAAGATGCTATATTTTTTTCTTGTCTTATTACATGGGCCACGAGTGCTGGTACAGAATGGAGCCATGGTGGCAGCAGGCTTGCTTATCTTGCTTCCAGTCTTAAAGTCAAGTCGATCTCAATATCCAGGGGCACCTAGGTGGCTCAATTGGTTAAGCATCTGCCTTCAGCTCAGGTCATAATCCTGGTGTCTTGAATCCAGCCCCGCATCAGGCTCCCTGCTCAGTGGAGAGGCTGCTTCTCCCTCTCCCTTTTCCCCTTACCCCAGCCTGTGCTCTCTCTCTTACTCTCACTCTCACTCTGCTCTCTCAAATAAATAATTTGAGAAGAGGAAAAAAAAATGGCTCTCAATATCCAGAAGTCATGCACTCAGGGAAAACCTGGCTTCTCCGGGCACTGAGGCCCAAGAGAAATGTCCTCAGTGAGTCCCCATGGAGGAGACACCATGTGATATTTTGTTTCCTTCTGCTTCCCCAGAAAACCCTTTTGCCGTGCCTCAGGATGGGGGAGGTGAGACCCGAAGCACCCGGCCCAGCCTCCAGGAAGAACAGCTTCAACAGAGACCCCCGGGAGAGCCAAGGTGGCTGCGGCAGTGGCAGAGGAAGAAATGCCACCTGTGCCCACAATCCCCTTCCATGGACTTCCAAGATTAGGAGCAAACTCAGGGGTGGGGGCCAGGGGTTGTAAGGGAGGGGGTCTTGAGCCACCCGTCTGCAAGCAATAGTCCCATTCTGGGCTGGTGGCTTCTGAGAGGTGATGCCGTTGTGGACTCAGGATGACCAACACAAAGCTGCTCTGGCTAATTCAAGCCGTAGGGATTAGGCCTGTGCATCGTTCCTGTGGGCCCCTTGTCTCTACTCCGTCCAGTTGTGGCCTGTGGGCCTGTGTCAGGATACCAAATGTGAGTGTGTGTGTGCACGTGTGTATGCGTGTGTGTGTGCACACGTGCACGCGTGTGCGTGTGATTTGAGGTGTTCTTTTTGTTTGATTGATTGGTTTCTATTGGAGTCCCCCCGAGTCCTCTGATGGGCACAGGTCACCGGTAGTGGGGGCCCTTGCCAGCGTCCCGGTTCAAGCTTCTTGCTGCAGCTGGCAGCTGTGAGCCAGCGAGCCTGGGGCACAGCCCTCCGAGGTCTCAGAGGGCGCTGGGGATTTGAAAATGCTCATGAGGGTTTGTTCTTATGGAATTTGTTCCCATAGCAGTGTCATGAAAGGAGGCCACGCATCTTGGGCCGTCCATGGGGCAGGCACTGGGCTGCGTGTCTTCATGCGCTCCCTCTCTCACCGCCTGGGAGAGGGCTGTAGTGAACCCCCTGCAGAAATGGCTCTGAGCAGGGAAGGTGCCCAGGGTCACACAGCCAGGAGGAGACCAGCCCCTCTGTTTGATCTTAGGGGTGTAGAACCCAAAGTCCAAGGTACCCCCCGCACAGTCCCTGGGACATCTTCCCAGTGATTTCTCAGCAGACTGGCCGTTGCCCTGCGTTCTCTGCCGTCACTGCCCTGCAGCCCTCATCCACACGGCACATTCTGGTTACGCATCTGCTGTGTCAGGCCCCAGGCTGGGCAGTGATGGGGACTAGCCCTGAGTCAGGCAGGCCTTGTCCCTGCCCTGAGGGCGGGGGGTGGGACAGACAGACAGATCTGTGCTGGACACGGTGATGAGGTTCTGCAGAAGCCCCAGGGGGAAGTGTCTAGAAACCATTCCACTTCAGGGTCCCACGCAAACCCGGATGCCTCTAACATCCATTCCCCAGAGCTCCCCCACCCGCCACCCACCCCGCGGGCCCAGGGCATACACATGGAAGGGCATTGCCCGGGAAATGATGTCATAAATCCTCAAGGGCCACACTGCCAGTGTAGACACACTCATTCCACTTGTGTTAGTAATAACCAGGTCTCCCCCCAGCTTTTAGCACGGGGGACCCTGCTCAATAAACGTGTGTCCCTCTGATGGCGTGTTCCTTGCTTAGCCAGACCCAGTGCTCTTGCACACAGACTGCTCTTCAGGCGCAGCAGTGAGCGGCGAGGCTCCTGTTCGTGGGGCTGGTTTTCCAGTTGGGGAGAGAGGACGAGAAGTGAGTGGAGAGTCAGGATGCAGCTGTAGTGGTGAGTGCCCCGCCGAGATTTCAGCCAGAACAATCTGTTGCGGAGGGTGTTGAGGTTGCGCAGTCTGGGTCTGAGAATGCCTTTCTGAGCAGGTGACCGGAAGCCCAAATCTGGATGATAAGCAAGAGCCAGCCATGGGCCTGGAAGGCAGGGGAAGAGCATCCCAGCACAAAGGCCCTGGGGCAGCAGCACGCTTGAGTGTTTCAAAGAACCAAAGAAATCCGGGATCCAGGATGGCTGGGACCCAGAGGGAGGACAGAAGGAGTTGAAGGCAGGGAGTCCAGCTCTGGAAGGCCGCACAGACACAACTCCCCATCCTCTGATAAAGGATTTTCCAGGCAACCTGGCTCTCCAGCTCCCCATTTCATGGCCTAGGAAACCAAGATGCAGAGGGGCCCCGTGACTTGCGCCCGTTCACCTGTGGCGGACCAAGCCCGCGGCTTCGTGCTTCTCCCCCAGACAGCGGCACCCAAGCACATGGCTCGCAGCTGCAGAGGGGGAAGACTTTGTTGGGGTCTTGAGTAGGGATGGGCCTGTCTTCCTTTGCCCAGGCCGCTGTGGGGAGCCTTGGGGAGTGGGGCTTGGCAGCCGCCCAGCCCAGGGGGATCAGCTGTCACCTGCATCTGGGGTGCAGAGCCTGGGGAATCCGGAGAACTTGAGGGTTGAGAGCGGGGAGGGTAGAGGGGGACGGGGAGGCACCAGACCCGGATTCTGACATCAGCTCTGCACTAAGAGCCGTGTGACCTCGGGCCAGTCCTGTGCCTTCTCTGTCCTCAGGATCCCCCTGGGTTAAGAGGAAGGAGTCAGACCAGGTATTTAGGGGGCTTGCACCTCTGGCTTCCTGTGGTCCTGGGTGACGCTCACAGAGCTGCAGCTTGTAGAACTCAGCATCCGGCCCCTGCCAGCAGTCTCACCGGGGAGACCAGTAAACCCTATGGGGCTCAGGATGGAACATCCTGTTTGTGTGGGGGCCTCCCACGTGTGGCTCGGCAGACAGACGGGGGGCCAGCTGAGGGGTGAGACGGGGCGCCAGGTGTGAGAACCCTGAGTGCAGGGCAGGTGTGCACAGGGCCATCCCCCCACCATGTCAAGGGCCCCTCAAAACCCTGCAGGAGCCCAGCGAAAACCCATCCCACCCTACTGTGACAGGCTCCCGTGCCAGTCAGTAGAGTGTCCCTGAGAATAAGACACGGGGTCGTGACAAGTTCAAGTAGAGATTTACAGAGTTAGTGTTTCCTAGTGACTCCCAAACCCGGTTTTTCAAGCTGCCTATGTTTACTTCTTACTGTGAGCTTCTGGCTATCACCACGTAATATGTAAAAATAACAATAGTAACAGTACAAAAAAAGAGAAATAAATAGCAGAGGAAGAAGACGACAGCGTACCTTACTGGGGGGTTTGTCCCGCCGGGCGGTCTGTGTCCTGACCCCAGTCGGTAAGCACCCCCTCCCACTGGGAACGGCCTGGCGTTGACGGGCAGCTCAACGCTTTAACTCTCGCCTGCATCTGGTGTGATTGGTGTGGTTCGGAATCGACCCAGAACCAGTACCCGGTGCACCCTCGGGCCCTCCGCCCTCACCTTAACATCCGCAGTTGTCCTGAGCCTCAAGGAGCCGCCCAGGGGAGCATCTGACACCGACCAGGACCAGTTTGAAACAGGCCTTAATGGAAAACACACGCACGTGCACGCACACAGGCAACCATGCACACGTGCGCACACGCAGCGGGATCCAGTCCCTCTGGCGGTCCCTGATCCTTTAGAAGGAACAGGTGGGCAGCTAGCTAAGGTGGGTGGTGCTCCCCTTCATCTCCCAGAACACACGGCTCAGGCACATGGAGCCCCGGGGCCAGAAGGAAGGGCTGGGGCGGGTTGGAGGTGACGGGATCCAGGACAACACGGTCAGGAGTGGGGGTGACAGATTGCGAGGGGACACTTCCCGGCTCGCCATCCAATCCGAAGCTCTCCTGAGATCATTTCAGTCACAACGAGGCCGTGTGCGTGGCCGTGCCTGGCACTGTTCCCACCCCCCTGAGGCCCCCCAGACCCTTGTCCACACCAGGTGGGGATCCTGGCCCTGGGCCATCCCTTCCGCCCGGGGCCCCGTCTGCCCGCTCAGCTGACACCCCATCCACTGTGTCTCCTGGAGTCTCTGCTGTAAAAGGGGACGAGTTTCCCAGAGTAGCAGGCGTCCAAAAAGTGTTTTAGTGGTTTACGCAGCTCCCTCTACAATCCAGATTCACGTCACAGCCCCAAGTAGAGTTACTGAGGGGGCATTTCTGGTCAGTGCTCATCACAGGACATGTCCGTGCCCTGCCCTGTCCGCCCCTGTCGTCTGCTATGGGAACCCGAAGGCTGGGATGATAGGAGTGACCTGCGGAAATTCTTGAGCTTACCGCTTATCTGGTCCCCAGGAAACATTTGTAAGGTCAGGGGGGCAGCCACTCCCCCTGCCCCCCTCCAGGGATGGTGACACCATGCTCATTGTTACCTGTGGCCTCAGAGCCCATCCCCAAGCTGGGGCGATGCCCTTTACCCTCCAGATCGCAGACACCGCTCACCAGCGGTGTGACCAATGCCGCACGGGGCTCCCCGGCCTGCCTCGCGGCACAAACCGCCCCAGATGGCAGTCCGGTGAACGCAGATGTGGTTGCTGAGCAGTCAGTCAGGCGCGCGAGAGAGAACATCCTAGCAAAGCCATTCGTTCATGCATGCGTTCATTCATCTGTCCAACTAATATTCTCCAGCTCTGAACCCAGTGCGCCTCTGCGAGCACTTGCCAATCACGGAGGTGTCCGGGGACGCGCCGTGTCCGTAGGAGAGGTTGCGATCACCTGAGAAGTGACTCGCGGTGCCTAACAGATCGAACACCCAGATCCACAGAGCAAATAGGCGACACTTCCCTATCCCCTCCCTGATAGTGACCTTGGAGGTGGCACTGTCCCCAGCTCTCAAATTCCCAGTACCAGACCCCACCAGATAGTTGGTGCTAGATAGATGCTTGGTGAGTGAGCCGCTTTCACCCGTAGTCACACTGTACTGCCCCCCAAAACTCCTACCTTTACATTAAAACCCCGATGTACTTGCCCTTCACACAGTGAAATGCAGGGGCCCCCCTCCAGGAGGCACCACTGGCAATGCTGTCATAGAAATGGTAATGGGCTCCCAGGAACCCCGTTTCTTTGGACTGCAGTGGGAGCAGCATCCCCTGGGTCTGTGCAACGGGGTGCCCTGTGAATGGCCCCCACACCACCCTCCGAAACGTGCAGGAGCCCACGGCAGTCAGACGAACCCAGGTCGGGGGGATCGCTGGGGCTCGTGATTGCAAGTCGCGGGTGGCGCTGCCACCGCGGGCCCCCAGTGGGACCAAACTGGTGACCTGAATGAACCTGGCCTGGGTTCCCGCGTGTGTTCTCTCCGTCTCTCCCCCATTCTGTATGTTCACGCTGGTGGGATGCGTCCCAGGTCAGCAAGCAGTCTGGGTGATGTGCAATAACCCGTGGGGCGCCGGCCAAGAGGGGCTCGGTCTCGGTAACAAGGCAGGATGCCCCCCCCCCGGGCTGGCATGTCCACCTTGGGGTCCGTCACACAAGGGCACACAGGTGAGGGTGGGCCCGAGCACATCCCCTCTCCTGTGCACCCCGACTTCCCTTGGGCAGGCACAGGGTCTCCCTGAGAGCTGATAACTGGGAAAACCAAAAACCAATAATATTCCTGATAATAATAATAATGTAATAATAATGATGTATTTTACACTGACTGTGCTACGCTGCTTTTGTCTTTATATACAGTAGTTTTTATAAAGATGTCCTTAGGTTTTAATAAAGGAGTGTCTTGTCAACTGTTCCCCGTGTGAAAACTTGCTTTAATGCGTCCAAACGCACTGGAGGGAACCTGCTCTCGTGGTCGGTCACACTCAGCCTGGGAGGCCGGCAGAGGAGGGCCTGAGGCCCTCCCCTGAGGGCTGAGGAGTCGTCCAGGGTGGCGCTCGGGGTCCGGCCCCAAGGACAGATAGGAGGCCGGACGGGGACCAGGAGCTGTGAGCACGCAGGCAGGCCGGCCGGGGACAATTGCCTGGTGTGTTGGCCTGCTGCTTTGTTACCTCAGTTAACCCTGGGCCTGGGCTGGGGCAGCGGAGGCCGCCCTTCCCGGGGTGGGGGGTGTAGTCTCGTACCTGGCTTGGAAGGTGGCCCTACATGATGGAGTGCCATCCCGCGGGTTCTCAGAGGAGGGCCAGGCCCCTGCTCTCCAGGAGCAACAGACATGCTTATTGGGCAAATGGGGGCTCTGTGCCTCCGATACTGCCACCCCTGGGGGCCACGTCGGACCCTCTTCCCGCCAGGTCTCAGCCCTACCAACAATTTGGCCAGAACAGGCTCTACAGACACTAGGACCATGTCCAGTTCAAGTCAAAGCTCCAGTCTCAAACACCATTCAGAGCTCTGCCTCCCACCCTTTCCCTGCTCCCCAGGGTGGCCAGGGTCTGGGCTGGAGCGGAGTTAAGGGACCAAAAAAGGGGGTGGGAGGGAGCTGGTTTCATGTCACTGTTTTTGCTGCTGCGGGCACGTTCTGCGGGCATGTTCTTGGGGTGCATTGAGGCTTCTTTGGGAGAGCCGTGTGGGGTCTCCCCCTGCCCCTCTTCCCAGCAAGGAGGACCAGGCCAGGATGCAGCCATTTGTGCACGTGCACTCACACTCACACATGGGACTTGTGGTCTTCCAATGGCAAACCAGCCTCACTGTTGAGGCCCCCCCCCCTGCTCCCAGGCAGCCACCTAGTCCCCCATGGAAGCTTCCTGCCCTCTGCAGAGCTAGGTGAGAAGGCCCCCTGTCTCCAACCTCTCCTTCCTCAGCCCCTGGCCCTCCCATCCTCTCTGCCCCTGGCTGGGGGCTCAGGCAGGGCTGCAGGTCCACTGGCTGAGCAGACCAAGTAGGAAGGAAGTGCCAATGCCTTTCTCCCTGCAGGCCCCCCACATCTTTGTGACTGGTCATCTCAAAATACCATCCCTAGACACCATACACACACACACACTCATGTACCTTCCCTGCTTGGCTCTAGAGCGGGGTTAGGATAACCTCTCTGAATGAAGACTATCCTCCTGGAAAGCTGCCCTCTTCCCCCCAGTTGTCTCTTCTGCTGGGAGCAGGGTAACCACAGGCGAAGGGACAGAGATTGGCCTCAGATTCCCTCAGGGTCTCGGGTGCCCAGTCTGGACTCCATTGGTCAATGGAGTGCCATGGGCAGGCTTGGAACAAAGAGGAGATGTCTTCAGTTGCCGATACCAGAAATTAAAAAGAAGTCGCCTCTACATATTCAAAAAATATATCAAAGATAATGAACTTAGGAAAAATCGTATCCAAACACCTGAAAATTGAAAAGAAATGGATAATTTTCTTTAAAGCATTACAAGTTCCCAAAACCAACACTAGAAAATAGAACTCTAAAGAGCCCTATAATTATTCGATAAATTGAATCCATAAGCAAATTATTCCCACTAAGAAAACTCCGGGCCCTGCAAATTTCAACCAAACCTACAAGGAAGAAAGCAAGCCCATCTTATGCAAGCTCTTCTGGAGAACCGGAGGGGAAAAATAAGTATACAAGAGTATGAAATGGCCTCAATTCATTTTGGGGGGGCCAGAGGAACCCTGATACCCAAACCTGGCAAAGTCATCAACACAGATGCAAAAATCCCAATCAAAATGCAGCACAGGGCATCAAGCATGACCTGATCAGCTATATCCCAGAAATGTCAGGTTGGTTGAACATCAGACTATAATAGCTATGATCCACAGCATCAGCAGCATAAAGAGAAAAAAATGTATGATCACTTCAATAGGCACAGAAAAAAAAAAAAAACAAATGTCAACATCGGGTCAATTTTAAAAATGCTGGGGCACAAAGGACATCCTTGAACCAGATAGCAGCTACCCATGACAAATGTACAGAAAACACCTTATGGATTCTGAAGCTTAAAATCTTGAAAGCTTTCCTTTCAGATCAGAAACGAGCCCCTGACACCTGTTCTCAGCTCTTGTGTCCAACAGTGTATAAGGACTCCCAGCAGTACTGTGAGGCAGGGACAAGGAATCAAAGGATTGTGAGGATTAAAACAGAAGAAATTAAAATGCCACCTTTCAAAATGTTACGATTGTAGAGGTAGGAAATCCAAAATAATCTAATTTAAATTAAACCCAGCAGCCAAGCATGTTATATATAATTCAAACAAAATCTGATGTGGTTTGCTGAGAACACTCTATTGTACATCTCACTCAGGGGCCTAGGAATGTTCTGACCTGTTCATCATTGTCTCACCCCAAAAGCCTCCAGGATCACCACGACCAGGAAGGACTAGACTGTGAGGGTAACTCATCAGCTCTTCAACACTTCAGGCTGGAGATAATAAGTGTCACTTCTGCTCACATTTCATTGGTTGGAACCAGTCACACGGCCCCACCTAACTGCCAGGAAGCTAAGAAGAGTAGTCTTCCTGTGGGCCCCCAAATATTCAAGTCACGCTTTGTCCCACATCCAGGGCACACTCATACCCCCTCAAGAGAGACAACCCAACTGCCATGGTCACTGAATCCAGCTTGAAATCTCTGCTCTTGGAGCAAGTGACCAGCACAGTGCTCTCCAGAGAGGCCGTGCCCACCTCCTCTTGCTCTGGGCGCCTACAAACTGAAAGAGACATTCCCCGCCTCCTATACTGACCCCATATTCCATGATGGAGCAGGGTTGTGACAAGTGCAATGAACACTTCCACGCGGAGACAATGGAGACCCGTGGCCATCTCTGCTCTGTAGAATCTACCTGGGGCCAAGGCCCCTACCCTGGGGTGGCCAAGCTTTCTTCATTAGGCTTCACCCAAGAAAGTATCTTGTCATTATCTCTGGCCCTTGACTATGTCCTGCCATCTGGCTCCTTGGCCACACCTTAAAATGGACATGAGAGAGTATGCACTTTGGGGGCCATGTAATTCTCAGCTGCTCTCTGACCCCAGAAGACTGGGGGCCAGTGAGCAGTCAACAGTCAAATACTTCCTTTTAAAGATTTTATTTATTTATTCAGGAGAGACACAGAGAGAGAGAGAGGCAGAGACACGGCAGAGGGAGAAGAAGGCTCCCTGTGGGGAGCCCGATGCGGGACTCTATCCCAGGACCCCGGGGTCACGACCTGAGCCGAAGGCAGACGCTCAATCACTAACCCCCAGGTGCCCATATCTGGATCTTTTTAATCTGCATTTTGCCCTGAGATAGTTCAAGCCTTTGTTGTTCAAACACTTCCTAAATCCCTTATCAAGTTATTTTTGGCTTTCCAATCTTGCTAAGCCCCAGATTTCTGGAATTTCTCTATTCTCTTTATTTCTGCTCACAAATAGCCACTTCTTTCCTGAGCTCATTTCTTTCTTGCTACATCCTGTTGAGTGTCATCAACAGCCAAGACACACGTCTGCTCTCCTGCTCTCTCCCCTCTCATTGTAGTGTTGCAAGTTCAACAGGCTGTAGGTTCATGCAGACTGATTTAAGTGACTGTGTCACCATCCACAGCCTGACCCCCACCCCTCAGATCCAGTGTTTCCATGGCACCTGCCACCAGCTGCTAAGCTAATGCTGTATCTTTTAGCTTTTTGATGCCTTAACACTGATGTAAGTCAGGACAGGATAAGGCTATATGGAAGTCAGAATAAAGGGCTATCCATCCCTCATGCACATGTGATGTAATCAGACCATGTTGCAGGGAAGCTCCACTCCACATAGTGACTCAGGGATCCAACCACTTCCATCTTGTGTCTCTATGGTTTTTATTCGGAGCTTTCTGGATATGAATGCACTGGGAAGGAATAGAGAGATGAAGAAGCATTCTTTTTTTTTTTTTTTCAAGATTTTATTTATTAGAGAGAGAGAACACAAGCAGGAGGAGCAGCAGGCAGAGGGAGAGGGAGAAGCAGACTCCCAGCTGAGCAGGGAGCCTAATGTGGGGCTCAATCCCAAGACTTCAGAATCATGACCTGAGCCAAAGGCAGACATTTAACCAACTGAGCCACCCAAGTGCTCCGAGATAAAGAAGCATTCTTGGTGACCTCATCCCAGTGTTATGTACTGTCTTCCTAAAGCCCTCCATATGCAAACATCCTGTAAAGACATTATGATCAAAACAATATGCTGCTGGCTTGAGAATAGACAAATAGATTAGAATACAGAAATAGAAGTGAGTGTATAGGCTACTTAATATAACAAAAGTAGTGTTTCAATACAGTGAGAAATTATTAATTAATATATAATTATTATCACTGTTTGACTAAGCCATAGTATTTATGAGTGACACTGACTAGCTACCCATCCTGAGGAAAATAAAAGTGGAGCCCGATTTTAGACATATGTGAAAACCAACTTCCTATTAGAGACTGAAATAAAACAATAACAATTCAGCAAGAAATTCTCAATGTAGGAAAGTCCCCACCCAGGACCGGATACTTGGTAAAGCTAAAGAAGAAGCGATTAATAAAACAAAAAAATTAATTTTTTTGACAAAAGACAACACAGAGTTAAAATGTAAACAAGAGATTTAATCACGGAGAACACATACAAGGCTTATATTTAATTTATAGACAGTACGGACAAATCCACAGAGAGGGAAAAAACAACCCAAATTCTAGAAAAAGATAAAAGGACACCAAGATGCAATTCACGGAACTGATCCAAATGGCAACAAACATATGAAAAGACCTTCAGACACACAGACATGGGGCAGGGGAGCAAAGTGAAATAAAGAGTTGCCATTGCACCCCCATCAGACTGGCAAAAAATAAATCTATAAATCTGTCGTTGGGAGCCCTGAGAGAAGAGGGTGCTGTCATGCGCTGA
The DNA here is from genome assembly GCF_053574225.1 of Canis aureus. Lineage (NCBI taxonomy): Eukaryota > Metazoa > Chordata > Mammalia > Carnivora > Canidae > Canis > Canis aureus. The sequence continues at coordinate 24,244,967 of NC_135621.1, forward strand.
TGCTAGAAAGGGAACCACCCTCACCTTTGTTGGAAGCAATCTGCAAATATCTATTAAATTAAAAAGCCATACCCCATTTGACCCAGCGTGGCTAGAATGGAATTCCACATGGGAAAAGGAACAAAATGATGCTCATCAACAGGGGACAGACTCCGTGGCACGCTGCTAAGTGATAGACCATCCAGTCTCCAAGGGGGGAAAAAAAAGCACGCATTTTTTTATTTATCGTAAAATCTACTAACATAAAGGACGTGTGGCACAGTTTACAAGAAATAATAAAATATACGACACTCTTGGTGATCAATTTTATACAGTCTAATAATTCTCAGAGAGTGCTTTTGCTGATTTTTGCCAAAGTCTTGTACCTGGCGCCCACTGATGGTTGCAACCAACGAGCAAGCGTAATTCCAACGGGAACGTTCACTGATGGGTCCATTTTCATGAAAGAGGAAGAAGGAAGTGAGGCCCAGACGTGTTGAGACTTCACTCTCCTGTCCATGGCGTGAATGCCCTCTTTGTCCAGTTAAATAAGCTTTCAAGTCCTTTGGGGAATGTTTCTCCGTGTGTGTGTGTGTGTGTGTGTGTGTGTGTGCGCTATTCCCAACACAAGAGCTACAAACCTGACACACTTCGATATTGATTCACATTATCGATGTTAGTGTTTCTTAAGCGCTAGACTACCAACAAGACAATAAATCAAGCCCTAATTCGTAATGCGTGGCAATTTCCGTGGTGTGCACCCTCTCACCACGGCCACCTGTGAACAACCTGTGTGACGTGTCCGATCACAGCTCGGAGAGAGACACACAAGAGCATGCTGTTGTATTATATGACGATAGATGCTCATAACCTGAGCATTAGTGCTAGTAAAATAATTAGGAAGTGATCGTTTTATCATCTTTGTTTTTTAATAGAATGTATTTAATATGTAGTTTTGGGAATTTCATTTTTTTTTACCGACTCCATTTAATAACCGGCTCACAAAATTCCTAAAAAATTAACAATAGACTCTCACGAGGCGGTATGTGCTGGCTCCAGCACACCCCTGGGAATGGCTGACTACCATGGAGTGGCCACGCAGTAGAATTTTATGCAAGTATTCACAAGAATGAATTGGAGTTCCACAGAGGATTTGGAGAGATTTTTGCAAAGAATTGCCAAATAAAAGCAAAATACAGACAAGAGAGTATAATATCGATCCCATTTTTGCAGCACGATGACCGCCCCCAACGAAAGCGGCGTACCTGCATGTGTACACCTTAATTGGTGGTTGCACGAGTACTTCTGAAGAATAAGGCGACGTGGTTTGAGGACATAGGGTGTGATGTGTAGGAGAGAGGGAAGGGAGCCAAGCAAAATAGGAAAACAGAACAAAAAGACTGCCAATAAAACAAATTGCACATATGCTAACACATTCTGGCATTTATGCATAATATATGCACGTATGTGTTCATGTCATTAAAGTACACTTTAAACCAGGTCCTCGGCGGGACGGTTGTTAGGTTACCCATCGTTGCGTAACAACCTGCCCCCAGAAACGTAGTAGCTTAAAAAGCCAATAACATTCACTGTGACAATTCCCCAGGCTTAGAGTGTGGGTTTTCTGGGGCATTGGGAAGGCTGGGGAGTTACGCACGGTCACCCCACCCTGACCCAAGGCTGGCCACAAGCTGTCTGCACGTGGTTGCCTCCAAGTGGCTGCTCGGGCTTCCTCACGGCATGGTGATCGGGTGCAGAGGAGGAGTGGGGGGTGCAGAAGAAAGTCCAGGAAAATTATATGGGGATTTGCAGGGCTTGCAAGGGCTTCGATTTGCATTTCAGGTGAAATGTGGGATTTTGTAAGGTTTTGACCAAAGGAGTGACTAATTCTGGCTTCCTGTTTTGTTTTGTTTAAGATTTTATTTATTTAGGGGGCACCTGGGTGGCTCAGCGGTTGAGTGTCTGCCTTCAGCTCAGGGCGTGATCCCGAGACCCCTGGATCGAGTCCTGCATCAGGTTCCCACAGGGACCCTGCTTCTCCCTCTGCCTGTGTCTCTGCCTCTCTCTGTGTCTGTCATGAATAAATAAATAAATAAAATCTTTTTAAAAATCTTTTTTTAAAGAAAAATATTTTATTTCTTTATGTTTTAAGCAAACTCTACGCCCCAGTATGGGGCTCAAACTCACAACCGGCAAGGTCAGGAGTCCACACTCGACCGACTTAGCCAGGCAGGTGCCCCCTGCTTCCTGTTTGTAAAGGGTTGTTGAGCCCCGTGCTGAGGACAGATGGCCGGGCGTCAGGATGGGGCTGCGGGCGGCGTGGAGAGCCTGGGAGGCAGACAACACGACCTCCTGCAGATCGCACAGGGGCTGTGAGACGGGCGCAGGGACTTGGCCAGAGCAAGAAAGGCGGCGAGGCTGTGGGACCTCAGTGGGACGTCAGCGGTGGACGTGTTGAGCTTGGGAAGAGGCGGCTCACATCCCAGAGGAGCATCATGGAAGCATCTGGAAAACCCGGCTGGAGGTCAGGACAGAGGACCAGGCTGGAGGATAAGGTGGGAGTCGTTGGCATCTCCATGGTGCTTAGATCCATGGGACCGGATCGCGAAGGGAACCTGTGGTCATGAGAGGAGGCACCGTCCGAGGGCTGAGTCCCCGGACACTGCCCTGTGCTCAAGGTCAAGCACACAGGAAGCAATGGCAAGGGAGTGAGTCGGGGGGCCGGGTTGGGGGGGCAGCCGGGAGGAAAGGGGGACCCACCCGCAGAGTCCGAGGCCAAGGGGTGACAGTAGGGATGGGGCCCTGCTGAGTTCATCCAGAGCCTTTCAGGGAATCCGTGGGGTGAAGAGCCTGCCTGGAGCGCCCTGGGGAGGGGGGTTTCAAGAAAGATGGGGAGGGTTTTGCTCTTTCGGGGAGCTCTGCTATCAAGGGAGGGAAGAAGAAAGCCGTGGAGGGCGGACGTGGGGCCAAAGGCCTGCTGAGACGGGGAGAAAGAGCTGGAAGCTTGCGTGCCGAGCCCTCCCGCCGCCCCCCCCTCCCCCGTCCCGAGCCGCACCCTCACTCCACCTGCCCTGGTTCATCCCCTCCCGGCGGGGGGGGGGGGGGGGGGGGGCCCTGGACCACACACAGAGGCTCAGCACCCGGGGGGGCCTGCCAGGGACCGCTCGCACCCCGCATGGCTTTCGACCCCCACCCCTTCCCACCTTCCCACTCATCGCCCCAGAAAATACCCGGAGCGGCTGGCAAATATTTGAGCCAAACTCCAGCACAGGAGGCAGCAAGACGTGACAGGGCTGACAGGGCAACAGCGACGACGAGGAATCCGAGAGGCGAGGCCCAGGGGCGCTCATTCAAAATGTCTACTGGTGGCTCCCGAGCCTAATTTCTGCATATGTAACGAATAAATATTGGTCTTTCCTTCTGCAGCTTTTTCCGTTTGGGTGGTTCAATCAGATAGACGCGGCCACCTCTTGTTTTCTAGCACAGTGGGGAGGCAGGGGTCCCGGAAGGGGAGGCTGGCGCCCAGCATCGCACAGAAAGGTGGCCACGGACAGGGAGGGGAGCTGGGCAGGGTCAGAGCCCCTTGGAGGGTATGTGGGGCCGCCCTCAGCTTCTGCTTTACCTGCTGCTTTCATCCTTCCTATCCCAATAAGCACTCATCCAACTACTGCTTGAATACCACCAACGACGGGGCGCTCACTATCACAAGCAGCCCATTTTTCTGTGAGATGGCTCAAAATGTCACAAAGTTCTTCCATTGGACAAACCGTGTTGACCACTGTTCTAGACACAGGATGCAGTGACTAAGACCTCCAGGGTCCCTGCCCTCAGTGGACCAACAGGAACCCACACAGAGAGCAGGAGACGAGGGAGGACATAGTTCATGCAGAGGCGGGAGGGCCGGCTGAGACAGTGACAGGGCAGGTCACGGGGGTGACCAGGGGCCGTGGCAGCCTCTGAGGATGGGGACCACCCCGGATGTGGATGGTTATCTTCAATGTCCTTGTTGGGGGAGGGTTAGTCCCAGGAGCAGAAATGGGATGGGGCCCATTGGGCCATTGGCAGCAGGGCGCTGCACCTCCTTTCTGAGCCTAGAGGGACTGTGTGCTACCTGCGGGCCATGCTCTTCCTCTCCAGGCACCCCACCCCCAGGCATCCCCGACCCCACCCCCTCTGGATCTCCCTCTGAGCAGAACCTGCCCCCACTCCTACCCCTGGAGAACCCCCTTCCCGGCAGCCTTGGAAGCCCCAGCTTGGGCTTATTGGACTATTCTAGAAGCCTCTCCTGCATCAAGCCAGGCTCCAGCTGCCTCACCCCCCCTCCCCAGGGACCCTCATGACTAGTTCCTGCTGTGGGTCAGCCCCATAGAAGGTCCTGCCCCTGTTGTGTGCTGAAGAGAGTCCCGTTTTTGGATACGTCTGAGTCCTAACCCCCAGGATCTGTGAATGTGGCCTTATTCGGACAGAGGGTCTTTGCAGATATAATTAAAATGAGGTCATCCTAGATTTCGGCTGGGCCCCACGATGACCGGCGTCCTCCTAAGAGAAAGAAGAGGGATATTTGAGACGCAGACACAGAAGAGACCCAGAGGGGACCCCCTGTGGGGGCAGGGTGAGCAGGGGGCGCAGCCACAGCCAGGGAACCGCGGGAAGCCTGGGGCGGACTGTCCCTCCGAGCCTCCAGAAGGAGCCAGCCACCCGCATCTTGCTCCAGGACTCTGATCTGAGATGGAGACAAGACACCCCTGTCGTATTAAGCCACCCCGTGGGTGGCGGTGCCGCAGGACAGCCCCAGGGAGCTCCGGAAAGACTGGCGGCCGTTCGGGTGCAGAGTCTGCAGAGCGTGCAAGATGCAGGGACTAAGATGGGGACCAGGCCCAGGGCAGCGTGGGGCCCTCTCCCCGGGCCTCCTCTTTCTGCCAACACCCCGAGCCCACGTGGCTCTGAGCGGCTGGGTCCAGCCCCCAGTCCCGGCCTGGGCCACCCACGGGCTCTCATACTCGGCTCTCCTGGCTCTGAGGCTGCAGTTGTGTGGCCCGGAGCATGTCATCACCCTCTCTGGGCTCCTGCCAAATGACTGGGTGAGAACCCCCATTTCAGGGTATCCTGAGGATTTGAGCCGTTACCAGCCATACAGCTAGGAGCCGGCACCCAGTAGACGCCCAGGGAGCTGCTGCTAAGTACAAGCCCCTCGGGGCGCCTTCAAGTCTCAACAGCCAGTGACCAAACAAACATGTGCTGATCGGAGGGTATTTTTTGCCTGAAACTGATACTTCTTATATGCAATTTTATTCTTATCAATAGTGGCAGCTGGTAGGATGCGTAGCTAAAGGTATTTAAGGAATTTTACACTTGTGTGAGGCTTTCTCTGAAAACTCATTCACAAACTGGAGTGGGGATGTCCTTTGTCAGACCATATGTCCTGGAGGGCGGGGAGGGGAACATGTCGCCGCCACACCTGACCACAGGCTGTAGCCCCAGACCCTGACCCCCTGCACCCGCCAAGGCCAGGCTTTCTCTCCATGTGGGCGTCCGATCCCGCTCCTCCTGGCTCCCGCTGGACGTGCCAAATTGGCCCAGGAGAAGCCGTGCTGTCGAGGAAAGCCACCTTTAAAATCTTCTCTGTTGGGACAACTGGGTGGCTCAGTGGTTGAGCATCTGCCTTCAGCCCAGGGCGTGAGCCCAGGGTCCCGGGATCGAGTCCCACGTCAGGCTACGTGCATGGAGCCTGCTTCTCCCTCTGCCTGTGTCTCTGCCCCTCTCTGTCTCTGTGTCTCTCATGAATAAATAAATAAAATTTAAAATTTAAAAAAATAAAATAAAATCTTCTCTGTCCTCACCCAAGACAGGACCTGGGTTGTTGCCCATCAGAAAACAGCCTGACACAGCTCAGCTGCCCATGGGTCCTGTCGGAGGCGCCTTCCCCTGCTGGGCTCGCTGGCTTGGCTCATCTCAGGCCGAGACTGCCTCCAGCCCCTTTTGCTCTGCGTGTGTCCCCGGGGGTCTCTGCTCCTTCCTGCCTGCGCCCTGGAGAAACACCTGCCCCGCGCATCTCAGGCCCAGCAGGGCCGAGCCCACGGCAGCTTGTGATGCATCAGCTACAGAGCACGGTGGACTCCCGCTGCAGGACCTCCAGTCTGGGTCACCAAAGGCCACCAGCCTCCTCCTGGGACACTCAGAGCCCGGCCCTCCTGCCGTGAGAAGCCCGAGGTGCACCCAGCAGCCACAGTACTCAGGCGCTGGTCGGTCAGCGGAGCCAGCAAGGCCCGGCCTGGGACCAGACAAGCCCGAGGGACACCTTGCATAGCTCTGAGCACCCCAGCCTCCCTAGCCTTCCTCCTGGGGCTCTCACACTGCAGAGCTGAGCTGCCCCCCACCCCCTCCAGAGGCCAGGAGCGCCACAACGGGGCTCTCGCTTGCTGCTGTGTTGACCGGCGGGTAAGCTGGGGTTCACCAGACAGTTCCGGAACCTGGCCAGTAAGAAGTGTTATCAGTAGACTGCACCCCCGCCACCACCTAAAATGAGGCAATAGGACTTAGAAAGCTCCAGTCTGATGGTTGAGTCAAGGACTGGGTTAGGTGTGTAGCCCCCCCACCCCACTAGGCTGTGGGAAGGCAGGGTGGGGGCTCTGAGCAGAAGGCGGAGAAGGCCCAGAGCCAGACTGGGCGGGACTTTCATGCAGAGGAAGCGGTCGCCAGGCCTGGGGGTCGCAAGGCTCGGTTTTCTGGAGCAGCCCCGTTTCAGCAGCGCCCAGTCCAGGTGTTATGGGGTGGGGGGCAGGGGTGCTTTAACAAAAAGGAACATGAAAGTAGTTTCCGCTTGCAAACTGTACTGAGACATAGAACCCTCCCAGCACCTTGGAAGGCACCCAGGGAAGGGGTAGACCATGAGGCTCCCCCCTGCCCTCCCTCCCAGGAAATCCACTCTGCCTTTTTTAAAAGGCTGCCCCTTGTTCCAGAAACCATCACTGTGTCACCCAGGATTCGTCACTACACTGTCTAAACCACATCACAGATGGCATTGCCCCCCCCCCCAAAAAATCCGGCTGGTGGCCTGCTGCTCCCCACAACACTGGGTCTGGGAAACTTGGCCATTCACAGTACATGAGATGGAGTGGGAGGGCCTGTTTAAGAGCTCCAGAGCAGGGAGAGGGACCCCACTGGAGTCCCGAGGTCAGAGCACCTGGCCCTAAAGGTGGGGAGCCTCAGGGGAAGGGTCTTGTCCCCAGGACCAAGAACCCCTGAGGTTAGGGGCTAGTCTGTCTGCTTTGGCGTTCCCCTAACATCATGCCTTGTGGGGTTGTTGCATGAATGGGGGGAAGGGGTCTGAAAGACAGGAAAAGGGCGTGGAAGAGGGGAGAAGGAAGAGAGGGGGGAGAGGAGGAGGAAGAGGATGGAAGGAAGGAGAGCAAGAACTGACCATTGGCCCAGAGATGGTAGGACAAGAACGGAACCAGGTCGGGGGAGCCTAGAACAGGCAACAAGGAGATAAGCCCCAGCCAGACCTGAGGGCCCCTTCCTCCCTTTCCTTTCTGTTCACAGTGGCCACCCGAGGCTCTGGAGGGTCCATGAGGGCCCCCTCTCTGTGCCTCCGATTCTCCCTGGCCTCCTATCCTAGCCAGCCTGTCTCTGCTTTACCGCTGCACCATGCTGTTCTTCCCAGAGAGGACAGGCCTTTCTCCATATCCACACCTCCATCAAAATGACAGACGAACAGGAGGGCCTACGGGCTCCCATTTCTTTGTGGTTCTGAGACTCAGCTGCCTATTCTAATCACCTGAATGGGGTCTAGACCTCCCAGCGTCCAAACCGCACCTGGACCAGGGACTGGGAACATCTACGGTGAGACCCAGGATGGGGAATCCAAGTGGAGCCAGGACGAGAACCACTGTCCTAGAGCTGCCTCTCAAAGGGTGGTCCGTGGACCAGCAGCATCCAGATGGCCAGAGCTTGTTAGCAAGGCCGAATCTGCATCAAGCACCCAGATGATGTAAATCCTGAGCAGGTGCCTGGTGTATAAGACCCAGCGTGTACTGTCCCCGTCGGCCCTGTGTGGTGGATGACATCAGCTGGTAGGCCCAGACTTTGGCAACCCTGGTGGTCTGAGCAAGGCCTGTGTGCCGCACTTAGCCCATTAGGAATGCTCTATTCCACCTTCCCGGAGGATGCCGGAACCCTGTGCAGACAGCCCAACGGTGGGCAGCACCTCTAAGGCAGCCCACATCACCCTGGCATGGCCTGGCCTCTTAGAAAGCTCCATCTGATCTGATACAGAATCTCTTGGCCATTGGCACCTGGGGCCTCTGCCTCCCCCAGGTAAGCAGCTGGGGCCTTGCCTCCACTTCAGGCCATCAGCTCCTCTGCACCTGTTTCTTGTTGCCCTCTGCCTGGGAACTCTAGGCCCACTCTGCGCCTCCAGGCAGGTCCTGTCCCCTAGAACATTCCCTCTCCCTAGCAGACCCACACAAATTTTGTCCCTAGAAGAAGAGACCCAAAGGCTTTTACTGGTGGCATCTACTGGTGTGGCGGGGAAGCTGATCCATGGACAAGATGCTGCCCGGATCAGGGTCCAGGATGGGAGACAGGACAGGGCCAAGGGGGATCTTGACAACCTCCAGGTGGGGATGCGAGGAAGAGCCTGAAATGGAGAGAGAGAATTGTAAAGATGCATCGTTGCCTGTTAGAAATCTATGATGTGAAGCCAGAGAACGACTCCCATGTCCCACAGTATGATGGACCATTCCACTGAGCAGTCGTCACCCTGCAGAGCAACAGAAAAGTCATGTGTGTATATGCATGTACGAAGCTATTCTAATATATATGCCTATACACGTACAGATATGTGTAATGTACGGATTAACACACATCACGAGGGGCAAGCAAGAACAGGGCTAACCCTCACGAGTCAGGGGACTAAAAGTAGAATTGGAATTTCCTAGAGGTAGGCCGCAGCTGCTCAGCCCAGTCACCTGACCTTCCTTTGTCATGACCACGTGTGGCTCTGGCGTGGGAGCAAAGCCTGCTCAAGGGGTTCACGTAAAGCTGTGGTCTCCAAAAGGCTGTGCTGTCACTGTTGAAATAAGTTAAGGGGAAAACCTAAAGAGGACGCTTGCCTTTATCAATCCTGGCATGGGAAGAAAGGAAAAAACTCTCCCCTGAAGTCATAACCACAAGCCAGCCCCTAATGTGGGTATCACACCAGCTGTGTGGCCCTCAAAACTCAGACTTAAGACTTTAATTTAAAGGGAGCCCAATTGGAGCGACCATCGGTATCTGACTCGAGCAGATGTGAATTATCTCTGGAGGTTCTCATCTTCGACATAGGCTTCGAAGAATTACTACTGATGATTGGGTAGAGAGGACCACCGGCAAAGCTCACAGGAGACACGTAAGGGAAAAAAGCACCATGAACAAGTGTCAGCGCAAGACAACGGGCAGCAGCATGAGACGGCAAAGACGGGCTCATCAGACGCAGGTCCTAACATAAAGATGCCTAAGGAATTAAAAGAAGAGATAAAAAATATGAATAAGGAAGAAAAGACTATAAAATGGCCATGAAATTCTGAAAAGGAAGCAAATAAAACCTGTAGCAACAAAAAACTATGTCACTGAAATAAAGTGAATGGAGTGACCAGCAGACTCGATGGAGCTGTTGTGGTCAAGGTGCCCCCACCTACTGCAACAATGCATCAGAGAGGAGTTCAAACATTTCTTGCTCATGTACAGTTCAAAGCAGGTGCTCCTGACCGGCAGGCAGCTCTCGCCCCGGAATGAGTCCATCTGTGGCTCCACCATCCTCAGCACATGGCTACCAATGCCACCACATTGCTCCCAGGCATCCTGGAGCACCAAGGGCCGTACAGGGACCAGGTTTGGGGACCAGGCCCTGCCATGTTGCATCTCCCTCCACTCACGTTTCAGTGACTAGGACTCAGTTACATGGCTGGGAAATGTGGTCTAGCTGTGTGCCCAGCAGGGAGAGAGAGCAGGTTTGGTGAGCAGCCAGGCCACCTGGACCACAGCAGGTGAAGAAGTCTGAAGGTCCAGTCAATGTGAGCCACAGCTAGTAATGCGCTAAGTGCACTCTTGAAAGCCCACCCCATTATTATTTCAGTCAATCCTCCTGACTCCCACCCTGGGGATTAAGCTAAGCAGGGAAGATCTTTCCCATTTTACAAAGAAAGAAACTCATGCTGAGAGACGGGCATGACTCGCCCAGGCATACCCTGCTGCTGAGATGTACCAGTTGGGATTGGAGTCCAGGACTTCCCTCGACATCACATTGTTGCCTTTGTCTGGAGATAACAAGGGGAAAGGAGAGGGAGAGATCATGGAGCCAGAGGTCCGCCGTATGCCTCTGTGTTTTCAGCTGAGCCAGTCAACCCAGCAGCCTAGGGACCAGTGAACCCAGAGGCCGAGGAAACCAGCTGGAGGTCAGAGCACTGAGTCTAGATTTGAGCTCTAGACACTCTAGACATTTAGAGTTGAGCTTTAACACTGGCTTCCTGGGGCATCAGGGTGGCCAGCTTGGGCCCGAGGGTGGGCCCAAGTGGAGGCAGCAGGTCTGCATCTGCCTCACCACAGTACAGCTAAGAGGTTCCTGTGAGTGGGTCAGGCAGTAAAGATTTATCCAGCGCCTCTGGGGTGCTGAGTAGTGCTGTGGGTTTCAAAAGCAGACCCTGGGAGCTGGAGACATGCAAAATCCAGGTCAGGGTACCTGTTGAGCTAGCTCTTGAGTGCCTAGCCCTAAACTCAGACTATGTGCTGGGGCTCTGACCTCATGTGATGGCATTCTCACCAAAATCCACAGAGGGAGGGACTTTCCGTTCTGCTTTTGTTGGTATAGTGATGGTGATGTTGGTAATGGTGATGATGGTTATGGTGGTGATGACGGTGGTGATGGTAATGGGGATGGTGATGATGGTGGTAGTGGTGGTGGTGGTGGTGATGGTGGTGATGATGGTGTGGTGATGACAGTAATGGTGGTGATGATGATGGTGATAATGATAATGGTGAAGATGGTGATGGTGGTGATAATGATGGTGGTGATGATGATGATAGTAGTGATGGTGAAAATGATGGTGATGATGGTGGTGGTGATAACAGGAGTGATGGTGATGACGATGGTGATGGTGGCGGTGGTGATGGTCATAGCGGTGATGGTGAGGACAGTGATGGTGGTGGTGACAGTGGTGATGTCATCTGACATTATTGAATGCTATCTGTCCAGCAATGCTTCAATGTTAGATGGAATCAATCCTTTAACATTCACTGTAACCTGACAAAAAAGCAGATTCTTTTGCTTCCATTTGACAGAGAAGGAAACTGAGACCCAGGGAGGTGAGTGATTCATCCTGCATCACAGAGCAGGAGAAGGATGCACCCAGGATTCCCACCCCAGAATCTGACTCAAGCATTGCACTGTAACCCCTGCACCACCCTGCCTCCTCGGATGGGCCGCTGAGCTCCTCTAGGACAGGGCCCCCAAGACGGCTCCTCTATCCCCTGCTCTGAACCCAGGCCCCACATACTGGTAGGTGCCCGGGGAGGATCTATTAGGAACGGCTTGTGCGTGATGATTTGTCCAGATGTAAAATCTCACCAGTGCCTTAATGCATCACCTTTACAAGCAATAAGCATACCGATCGATTTGACACGCTTGTGGATAAATGAATGGATTCATGCAGTTGTTGGCCGAGCCAGAGCAGTTGGCTGGCTCTTCCTGGAAGAATCATGTCTGGGACATCCCCACGAACCACTTTCTAACCAGCCAGGCCTCCCAGAACCTGCTGCCTCAGCTCAGCCCAGGCCCCCACGAATCAAGGAGCCCTGGCCGCTCCCGAGGTCAGAGCCACCCGTGGGTGGGGACCCCGTGAGCTCCCAGGTGAGGAAGGCCTGCGATGCCCCCCAGCCTCGGCACCCGGGTCCTACAGGGAGAGAAAGCCCACAGGGGCCGGGACTGGAGGAGGGGAGGCAGCAGCTTTGATCTGTTGCCAAAGAGAGAGAGGGGAGAAACACACTTGTCTCCAGACAAGCTGTTCGCTTACCAGCTGACTTTGGTAAAAGAAAAAATATTCCCAGAGCCATCTGTTCCCAGACTGGGGCTGGTGTGGGGCCCGGGGCTTCCTGCAGCTCAGGGAGCCAGACCCAGTTTCAGAATCCGAGACAGCTGCCCCCTGGATTATTTTGGGAAGCGGCTCAACTCCGCAGCACCCCGGCCTTCCTTCGAGGCATTTCCCGTCACTCTGAAGCTGTTTGCACACCCAGCCCCAGACTGCCAGCTCCTTCTCAGGCCTGCACGTCCTCCCTTTCAGCCACTGTCATCATCCTGCTTCCTACTTCCCCCGCAACCTCTGCAGGAGTCGGACTCCCCCGGGGTGGAGGGGGTGGGGGGTCAGGGCTGGAGATAGCAGGCTAAACTGAGGGAAGGGCTCCCTGTCCCCCTCCCTGGTCTCCTCTGTGACAGCCAAGCACCAGCTGGGACCCCCAGGCGTCCAGCCTGTGCAGCCCCGCCCCCCATCATCTCCTCAAGGATTGTCCCTTTGGTGAAAGCTAAGCTCCTAGGGAAGGGGGATGGGGCATCTCAGGCAGGAGTGGCAGCATCAGAAAGGCCCCGGAAACCGAGCTGCAAGCAGATGGGAAGGGTTGGGGTGGGACAGGAGGAGACCACAAAGCGGGCATGTTGGTGCCAAATTGGGGTCAAAGAAGAGAAAGGTAGAGAATCCAGCTGGAGAGTCACCATATTCTCCCCCCTCCCCAGGGAGGGTGAGAGCCTGGACCTCCGGAGGCAGAGGGGAAGAGAGGAGGGTGTGAGTTTGAGAGGCAAGTAGAGGGCAAGACTTGGTTCCCAGGGAAGGGGGGAAAAGGAGGGTCTACATGAGCCGTGGGTCTGCGGCCGGGGGGCCAGGAGGCTGAAGATGGGGCACCAGGAGGTAGGACAGGGGAGGGGCGAGCTCTGACTCGGACGAGGGGAGTTGGGTGGGCCCCCCAAGGGAAGCTGTGCCCTGGGCAGTTGGAAACGTGGGTCTGCTCAGGAATGGGGATGGTGGGTGTTGGGGGCTGGGGAGGGGGTGGAGTTATTGTCTACGGGGGACCGAGTTCCAGTTTGGCAAAAAAGGAAGGAACTCTGGGGACAGGTGGTGGGGATGGTTGCACAACAGCGCGGAGGTACCTAACGCCACTGAACCCTTCGCTTTAAAATGGCCAAACCGTTCAGCTTATCATGTGTATTTTACCACGATAAAAAAAAAATCGATTGAATCCTGAGATTAAAAGGCAGAGGTATTCAGATCGGTCAGAAAGATACACTATCGTGTCTGTAAGGAATTCTCTTTAAATATAGAGACACAGGAGCGCCTGGGTGGCCCAGCAGTTGAGCACCTGTCTTCGGCTCAGGGAGTGACCCCGGGGTCCTGGGATCGAGTCCCACATCGGGTTCCTCGCGGGGAGCTTGCTTCTCCCTCTGCCTGTGTCTCTGCCTCTCTCTGCGTGTCTCTCAGGAATAAATAAATAAAATCTTTAAAAAAAATAGACACAGATACTTTGAAAGTCGAAAGTGGAAGAGCTATCTCGCTATGTTAGAATCAGACAAAGGAGGTTTCAGAGCGGGAGGTATTCCGGAGGATAAGGAGGCACAGATGATGCTCCCGATGGGCACCGCGGCGGCGACAGCAGCACCAGGTGAGCATCCTGTCCCTCCGCTCCCACCCCTGCTCCCCTGCCTCCCAGGCCTCCTCCTCCCTGTGTCTGCAGCCCAGCTGGCTCCCTGCACTTGTCGGCCCCTCCCTCCTTCCAGCCTCTCCCTCTTCCCTTCCCCTTCCCTCTTCCAGAGCCTTCCAGCAGCCATTTAAACAGGCCAGGGCCTCTGCCCTTGCCCCTGGGCCCTGGTCCTCCGCACAGCGAGCTCCGAGAACGATGAATCCAGGCCGCAGCGGCTGGCTTTGCTCAGTCCCTTACCTGCATCTCACCTGGGTTGGCAGCGCTCACCCCTCTTCACCTGATGGCAAATTTCAATGTTTTCCTTTGTTGTAGCTTTATTGGGGGATAACCTATAAAAGGTCAACTTGCCGAATTTTAAGTGCACAATGTGATGAGTTTCTTTTATTTTTTTAAAAGGTTTTTTTTATTTTATTTTATTCACGAGAGACACAGGGAGAGAGGCAGAGACACAGGCAGAGGGAGAAGCAGGCTCCCTGCAGGGACCCCGATGCGGGACTCGATCCTGGGTCTCCAGGATCACGGCCTGGGCCCAAGGCAGAGCCCCCCAGGGTCCCATGTGATGAGTTTTGATGAATGCATGGAGTCACGCGACCACACGCCAACAATCATGGCATGGAGCGTTCCCACCTCCCTCAAAGCTTCCCTCGTGCCTGTTTGTGGTTAGTCCCCTTCCCCAAGGCCTTGGCCCTGGGTGATGTAGGAAAGACGGGGTCCGAAGCCGATGGCCAGGAAAGAATTCTTGAGACGTCTTTGATGCAAAGAGGTGATTTTATTAAAGCACGTGGACCGGACCGTGGGCAGGAAGAGCTGCACTGGGGTGGTGAGGAGTGGCCCTTTTTATGGTTTCAAGTTCAGAGGGGGTTAGGGCTGGCACAGGTCTCTAAGGGATTTTGGAAGCAAGGTTTCCAGGACCTTGAGGGGCCAGCTCTTCTTGGGAAAGGGTCATTGATGACCATCTATTAAAACCTGAGTCATGTGACCCTCCAGATGTGTATCGGTGGGCCGTGTGCTTGGGGGTGATCGCCAACACACGTCTCGGGGGATTTAGAGATAGAGGGAATTTCTATAGGAATTTTTATATGTTAAAGTAGACTCACAGGATCCTGGGGGTCAGACTAAGGTTCTCCTTTGCTCTCAGCAGAGTATCACATCGATGCAGCTGAGCTCCCAGAGAGGGTCACCCTGCCTCTTTCAAGGACTCATCAGTGGGCTGTAGGGAAGAAGGAGATTTAATACTTTCTCTTCTCCATTTGTTTCCCACATCACTGGGGACCACCCCCTCCCCCCACCACTGCAGTTTTGCCTTTTCTAGAATTTGTATCAACTGTATCATCAGTACTTAGCCTGCCACGTCTCCGATTTTCCACTCTGCCCAGTGCTACCGGCATCTTCCTCATCGGTTCTGTATCAACACGCCTTCCCTCGGGGCCCAGCAGAACCCACTGTACGGACACCGGTGTTGTGTTGCGTTCACCAGTGACCCTTGGGTTCTTCCCACTCTGA
The DNA here is from genome assembly GCF_053574225.1 of Canis aureus. Taxonomy (NCBI): domain Eukaryota; kingdom Metazoa; phylum Chordata; class Mammalia; order Carnivora; family Canidae; genus Canis; species Canis aureus. The sequence goes on from NC_135621.1 coordinate 24,260,168, forward strand.
GGTTTTTTCGAGTAGTGTTGCTGTTCATGCATAAGTCTTTGCATAGACACGTGTTTTTCATCGATCTTAGATCAACCCCTCGCAGTGAAACGCCTGGGTCCTATGGTGAGTGTGTGTTTTAGTGAATAAGAAACGGTCAAACTCCTTTCCAAAGTCAATGTACCATTTTGCATTCCCACCAGCAACGTGTGAGAATTCTGGCAGCCCCACATCCTTGTCCACACTTGGTACTGTCGGGCTTTTCAGTTTAGCCACTCTAGGAGCTGTGCAGTGGTATCTCCTGTGGTTTTGATTTTATCTTCCATCATGGCTAGTGGTATTGGGAACCTGAGTCAGTCAGCTGCGGCTGCTATGATGAAACACCACAGACGGGGTGGGCAGTTGCTTAAAGAACAGACATGCATCTGTCACACTTCTGGAGTCTAGAAATCCAAGATCAAGGTGCCTGATTCAGTTCCTGGTGAGAGCCCTCTTCGTGTCTCGCAGACAGCCACCTTCTTGCTGTGTCCTCACATGGCAGAGAGAGAGCTCTGGTGTCTCTTCCTCTCTTTGTTAGGACGCTAATCCCATCCCGCGGGCCCTACCCTCGTGACCTCATCTATACCTAATCCCCTGTGAATCCGGAGGGGAAAGTGCAGGTGCTTGGAGGTGGTGTGGAAGGAAGACCCCTGGAGAGGCTATCACACTCAGACACCGACCCCAAGGCTCCTGGTGTCACTCCTAGGACGTCCTCCCAAGCTCCACCTCCAGCTGGTCTGGCAAAGAGGGCCGAGCCCACACCAGCCCCCAACCCCAAAGTCCCTCCCCAGATCCAAGGCCGTCAAACTGTGACAACCCCAGATCTATCGGGCTATATCATCCACGGGGGCCTGGAGCTTGGAACGCAAGGGAGAAGCCCAGCGGCAGCCCCAGGGTACCCACAACAGCCCCGACCCCCGCCCACGGAGCCTTGCCCTGGCTGGTTCCCACCACACGTCAGCTACTGAGACAGTGGTGGTCAACCTCCTACGGGGACGTATTCTTTGAGAAACGTGGGCAGCAAGTGCCAAGTCTCACCAGAGCAGGCAAGGTACCTCCCAGGACAGATGGGGGGAGCACAAAGATTTCTCCTTCATGACCTCCGGGCAAGGTTCTCTGTGACAGCTGTAGGGGTGGGTCTGGGCCACGGCTCCTCTGGTGAGTCACTGACTTAACTTCCCCAAGTGGCTCAGGGGCTTGGTTTTGGAGTCACATGGGGCTCCTGCCTCCAGAGGCCGATTCTGGGGCCCTTCACCCCAAACGAGAGGCAGGCTGGCGGCAGCTGACTGTGGGCAGGCTGGGTCCTCGGGCCATCAGCCCAGACACCTGAGAGTCCTTTCTGCTCCCAAGTCAGGCCCTAGTGCCCAAGTGGAAGTCAGCATGGCTGGGCTCTCAGCTGCCCTGGCAGGTGCCCCCACAGGTGCCCTTGGAGGTGGGACTCTGAGCACCGTCCAGGCCGGGCCCCATGGCAAGGGGAGCTGCGCTGGGGGTGAAGGGCCTCAGCTCGTACACATGCAGATTTAACTGCGTCTCCCAGGACACTGCAGGCTCCTGGGATCCCTCCCAGAAATGCGCTTGTTAATATAAACTGAGTGAGGCCAGGTTGGCTCAGAACAGATCCATGCCTAGTGAATTCAGATTCTCAGACGGAAACGGGACAGGGGTGGGGGCAGGGCAGGCATGCAGGGGACACGCGGGACAGGGCCGCTGGCCACCAGACGGGAGGCCCCTCTGTGGCCCTTGGGCCTTCGCTGGGACAGGGCCGCTGGCCACCAGACGGGAGGCCCCTCTGTGGCCCTTGGGCCTTCGCTGGGGCAGCAGGCAGGTGCCAAGAAGCAGCTTTGGGGGCTGGCGACAGTTAATTTGGGGATCCACAGGGTGTGCTGCTGTCTCTGCCTTCTTTCAGCTTATGCTTTTGAAACAAGCTGTAGAGGACCCGCAGAGTGCTCTTGGCATCCTTATTCACGATGTCTGTGGGCCAGAGAAGAGCAGGACAGCTGGTCAGGCCTCAGCCAGGCTGAGCAGGGGGTGACCTGGGACTGAGAGGCTTCCTGGGACATGGGACTTCAGTGCTAAACCCCAGGGAATCCCTGTCAAACGAGACCCATCACATGGCCCTGCCTCCCTCCTCCTGCCACCCGCTCCACCCCTGCACCCCACACGCAATTCCTCAAGGTCTCATCTGCCTGGACAGCCTGCCCCGGGGTCCCCAGTCCCCTGTGTTCTCTCCCCGGGACCCTCCTCCAGTGGGCAAAGCATCCCCATCATGGGAAACCCTGATAGACACTCGTCGTCTGTCATGCCGAGTGAGAGGACCACAGGCTGTCCACCGACGCCACAACACCCACGTGTGCCACACACTCACCTTCAGGGTTGACGGGGTAGGTGAGCAGACCTTCATCCTTCAGCAGATCCAGGGCCAGGGTGACATTGTGCAGCTGTGAAAGATGCCACCAGACATTAGCAAAACGAGGTAGCCCCAACCCAGGCCCGGGTCCCCAAGTACCAGGCCCACCCATCCCTCATAATATCCAGCAGCCTTCAAGGAGGTCATCTCCAGCGGGGAAGGTGGTTATGGAGAGGGGCATCCAGTCCAGAGGAAGGGAAGGCTTCCTGGTGGAGGTGACACCCAGAGGTAAGTCCCACCAGGGGAGGGGACTCCGCCAGGTTTATCTCCACCTTTTGGGATGCAGCCCCAGCATCATGGGCAACGGAGGCCCCATTGGAAACAGCGGAGTTCCAGGGGGCACAGCCCAGGTGAGGAGAGCAAGGCGCGGAGTGGCCAAGGGGCTCACCTGAGCTTACCAGACAGAAAGTGGCAGAATCAGGTCCGTCTCACTCTGACGTCCGTGCAGAGCGGGCTGGAGGCCGGAGCAGCCACCCCTGCCCAGGCGCACATGGGCTCAGATCCCTGCTCAGGCACGGGGTGACCTCCCACAGTCGCTCGGCACCCCCAGCCTACCTCGTGCACCTGCAGAGTGGAGTTGCCACCATTTCCCCCCATATCTGGCTCTGGGACACCAGGCGGGAGCCCAGGGGAGCCCTGACAGCCGTTGGCTTGGAGCACATGCTCTATTAGCAGTTTTCTCTGTTCGTGGCTCCTGTCTCCCTTGGGCCGCAACACGATCCAACAATCCCCGCCCTTCTTGGGGCAGCGGCCTGGCACGGGGTGAAGCGGGTCGGAAGCCAGTTGCCCAAGTGGTTGGACCACAGGATCCACTTGTCATGGAGCACCTCACGGGACCAGGGTTTCAGAAACACTGTGTCCATTCGTTTCATTAACATATATTTATTGAGCATCTACTACGGGCTGGCCGTGCAACAGGGGAGAAAGCAGACCCCCTCCCTGCCCCCGTGGAGTCGGCGCTTTGTGAACTGCGTTGCGACACTGTTAAAACGATCACACTTGCTTCATTCCTCAAGCCCAGCCTCGACCTGAGCCCGGAGGATCCGCTGCAGGCTCCAGAGATGTCTCGCCGCGCTCCACCCGCAGCGTAACACTTCCTTTCTGTGCACAGCTTGAGATTATAAAAGTAGAACCACCGCATCGTCGCACGGAGCTGAGGGCAGGTTGTAATCCAGGAGGATGCACTCGAATCCTCCCGGGGAGAAATAATTGAATGTGGGAGGAAGCCCACGGTTCCCGGCGCCAGGGTTCTGACTTCTGCAGAGCAGACGGGTCTGGTAATGAGACATCCGATCTCAAGGGGCCGCTGTACCAGGATAATAATGTTCTCTCGGGTGTCCGTCCCACGGGCAGAAAGGGCTGTGGTCCCCGCCTTCTTCAGCTAATGACCTCTTCAGCATTTTGATCATACGTTCCTGCAGCTGAGATTTCCTACGAGGTCCCATAAGATTCGTTCTCGGGGTCTGAGCCGAGAGGCTGCTTCTCCGCCCCCATATAGGTAATGTGGCTCCTATGGGGAAGCCGGGTCTGACATCGGGGGATTCAGCGGGCCAACGGCACCCAGGCAACTTCCGCCCCTGGCTTGTAACTGGGGTTTGCGAGCCTGCGGAATATCGGGCAGAGGCTTCGAAGTCCCATGAAGCCCAACACCCAAGTAACAAAAGGGGGCACGTGTGCTGCTCGGGGTCTTGGTTCTGAGCCCCTTCCTGAGGCTCCCCGGCCTGCGTGTAGCCCACACTGCTCCATCTTCCCGCCTCCTCCCACATCTCTGTGTTCTGCCTTCTGGATGCAGGGTCAGCAGCACCACTTCGGCCGGGTTCTGACCCTCCTGGGCCCTCCGAGGGGCCCAGCTCTGGGCAAAATCCGTTCCTGGCTGGAGAGAGGCTCATACTCCTCGGTCTCCCACAGGGCTCACCCTGAATCCCCAGGAGGGAAATGGGGAGGCAGCCCAGGTTCTGGAGGTGGACAAGCCCGGGTGCAAGTCTGACCTCTACCCTGCCCTCTGTTCTAACTGGTATAGGCTTGTGACCAGCTTTCTGTCTGGTCCTCATACGGAAGTCGTACCCTCATCTAAGAACGGGGATGGGAACAGCTCCTACCTCAGGCCCAGCATGATGAGGAGTTAGTGAGTTCACCCCCTTGCCTGCGGGAGATCACCCTAGTGATCTAGTGGCCCCTGTTCTCGGCCCTTTCTGCACCCACACACTTCATAGGCGCTCCTACATCCCCGCCAAGGCCCAGGGCCTCCCAGGCCGATGGGATGAGAGGGAAGCGATGGCACTGCCCCTTCTGAGCCTGGGCCTTGTGGGTTCTGCTTAGTCCCCTGTGTCTCTGCCATTCCCATAAGAAAACCATGCTGGGCTTGCCGCTGGTCCCAGGAGGACGGTGACAGGCATGTAACACAAAGCTGAAACAACCCCCCCCCCCAAGCTGAACCCAGCCAAGTCTACACCAGCCAAACTCAGCCTACCTGCAGATCCCTGGGAATACATGATTGTGGTATTCATTAAGCCACCTGTTGTCCAGGTGGTTTGTTACACAGCATTTCTGGGGCAATAGCTGACTGATACAGCTCAGAAGAACCCAGTGAGTGCTGACCACTGTCCTTGCTACTACCACCAGAAACACAAACACTGCATAGCTCCAGCCTCTTTGCTCCTCATCCTAGATCCAAGCTCTTGATAATCAGAGCCCTGAAGCAGTCTCCAAGTCAAGAGCACCCCTGCCTCCTGGGCAGGGGGAGGTCATGCCCATTAACGATTGCATCTCCATGGTGCAAGGGGAGAGGCAGCAGCTGGGGGTCAGAAGGCCGGTGCCAGTGTCAGAGCTGCCACTGAACCACAGAGTGCTCCTGAGCAAGTGCCAGAGCCTCTCAGGGGCTCTGCTTTCCCCTTTGTAAGATGGAGATGCAACCCAGCTAAGCAGGCTGGAACAAAGGCAGGTAAGCAGAGGGACCACCTGGGCAAAGACCTGGAGATGCCAGAGGACCAGTCCTCCAAAGGCCGTGGACAGGCCGGGAGGCCATGGCCACGAGTCTGTGGACATGGACAGGGCTGGGGGTGCATGGGGGAGGGGCCTGGACGGAGGGCCCTGGTTGGGGAGGGGGTGGCCGGGCCAGCCCAGAACCTCACAACCCTCAGGCAGGCCACAGGTCTGATCATCCCCAGGACCACGGCAGGTGGGGAGGCTGTGCGTGGGGACACCTGCCACTGGCACCAGCATTGCCTTCTCTCCCCTTCTTCCCCGGGTCAGGCCACAGACCCTCCTGCCCGGACTGGTGCAGCCATCCCCCAAGCAGCCCGCCAGCCTTCAGGGTCCCCATGGGGTCTCCTGACTCCCACAAGGCCAGACCCCTGCCTTCCCCAGCCCACCCGTGCAGCGGGACCACACCACAGATGGACACCATCCTGAGAGTTCCATGCTTCTGTCCGCACCTGAGCCTTTGCTGATGCCGTTCCCTCCCCTGGGGGTGCCGTCCCTCTGCAAACCAACACGTGTCACCTCTCACACAGTGCCCTTCCTGACTCCTTCAGATCATATCAACCACCCCTTCTTTCGGGTCCCCAACTGACCCACCCACCCTGAACCAACACAGTTTACTGTAGCCCTAGGGAACCATACATCACCAAGAGTACAGTGGGTATAGACTGAGAGGCCTTCAACAACAGGAGTTGTGTGGGATTGTCTTTATGGCCCACATGGCACAGCCTGACACCAAGCAGGACCTCAAGAAATGAGGGATCAGGTACAGAGGCAGATGGGGGTGGATGAGGGGGTAGATGGATGGATGGGTGGGCAGGTGAATGGGTGGGTGAACTGGGTGGATGGGCAAACGGGCAAGTCAATGGATAGGTGTGAGGATGGATGGATGGATGGATGGATGGATGGATGGATGATGGTAGACGGGTGGGTGGATGGACAGATAGATGAATAGAAAAATAGGCAGATCAGTGGATGGGCAGGCAGATAAATAGTTGCATGAAATGGATGGATGGGGAGATACGTGGACAACCAACCAAACTTCCCCTCCACCCTTTGCTCCACCTGGAAGTAAATAAGGAGACCGTATTGCCGCCTCCATTCAGGAATAGACCATCAAGGAAACCTCTGGAAAACTTACCATTTCCGCAGGAGAGGTGGGAGTGAGGTAAAACTCCTTCAAGTGCAGGAAGAAGCCTTCCAGTTGTCCAATCAGCAGGAGTAAGAAGACCCCGTCTGCAAACTGCAAAGGAGAGCACTGGAGGCGGGCGGCCCAGGGCCCCTGCGCTGCCACCTGCGGGCCGCGTGGCGCTGGGCACCAGCGTCTCTGGGTCTCAGCTGCCTTTCTTAAGACGTGAGGACAACATCCCCCACCCTGCCGTGTGCTGTGAACCACAGCGGCAGCTCCTAGGAGGCGCTTTACTGGCTGCCCGGCACACAGCATACGCTCAATAAAACCAGCTCTCTGCACATTATCCGTGAAATAGCCGAATATCGTTTTTTAAGCCACGTACTGCTCCCTGAGCTGCAGCAGCACAGGAGAAAACAGTTGAGTGTGAAATTATTCCGCAGGGAGAGGCAGAGAACGGCACGCCAGGCTCGTTTTGCGGCTGCCACATTAATATTTCTGCCCTGTTCGGTCTGCACGTGCAGAGATAAAGCCGTCGCCCCGCCGCCAGCATATCATATGCTAGCATAATCCTATTCAATCTCTTCAAAGATACAAAACACAAGATTGGATATTGGAGGAGAAACCACCGCTCGAAGTCCTTAATAGAATTTCCTCCCATTAGATCTGTTTTGATGCTATTAGTTCGGCCTGAAATCTTTTCCGCTGATCTTCCCCGGAAATACCCCTAAAGACCAGAGACTTCAACTTCTCCCCTTATCTGGCAGTCTCTAAATACCGTCATCCTATCATTATTTTCACAGCGCCATTCCTCCCCCCCAAGGGAGAGATCAAGACGAAGCAGGTAAAAATGGAAACCTACAGGATCCTCCTGTGTTTGCCCACATAAAATATAATAAAACCACAAACGCATCATTTACAGCATGTCCGCGGCGTGCCAGGTCCCACGGAAAACACCGGAGGCTCATCATCTTATTTATCGCTCCCAATTCTATGAGGCTGGTGTCCTTAAACTCATTTTAAAAGAAGAGGAGGCTGAGGTTCAGAGACGTCCCAACCCAGGCCACGCAGAAAATGTGAAGGAGGCATCCTCGCAGACCAGAGGCCACACGGGTGCATCTGGTATCCGTCAGGCTCAGGGCCTGGCATCTCCAGCCTGCCATGTCACCGCACACATCACACAGGGGCCTCTCATGTGGCCACTGTGTGATGTGGTGATGAGCACAAACTGTGGCCTCGGCACCCTGGATTCAAATCCCAGGTCGCCCACTCTTAGCGCTGTGCGACTTTGGATGAGTCAGTCAGCATCTCTGTGTCTTGGGGTCCTTCCTCATCTATAAAACGGGGGAGCACCTGTTCCTACCGCAGGGACCGTCTGGAGGATTCGGTGAGTTACCGTAGGCAAAGCACCTTGCTCGGGGCCTGGCACAGAGTGAGGGCTTTATTGGCTTCAGGTACCGGGCACCCCAATCCTCGCCGGCTGATGTCAGGGTGCATCTGGCTGGGATCACCGTAAGCCAGGGAGTCCACCGGGGACCAGACCCGACTGCCACCTCTGGCCCCCACCGCCTCCTGGCTGCATGAGCAGAAAGCAGCCGGCCCAGCGCCCCTACTGCCATGGCCAGGTGATGTGTCCGGTGTCCAGCAGCCCCATCGCCACCCGAAGGCCTGGGGCTGACAATTAGCCTCTCTCAGGCTCTCCGATCCCCTCTGTGCTGAGGGAACACGACAGGCCCACGGTACCCGGCGGAAAGCTGAATGGGTAAGATTCCAGTCCTGCCTCATGGCGGGACTTGGGGGACTGGACCCCCAAGGACCCACGGAGGCAGGGCTGTGGCAGCAGCTATGACAGCACCTAGTGGGTGGCACGAGGGGAGCCCCCCAGCATTGAGGAACCTGCGGTCCCTGCCTCACTGGCCCCCACGTTGTCCCTGGCTGGTGAGGCTGCCTACCAGCAACACTGCCCCACTGCGGCGGGGGGAGGACCCCAAGGCTCCAAGACCCCACACATCCTGGGGTCACATAGGGCCGGGCTCCAGCTGCCAGCGCCCCACGGGACCCGCCTCCTCACCTGCGCCCCATGGCCCTTCCCCGCCTGGGGGCCCCACAGTCGAAGCCTTACCTGGTTGTCCAGATTCTGCACAGACAGGCCCAGGCGGTCCAGCTTCTGGTTGACGAAGTTCACAATGGCCTACCCAGGGAAGAATGAGGACCTCAGGCCGAGGGCTCGGGTGTCCCTCCTTCCCACTGCAGGGGGCAGAAAGCTCTCCCCGCGTGGTGTCCCAGGCACAGCAGGTGAGAGGCGGGGGGGCCTCGTTCCCTCCCCGTCACCCCAGGACACACGGGGCAGACGGGCAGGGGAGCCACTGGGGGCTTGGCTCTCTCTTACCTCTTTCACCGTGTTCACTTTCTCCGGAGCCAGCTTAAATAATTCATCGAAGACGTCCTCTGCAGACAGATCCAATAAACACCGCATCACGATGCTGTTATCTCGGCGCCAAACCGGGACGTATTTCCATACAAGGTTCTCGGGGTACCCAGCCCAGAGGGAGCTGTAGCTCCAGCGCGCGGTTCTTGAATTAAATCAACGGGCCTGGGTCTGTGTCGCTGCTCCCAGGCTGTGCGACCCCGGGGGAACCGCTTCCCCTCTCTGTGCCTTGGGGTCAGAAAAAACCTACTAGATGGGGCCATGGCACATTTGGTGGCAGGTGACACACTTGGGCGCACAGTAGGGCTCTCGTCCCATCTATGGCGGATGCCCATTGCACCCGCTCAGCCAGCACCCCTCCTCCTCCGGGAAGCTGGCCTCCCTCCTGCCAGTCCAACCCCCCCACCCCCGCCCCCCCCGGCTCCGCGCAGGTCCACGGAGCAGCCTTGGGTGGCTGAGCCGAGGCCGGCCCCGCACTGACACTCGGCCCAGAGGTCTCCTCCCCAGCATCTCTGGATTGGCAGAATGGGGACATGGAGCCTGCATCGTGCAAAAGGCCAGCGCTCTCGGCAGCTGAGTCATGCCTGCGAGGTTCAGAAACAAAAGAAGCATCTTGGCAGCTCGGCAGCTCAGGCCTGGTCCCGCCTCAGACGCCCAAGTCCTCAGACGAAAGCCCTTTTTCCCTACAAGCTGTCTTCCTAATATCTGCAGCCCACATGCTCCCCCCGCCCCCCGGGGGGAGACTGGTCCTCGGGCACCGAGCGGGCTGGAAGAAATCACCTTCTCAGCTGCCGTGCAACCCTGAGCAGGTCACTTCACTTCTCTGTGCCTCGGTCCCCTCATTAGGGGAGGGTGAAAGGTAGCACCAGATAGCACCATGCCCTTTAAAATGCACCCACAAATGTGGTGGAAGCACCAAGCGGTTCCTTCCAGACCCCTTGGCCCGTGGTCAGGGGAATCGTGTCCCCGAAGGAGCCAGGAAGTGAAAGGAAATGTGCGCTCAGTTGACATGAGCCAGAACAGCATGAATGTGCTAGAAGGGGTTGTGAGGAGGCCCTGCTCCGTGTCCCTGCCCCTCCGTGTGACCCACCCTCGTGCTGCCCCCTGACAAGGGCTGCTCCCTGAGCAACACCCCCTGTCCTCACGCTGCCCTACACACACTCACACACTCACACTGGGCAGCCTCCCTTCACCTCCCCTCTCCTCCCTCCACCCCCACATCCTCCCTCATCCTGTTCTCCAAATCCCCTCACAGGTGATTATTTCCACCTCTGTGGGCGGGGGGGGGGGTGCCCCTCATGGAAGCCCCTGTCCCTACAGCAATGTGTCCTCAGTGGGGAGGGCTCAGGGAGGAAAATCATGTTGGATGGATGGATGGATGGATGAGGGAGGCATGGTAGGTGGGTGGGTGGCTAGATGGAGGGGTGGGTGGGTGGGTGAGTGGATGGATGGAGAGATGGACAGATGGATGGTGAGTGGGTGGGTGGACGAACAGCCGACCAGGCCAACCGACCGCAGGATGAATGAAAGAAAGAAGGAATGGCTGGACCAATCCATCAATGGGGGAAGAGGTGTGTCACAAAAGCAGTAGCCATGTCACACACCAGCTGCGATGAGGCACCCATGCTGCGCCAGGCGCATTCACAAATTATCTTCCAACCCTCATCGCCTCATCACCAGCCAAAGGGGACAACACCCAGCAAGTCACCCCTCGGGGACGCATCCGAGAGGAAAAGACCTGGAGTTACGAAAGTACTTACTCGTCGGCTGGTCCTTTTCTGTGCTAAAGGAAAAATTGTAGGGGAAGAAAGGCAAAGAAATGGTTAAAAAACAAAACAAAAAAACATCTTCAGACTCTAGTTTCTTTGTGTGACGGGACTCGGCGCTGGCAAGGTTGACAAGGAGGCTGGCAGCCTCGTGACCAAGCAGGGAGGGCCCTTGCGGGGAGCAAACGGAAGGAAGAGGCCCAGGCCCTTCCCTGGAGGCTTCCTCACCTAGTTGTGTCTGGGTTTTGTCATTTTGATGGTTGTCATTTTAGTTGGGGCAGGAGGCGTTACCCGTGCAACAAAACACACAAATGGTGAGTTTCTCGCGGGTGCGTTCCTAAATAACGCCTGTGTGATGGGCACCCTAAGGAGACACAGACCCATCCTAGCACCCCAGGGCTCTCCCCCCCGCCCCCGTGACCCCCACTCCCCCGAAGCAGGATTACCACCGCTGTGCTTCCTCCCACCGAGCGTTCGTTTTGCCTGTCTGGGAGTCCACGTCAGTGAAAAATCGCACAGTACGCACTCCTCTGTGTCTGGCTTCTTTCACTCTGTTTTTCTTGTCTTGAATGGTTTTTCTTTGACTTTGTGTTAAATTTTCCACACCAGCCCCGCCCCTCAGAAGCAGGGCTCTGGGCCCCCAGCAGGCCAAGCAGTCGCTGGAGAGCCGGGTGGCCTGTGCTGTGGCCTTCAGGAGGGGACTGGGCCGCGCGGGGTAGGGGCTGCCTGACGCGGAGACCGAGAGCTCATCAGCATGAACCAGGGTGTCCGAGGGAGAGACGCCCCCCTGCTGCCCGAGACTCTGGCTGAGAGCCAGAGGTGAGCCCTCTCGGAGCTCCGAGTTCATAAAGGGGCTGAGAAGGATGATTGTAGGACCACAAGGGGGGCAGGCATGTGGCGCCTTCCCACTTGAGTCCCCCCAAACTCGTTTCTGGACCCTAAGGCTTTGGCCTTGGAGGAGGTGCCCGGTCAGGGTTGCTGAGCCTCTGGGTGACCTCACTGAGTCAGAGGCTTCTTCCCGGGATGCCCTGGGGAAGGTTCAGTGTGTGTCCAGGAACCCCTGGTGTGAGGAGCCAGCACCTCCTGACCTTTGCCCTGCTCCGCACACATGCTTGGGTCACAGTGGATGCTGGTCATCGACTTTCCATTGGTTGAAGTACCTCCCACCCTCCACAGGAGCCAGAGACTGGAGGGACCCCAGGGTTGGAGGGAGTCCAGGTGGGGGAAGGCCCCCTCGCAACATTACCTATAACCTCACAGCAGCCCAAGAGGTAGGAATGGGCCCCCATATTTCAGAGAAGCAGAGGCTCAACACAGGGGGAGGTGACTTGTCCAAGGTCACACAGCTCATATACTCACGAGGGCGAGCTAAGCCCAAGTGGGGCTGCGTGCCAAGCCTGTGAGCTAGAGAGAACTGACTCCCCTAGCTAGGCTCTGTGAGGGTCAAACGGGTCACAGGGGCGACACAGCTCAGCGTCCTGCATGGAGTGGGCCCTCGGCAAATGCTGGGCTAGAGAGGAGAACGTGTGACTTCCTGCAAGTGGCCTAGGAACCCAGGAAGCCCTGGCCAGCGCCGCCCAGGAGGGCAGAGGGAAGGGCTCGTTGGCAGAGCATCCTGCTCGTCCAGACAGTTGGAAGGTAAACAGCTGGCTGACATGGGCACCCAAGGACAGAGCCTCCCGCCTGCACATAGTAGGCACTCAACAAATGTTGGTGGTATGGGGAGTGTTTGGTGCGCTTGTCTCCGGGTGCTGGGAGGCCAGCAGGGTCCTGCCATCCTGTTACAACGTTTGTGCTCTGCTGTAGCATCTCCCTGCCACGGATGATTCCCTCATCCATACCCCACACTTGGTAAAAGGGAAGCCAACATGGCATCCGGGTCCTATGACCCCAGGTCTGGATTCCTCCTGGCCCACAAAGGTTGTGGTGTGACCTCTGGACTGGGAGCCACAGCTTCTAACCACAACTCTGCCTGTTTTGTTGGGTTGTGCAGAGGACAAAATGAGCTGGCTGGGGTGGGCATGCCCAGCAGCCCAGGAAGGGTCATGCCCCGCAAGGGCCGGCACGATGGAAGGGCTCCCAGAAGGACTGGGGGGTCAGCCATAGCCTCTAGGGGCTGAGAGGAAGCTAGAGAGGTGTGAGGGCCCCTCCCACAAAGTCAGGTAGATAGATCGGTCCCCGGCCCCAGGACACACCGCCCTTTCCCCAGAAAGCATAGCCTGGCGTCTGCTGCGGGCTCTGGTTCCTCCTCACCTGCATTCAGTGAGCTGTTCCACTGACTTCTCTGACTTCAGGCCACTTTTGGTGCTCTAAGAAAATAAAAAGGGGTTAGAAATTGAGTAATCCCAGAAAACTCGGGGACCGACGCCAGCCACTAAAAGACCATAGTGGCCAGAGCAACGCCAAGGAACCCAGCTCACTCTACACCTCATCCCCTCCTCAGCGTGGCTCCTGGACAGCTCTCATCATGGTGGCCTGGCTCAACTGTCTTTCTCATGAGCCTTGAGTCTCACAAAGAGGAGGACAATGTCTGTCTTATTCCCCAGGTGTCCCCGGAGTCTCACCCAGTGCCTGGCTCACAGTCAATGAACATGAGTTGATCTGAATAATGAATGAATGATGACCAGATGGATGCGTGGATGGATGGATGGATGGATGGATGGATGGATGGATGGATAGGTAAATGGGTGAGTAGACAGGTGGGTGGAGGAATTGATGAATGAGTGAATGAATAAATGAAGGAATGAAGTCACCTCTGATTTATATAAGAAGTATAAACAAACTCATGACATAGGAGTCCTGACTTAGTAGGGAATTTTAATCAATGGTTTTGATAAAAGTAAGAATGATTTCACCTGAGGGAAAAGTAAGCTCCAGGACAGGAAGCCCCACTGCTCACCAGGTACTCAGAGGTTGGGGGAGGGATTAACGGGGAGCAGGAGCAGGTGGGGGCCCCACGTGTGGTGCTCAAAGTCTGCCTGAGTGAGAAGCCGTGGGCTCTGGGGACATGAACTTCAACGCCAGTTGTGAGTGCACTAGAGCAAGGGGGCCCTGGAGGTGGAGGAACCCAAGAAGGCTCCCTTGTGTGGTCACAGCCATTTGTGAGAACAAGGGACACCACCAGTGATGCAAGGCTGCGAAGGCTCCCAAAAGGCCATGAACAGATGACCACTTATGGCCTGTGTGACATGGTTGCCATCAGCCAGGACCTTCCTGACAGCCCCAGGCAGATGCCACCCGCTGATCTCCCTGCGGCCACCCTGGACTCCCGACATCTCCCACCCGCGGCCCCAGCCCAGCCCCCACGGCTGTCCTGGAGGGACATGATCTTTCTTGAGGGAGGTTCAGCCCCCTTCCACGCAGCACCCCCAATCCAGGGTATGGCGATATGGACCCAAATGCTCAGCCTATACACAGGGGTCCCCTGGCGCCCAGCCTCGTACCTCCATGGTGATCACCTCCACCTGGACATTGGTCGGGAGGGGCAGGTCAGGCTGGAAGCGCTTGGCCAGGGCCACGAGCAGATGCAAGGTGGCCAGCAGGTCCTTGCTGAAGATGGCTGGGAGGGGAGATGGCACAGGTCAGAGCCAAGTGGCCACACAGAGGCCTCCTTGTTGTCACAACCACCCTCTGAAGACCAAGGAGCTCTGCATCCAGCCTTCTGGAGGGGAGAGGTCTGGAGACATTCCTTCAGAACTCGAAACTGTCACCCTTTGCCCTTGTCACCCCACTCTGCTAATGCAGCCCACGGGCACAAGCCACCTCGCGGACGGGACTTCAGACACAGAGACAGTCACTGCGGACAATTGTGAGCAACTCAATGCCCTACAGTGGGGCCCTGGCCGAAGAAGCTGCTGGATTCAGATGAGTGTGACTTAATTCAGGGCAACGTTATACACACTGGGCATTGAAAGCGAGTCTTTAAACGTGGTGGTGAAGGCAGCGGCATGAGACCCAACAAGAACTGGGCTTGAGCACGGCTCCATCATCACCCCCAGCCCTGGTACTGCACCCCCTTCAGCCTCAGCGTTCTCGTCTGGCAAAGGGGAGGGAGGTGGGGACCCAAACGGCAGGAACGTCACACCGCACTGCTCACGGGCTGGGCTGGGGGTCTGGGTGCTTTGCTCGATCTCCTTTCTCACAAGCCAGCACTGCAGGGATTACTTAAATCAGTTAATGAGAGAGGTGGGTAGCACCCATCCGACAGGCTGAGTGGGGGCGCACGGGGCCTGGGACTCCAACAGGGGCCACACCGTTGGCTGTGGTTACATGGCGAAACGTGCTTGGCTGCAGCACAGCACCGCGGTAGGGAAGGGTGTAGGGCTGCTTGCACCCAGAAGGTGCATGACTACCCGGGAGGCTGTGCCTCTGCTTCTCCCAAACCCCCAGGGTGTCCCCACACCAGAGGCAGGTGAGCACACCCACTGGGTAAGCAGAGGCCTGCGGCAAAGGGACCCAGGTGCCCCCGCCCTCTCCTGGACCCCCTGGGCCCCCTGGGCGCCCTAGACCCTGCCCCGGTCCAGGCCTCACATACTTGCCACGCTCCACTTGAGCTGCTGCTCCCCCACCTGCAGACTGCCGTTGACGGCCTCGAGGACCACCTCGAGCTTGCGCCTCTGGCTCGGGGCGGTCAGGGCCATCTCCTCCACTTCCAGCTTGAGCCCAGTCAGCGTCTCTAAGGGCAGGAGAGAGTGGGAGAGGCCCAGGGAGGGAGTGGAGGGAGAGGCACAGGGAAGCAAAAGAGGGATGAGGAGGGGAGTGAGGGAGGGGGAGCACGGGGGGGCACCCCCACCACTGGCTGTGTAACCTGAGCAAGCCACACCCTCTGAGCTGCCCTCCACTGGCCCACCTCACCCTGACCACCCGGGGCCCACTCCCCTGGCCTTGGGCACAGCTCTGCACACTTCCTTCCTGCAAGGCCGTGTGGCCTAGACTCCTAGGCTCAGATCCTGACTCCCCTGCCTTCTTCACTCTGGGACCTCGGACAAGTGACTAGGCCTCTCGGTGTCCTCATCTGTAAAATGGGGACAGGACAGGATGGGGTTGTTCTGAGGATGAACTGCGCCTGCTCTGTGGCAGGGGCTGTGGAAGGGGCCGCAGGCCGGCGGAGGACCGAGATCAGCCCCACCTGCGCCCTCTGGGACCTCATAGCTTTGTGCAGAAGGCAGGTGTGTAGGGCAAACCTGACATCTCAACAGCAAGGGGGATGGGAACTGGGGGCAGGTAGGGGGGCCTGGCTGGGGTCAGGAGGCAGCCCTGAGAGCGAAGCCGCCCTGGGGAGCACGAGGGGTTTCCAGACTGAGACAGGGCACCCGAGGAGCCCAGGCCACCTCCACCTGTCCAGGTCACTCTATACATGACATTCGGCAGGGGCAGGGGGGTGAGGCTGGGAGGCCCGAGCAGCCCTGGGAGCCACCACTTACGGAAAAGGTGGTGCAGGATGAGCCCATCGAATATGTCCTCCTCCAGGCTTCGGACCACGATGTGCTCTGGGAGGAGCTTGGCATTAATCCACTCCATCAGGACCTGCAGACGCCCAGGTGACAGCTGACTGGGACCACTCCTCACCTGGGCCCCCACCTGGCTCGGTTCTGACCTCGGCCTGGAATGCCCTCCTCCCACCTGCCAACTCCTACCCGTCCTTCAAGGCCAGGTCGAATGTCACCAACTCTGGGAAGCCCTCCCTGCTCTCCCGGGCTGAGTTGGGGGCCCGCTCTGGGCTCCCAAAGATCCTCCTCCACCTCTCTTCACCAGGGACCTGGGCTGGTGGGGCTGACTGGTCCTGTGCCAGGGGCGGGTGCCGGGAAGCTGCCGTAACAGGTATGTGAAAGTGGGGAGGTGGCCATGGAACAGGATAAGGGGAAGAATCTCGAAGGGCCTCACTAGCCAAAGCCTAAGCTGCCCCGAAGAGGCTGTCGGTGGGGACGTGGACCCTAAGCAGGTGCGTCTGGTGAGAGCTCATAAGGACAGGAAGGACATGACACTGAGAACACGGTGGAGGCCCCGTGACCAGGGAGGCAGAGGCTGCAGGGGCGCGTCTACAGGCCAAGGGACCCAAGGGTTGTCGGGGCCTCCTGACGCCGGGAGAGAGGCCTGGGATGGGGTCCTCCTTGGAGCCTCCGGGAGGAACCCCCTGCCCACACCCCAACTTAGGACTTCTGGCCTCCAGGCTGAGACACAATCACCGCCTCTTGCTTTAAGCTATGGGGTTTATTATGGTGCCGAGTGGCGGCAGCCCCTGGACACCGGCACAGACTACGACCGTGGTGCACACCCCTGCTCCTCCTGCAGCTCTGCCCAGGCGCCCCACCCTGCCTGGGCTCCACAGGCCAGAGGGGCAGGAAGCGGAGCTCCGTGCCTTTAAGGGTGCAGCACCAGCTACTCCAGAGCAGGTGAGTAACCCCCCAGCTCCTCTGCCCCTGCACCTGCTCCCAGAGGGCCCAGCAGGCCTCAGCTCCTGCCCCCGTGACCCCTTCCCTCCCCATCTCCCTTCCCCACTTGCTTTCCTTGTCTCCTGCTATTACCCGCCTGACCCCCTACTTGCACCCAAACCCTTGTCTCAGGATCCGCTCCTGGAGGAGCCCAAACTAAGACGTGTCAGCACCCCGTCAGGTTTTCCAGGGGGCACCGTGCCGGTTCTACTCTGTGTCCCGGTGCCTGATGGTGGGAACAGGTGGGATGGAGGGAGTGAGGGAACTCTGGGTGGGGGAAGCAGGAGGGAAGGGATGCGAGATGGCCAAAACCTGGGGGTAGAAGGTGATGCAGGAGGCAGCAGAAAGGCCTGAAGAGACCGGAGAAGTAGGACAGAGGGAAACGGGGGCCTGAGCCTGCCTGTGCTCAGCTGGTCCAGCAGCCGCAGCAGCAGACTCAGGGCCAAGGAGAGCCCCGGGTGACCCGGGTGACCCACACCTGTCCCGCCCATTTTGCCAGCTCTCCGTTGCCTTGAGCAGCCGAGCAGGTGAAAGTGCACAGGGTGTAGGGCCTGGGTCAAACTCCAGCTGTGGCCAGCCACTGGCCAGCCCTGTGTCCCCCACACGTCAGGTGGCCCCTCAGAGCCTCACTATTCGCTCTGTGGGATGCAAAACAGCAGATCCCTCTCAACCGTCTCGAGGCTTGTAGGGGCCATCTCTAAAGGCACAGTCGCTGCTCAAGAAATGTTCCTCCGCCTAGGCATTCGACAGACCTCCCAGGGACCCGCAGGGTACCCCCCCACCCCGCCAGCCTGAGGTCAGAGAGGGGAGGGGTGCCCGCTATCCCTGCCCCAAGAAGATGAACAGACTGCCTCCCGGGAAATCAGGAGAGACCACAGGAAGCTGCTGTACCTTCTGCAGTTCTTCAAATTTGGGATCCCCCCGGGACGTGGGCGGCAGGTATTTCTTCTTTTCTCCTGGAAGCAGAGGGAGCATGACACGTGTGTGGGGAGCCCGCAGGGAGCCGGGCAGCTCTCTCCCTGCAGGTCACCTGTATGCAGGCACCTTGACACAAGGGGAATTTGGTCCTGCTGCTCCACACACACACACACACACACACACACACACATGCATACACACATGTAGATACATGCCGACACACACAAGCATGCACACACAGTCATAGATGCACACATACACACACACAATCATAGATGTACACACAAGACAGATACACATGCACACACAAGCATGCACACAGACACACATAGATACACATGCATACACATATCGTCATAGATACATACATAGATCCACACATGACATATGTGGTCACAGATACACATACATGCACACAGTTGCACAGTAAAGGTACAGTGTACACACAGACACAGAGATACATACATACACATATAATCATAGATACCCGCATGCACACACATGCACAGTCATAGATGCACATACAAGACATAGTCACAGATATACACACACACACAAGAGAGCACACAGTCATAGATGCACACACACGTGTACACACATAGTCATAAATGCACACATACACACATGCACACACATGCATACACACTGACACACATACATGCACACGGTCATAGATGCACACACAAGACATAGTCACAGATACACATGCACACACAAGCGTGCACACAGACACAGTCATAGATGCACACACACAGACACACACAGACACACACACATGCATACACATCCTGAGCGTCAAATGTCTACAGTGACTTGGTTCTCCTGGACACTCCTCGTCCTCCACGCCTCTTCCTCTGCCCATCCTGTTCCCGCCACACCCCAGATGCCCTTCCCTCTCATTTCCCTCACGAGCACCAGCTCCTCCTCAAGCACAACAATATTTATATTTTGGGGACATACTTAGCCTGAAAAACTATTTCTTGTCTGAAACTCAAATTTAACTCGGCCTCCTGTGTTTTCTCTGGCAAGTCTACCCACTTACTCGAGAAGAAGCGTGGCTCACACGAGCCAGGGGGCCGGGCACCGACGAGCCGAGGCAGATCTCACCTGCGTCCGCCAAGCTCCCGGCCGTGGGCAGGACTCGGGGCCCACGCGCTGACTCTCTGAGCCCCGGGACCCTGGTCGGCAGCTTCCTGGGGTTTCAGACTCAGAACCCACACGTGTCTGGACTGAGATGGGCCTGCAAGTTCATCTTGTCCCAGTGAATGTGGGGGAAACTGAGTCACCATGTGAGGCCTGCCTTGCCCCGGTTCACAAAGTGCGACGCCTCTGTCTTCCCATGACGGAGCTGGAGACTTTTCCTAGATGTTCTGAAAACCTTCAAGTTCTCCAGGCCCGTATCTCCTGACGAGGAGGGATGGCTAACCCGCTGGGCACCGGCAGGCCCGGGACCAGCACTGGGGAGTGGGCGGGTGGGCGGTGGGTGCAGGGCTCTGGTGGGACACCCCCCCACCCCTTCCTGGAGCAGGTTTCCTGCCGCTCTAAATCATCCCGCGTTCCGGCTCTGCTGGCCAGGACTTCGAGTATTTCTAAATCAACTGTGAAACAAAAAATAAATATTTTTTCAAATAACTAAGCCCTACCGCTAGCAGCAGTTTTGCTCATGACGCTTTCCAGCCTCAAATCCTCTATAAACAGAGCGCACCAGACCGCTAAGGAAGTCAGCCGGGCCCCAGGCTCTCGTGGGCTCCGGGCCTCTCGGCCAGGCCGCAGCGCCCTCCTGAAGCGCTGTCCTCACGGCATCTCGAGACGGTTGCATGCTGCTCTTTCACTTAAATTATTTCACCCTGGGACGCCTGGGAGGCTCAGCGGTTGAGGGTCTGCCTTCGGCTCACGGCGTGATCCTGGGGACCCAGGATGGAGTCCCGCATCGGGCTCCCCGCAGGGAGCCTGCTTCTCCCTCTGCCTGTGTCTCTGCCTCTCTGTCTCTCATGAATAAATAAATAGAATCTTTTAAAAAAATTATTTCGCCCTTTCCATCATCATACTTATGTTTTAGAGGAGACATAAATGCTACTGAGGGGTGGCGGGGGGACCCGGGGGTCACTTCCTATCTTGCTTCTTTTCTGTAACAGGGAGATGCCAGCTTGGGGCAGCTGAGCTGTCCTCTCTGACCACCTCTGGGGAGGGAGCTTTCGGGGGCAGCAGCTACGAGCTCCCCAAGCTGGGAAAACAGATCTGCTGAACTGCCCCATCCTACACCCATTCTCTTCCACGCGTGTGAAGGAAGCAGATCAATAACCCCTACCCCCACCCCCACGAGGTGTCAGATCTCTGGGGACAGCTGCCAGCACCGCGTGGTGGGCGTGGATCCTGAAAGCTGGAGCCGCCCTCCTTGGGTTCAGCATCCCAGCTCCACCACGGTAACTGAGTCACCTGCTACTCTGGTACGGCCCTCTCTGGGCCTCAGTTTCCTTGTGAGTGCAAAGGAGGTGTACGGTCTACACTCAGAGCAATAAATGAGCTGCTGCCTGTAAGACGTGCATAGCACAGAGTAGCGGCTAGGCTCGCCTCAATGTCACCATTAACTTCAAGACGTGCGGGCAGGAGGGGATACCTGACGAAGTTTCTGGAATCAGGGGCGGGGGGCTGTCAGGGATGAAGCAGAGGGCATAGGCAGGGGCTGAATGGAACTGGGTGTTCGGAGGACGACTTGGTAAAGCAGGGCCGTGCCCAGACCTGCCTGTCGAGTTCCTGCTGTGCAGACCCTCACCAGCACCCACCCCTGCTGCCCTGCCCTGCCTGCCCCCCAGCCCCCCCGGACACGGCACCTTGTGGGAGTTCCTCCTCCGCCGGCGGCCCCGCCACCTTAGGACGCTGCAGCAGGTTGTAGAAGGACTCGGGCTCCATTTCTCCCGTGCCGGCCTGGGGTGCAGGGGACAGAAGGGATCACCGTCCGAGGAGCCCCGCACTCATCCTGTGAGTCATTTCTTCCAGACCATGAGGCTCAGGGACAGTGGGAGGGGGGCTGCCTAGGCAAGGGGACGGGTACCCCGGATGAGAGGTAGGCCTCAGGCCGATTCTTGTAGGATGTAGGGCTGGAGAGAGGCATCGGCTGAGGGCACGGCCTGAGCAAAGGCGCCTCCTCGGTCGGGTGTGGAGGAGCCAGGCCACAGCTCTTCTGCGGCACCCAGGAAGCCCGGGCCCCACTCCCTGCAGTCGGGACAAAGGGGGGTGGCCCACTCCCCAGAGCTTGTCAAGGTCCAGGAAACCCTAGAACAGGGCTCCGGGGGTACCCAGGGGGGCCCACGTGGGGGTTGGTGGAGGCAAACACACTGATGAGTGACATCTGTGGGGGTTGGACTGGGGGGGCCCTGGGGTCATCCTCTCCAGGTCCCCGAGCCCGAGACAGGTGGGCACAGAGTGGCACCCCCAGCCTTTGAGTGAGCGGACAGAGCTGGAGTGCCAACATCACCCAGGCTCATCTCCTTGTGGGCCTGGCCTCAGAGGGTGGCCTGGCCCTGCCTGTCCTGGTTCTAAACGAGGCTCTCTACAATGCGCCTCATCATCCTCAGCCTCTCTGCGGTTTGGGGGGTCTCAGTGCTCATGCTGGCATGGGCGGGGCCGGCATCTGCAGAGTGTGCACAGCCCCCTTCGGGTGTTCATTATGGACAGGGAGCCGGGCTCACCCCCAGCGGTATGGGGCAGCCCTGGCCTCCTTCCTGTTCCCCTAGGCTCACTTCCTCTCCTGCTCAGCCGGCAGCTCTGCCCCCCCTCTTCAGCCCCGGCATCTCCACCGGCGTTTCTGGTCCCAAACCGACATTGGGGCTGGGGTGTCGCGCATCAGACTGGTGCTCGGCTCCAGTCCCCGGGGAGGCCTGACTACAGCAGCAGAGTCCAAAGCTGGGGCTAGCTGGTGGCGTTCTCTGGGGCTGCAGGCACCCCATCACCCCAGCAGCCAGCCCAGGGACACCAGGGCGCTGCTTGAGGCGCCATCCTACCCCCTGAACTCCCAAACCTCCTCCTGGACAGGATTCGGTTCAAAGGATGTGGCCAGAGAAAAGAGTGTGGCCTGGGGGTCAGGTGGCCCAGAGTCCAGCCTGGCTCCTCCTCATTCTAGTTGTGTGACTTGGGATAAATCCCCTCTGTTTCTGGTCCTAAAGATCTTTATACAAGGCAGGGTCCGACTCAGAGTCTCCAAAGGCAGTGGAGTGGACACAGAGCTGGAAGAGCCGCAGGCCATTGGCCACTCCGGGCTGTCTCCGTCCTGCCCTGGACCTCGGTTCCTCCATCTGAAGCCGGGTGGCCTCTCTTCCCCGCACGCTGGGGGAAGCTCAGGGGTGATGGCATGTGGAAAGGGAGGCTGCCCACCCGGCCACACTGGAAAGAGGATGGCGCCTGCCTGGCCCCAGGAGGGGAGGGGACAGAGGGGCTGCTTCTGAGCATGGGTGGCTGGAGGGGCACAGAGGCTCAGGGTGTCGCCTGCTGGACTCTCTCTCCTGTGGCCCCAGCTAAGGCTGTGTTCTCTGGGGTTGGTCCCACCAGGGCCCCGGGAGCCCTCCCTCCATGAGCTCTGGCTCCCCAGCATTACAGAGGCTCGCACGAGCGGAGACGCCAGGAGGACTCACCTAGCTGCCTCCTCCACACCAGGAAATGAAGGCCACGTAGATCCTGATCACCGGCCTCCAAGTACGAGTTCCCAGCGGAGGGGGGCTGGAGGCCGGGGTGGGGGGGAAGGCAGGGGCCACGCACCCCACTCACTTCCTCCCAGCCTGTGGCTTCCGCAGGGCCTGCTCGGCTGCGTCTGCAGAGAGCTTCCTCCTCGCTGGGCCTCGGGGCCCGGTGCCTCCACGGCCCCACCGGAAATCTCTGTCCCCAGAGCCCCAGCCACCCAGCCACACCTCCTGGCCCTCCGATGCCTCGATGCCTCGCAGGCAACTGGAACCTGCTCTTTCTTCCCTCTCTCGCTCTCCCTCCCCACCTCGCAACCCCAGCCCCAGCCAGTCCCTCCCAGGCCTGCCATCTCCCAGGGGCAGCCCCAGAGGACCTCACATCCTGGCCACCAGCAAACCTCGAGCCCTGCCTCGGGCCATCCCTCCTCCCTCATGCCCCCGCCCAACCAGCCCCTCTTCCCCTCTCCCCTGGCCTGGACCACAGAGGAGCCTCCTTACTCGACCCCCGTAGCTGCTGCCCTCTACACCCCAGCCCTGCCCAGGAGGCTCATGTCCCAGACCATCAAAACCCACCACTGGCATCCCATTGCTCTTAAATAAAATCTACTCTGCCCATGGGACGCCTGGGTGGCTCAGCGGTTGAGCGTCTGCCTTCAGCTCAGGATGTGATCCTGGGGTCCTGGGATTGAGTCCCACACCGGGCTCCCCGCAGGGAGCCTGCTTCTCCCTCGCCTGCTTCTGTCTCTGCCTCTCTCTCTGTGTCTCTCGTGAATAAATAAATAAAATCTTCAAAAACAATTACAACAAAAACTCCAAAATCTTTTCTGCCCAGCACAGCACGTGTCCTGATGCACCTGCTGGCTAGATCTCCATTCCTGCCCCCAAGCCTCTCAGCCATGTGTTGACCGCCTCTGCTTCCTGAAAGCACCACGTCTTCTGTTTCAGGGTCTTCACACTTACTCTTCCTAGAGGCTCCTGCTCCAGCTTTGAAAGTGGCTAAGTCCTCATCTGTATCATCAGCTTAAACGCCTCCTCCTTCAGGAAGCCTTCCCGAACAGCCTGATCTAAAAGAGGCCGTCGGTAGGGTTCCTCACCACAGGCCTGAAGGTCTCGTGTCCCCTAGAATGCTGCCCGACACCAAGCAGACTCCATGAATAAGCGCTGCTGGCTGCTGTTGCCTAGGGGATAAAGTTCTTCCAGAGGAGAAACGGGCCTTGACGGATGAGTAGGAGTTCGCCAGGTAAAGATGCATGAGAATGTTCCAGGTGGAGGGACCAGTGCATGCACAGGTGTTAAGGAGGTTAAGAAGGTGAGGCCTCAGGATGGCAGGAGAGGCAGAGATCAACTCAGACTGGAGCTTTGTCCTGAACTTGAATCCTGAGGAGCCAGGATGACATTGTGAGTGTTCACGGCAGCAGTGACGGGGCCGAGGGGCCAGCAAGCCGAGCACCCTTTCTCTGCTGACAGAACAGGCAGGAACGGGGTAGAGGGGTAGGAAGCAGGACCGAGGGTACCTGGGAGCATGGAACGCGTTCCCAGGAAGTTACAAAAATGACAAAAAGTGTGAGTGATGTTACCACCGCCGAGAGTTACTGAGTAACCGATGATGAAGCAGAGTTTTAAGGGCTTTGATTTTACGGGAGCCGGCCTCTGGGGCAAAGGAAGACACAGAGGGGCAGGATTCAGTCTCCGCCCTCCCAACGCCCCCCTGCAAGCCTGGGGTCCGTGGCACATGGGGGCAGGAAGCAGTGGGGCCCACACCCCAGTTGGCTTGGGCAAGTGTGGCGGACACAGCGTGGCCCTGGGGGCAGGTGCACCTTCCAGGTCCCAGCAGGGACAGCATGTCCGAATGGGGAACCTGAGGAGTTTAATAAAGCACCTATTGGGGCAGGGCTAAGGGGACCTGAGGAGACAGTGCTGCACCCCGAGCCTAGCAACACAAGGGAGCTGTCACCCTCCGCAGCCTAATGGGGCAGAGGCCAGAGCGGACACCAGAGCCCAGAAAGAGACCACGGAGGCCCTGAGCCAGCCACCAGCCAGGGGCTGCGCTAGAGGGGGGCACGCTGACCCATGAGCGACCCTCGCTCGCTCTCCCCCACACTCCTTCCTGCCAGGGCCAAACCCCAGGGGGAAACGAGCGGCAAGAAAGCCGGGCCAGGCAGCCGGCGAGGCCAGGGCAGCAGACATGGGAGGATGGACCAGGAGGCTGGTCGGAGACAACCTGACCCCAGCACTGAGTGCAGGCGGCCACTCAGCAGCCCCCCGTCACAGCAGAGGCAGCCGGCGCTGCAGTGTCACTAGAAGAGGCCTTGGGGGCGGAGGTCTGTCCCTGGCCTGCGGCTCCAGCCTTCCTGGGCTCTGGGGCCACCTCATTCCCAGTATTCGACTCCTTCCTGTGCAAGCAACTACGGCGACTCTGGTGATCTGTATCTGAACCTAGATTAATACAGGATTTGTTACCAGTCGAGGGAGGCAGATCTTAAGCGAGGAGGGATGATGGATTCGGTGGGGGAACGTTCCACCGTGGAGAGGGAGGGAGGACTCGCTGGCCAGCAGTCACACGGGGGCGAAGCGGATTTGGACCCGGCGTCTCCCTAGAGCTGGGTCCTTGCCAGCAGCACTTTGGGATGCTCAGTACTTTCAAAGCACCGAGGCCTCGCTCTCCAGGTTAGCGATACTTTAAGTGACAATTTTAACATGTCCGAGGCACCTGAATCCCCCCACCCCACCGTGACCTGTGCAGGGAAGGTTTGCAGCAGGGCCAGCGAGGACCGCGGAGCCTTGGCCGCCGCCGGGGTTCACCTGGGCCCCTTGCCCTGCGGCACCAGGAGCGCGCCGCCTCCCCGGAGCAGCACCGTCCAGCCTGCGCCACCGGCCTGCTGGCACGTCGCGTTCCACGCTGGATCCAGGCAAGCAGGCGGACTGGCCCAGCGCTGCTCGGTGTTCCTGCTCACCTGCCGCGGTGACTCTGCCCCCGCCTCTGCCTGTGGCTCCCACCCAGGAAGGCCTCGGCCTCAACCCACGCGGGGCCTGTCCGCCCACACCGGGCTGCGAGCCAGGTCCTCTGCCCACTCCCAGTGTCACTGGAAGCTCCTGGAGCTCGCACATCCCGGGCCTAAGCCCTGGGCTGGCACGATCACTGACCACTACGTGCATGAAAGCAAAACCAGACACAAGCAGTGCACAGCCTCGTGCTCTCGGGTTCTTTATTAGAATCAATAACAGGAAAAAAAAAAAAAGGAATAAATAACAGCTCACTGTCCGCACCACCCTGCACTTTCCTAACCGAGTCTCCGGCGTCGGGGCGGTGAGGTCACGGGCAGAGCCTCGGCTTCCCACTGCCAGCCAGGGGGGCGGTGTTGGCAACACCGCCAGGGGTTTAGTGGCTTTCATTCAATATCCAGAAATCCAATGGCAATACTGTTTAAAACAGTTAAAAAGACAATGAAACAGGGGCACACAAAAGGGGGCGAAAAAACTGTTCCATTCCTTTAAAAAACAGCTCTTCGTGGGGCACCAGGGTGGCTCAGGGCATGCTCCCCGCAATCCTGGGATCCCTGCATCAAGCTCCCCGCAGGGAGTCTGCTTCTCCCTCTGCCTGTATCTTTGCCTCTCTGTGTCTCTCATGAATAAATAAATAAAATCTTAAAAAAAAAAAAACCCAGCTCTTTATCACCTCCAATAAGGACATGCGGGCCCATGGGTTCGGGGCTCCACGTGCATAAGATCCTATAGTTGTTGCAGGGGAAGCAAAGCTGCAAGCAGCCTCCCCGTGGCCAGGGGGGACTCAAACAGCCACTCGGAGGAGGATAAAAGGTGACCATCTCGCCACCCCCACCTGGGCCCACGCTCGGGGCCCCTAACCCTGAGCCGGCGCCACTTGGGCGCAAATTCTCTCGCTGTCACTTAGTTCCTGCGGAGGGCCCCCTGCCCCCCCCCACACACACTCCCCGCCGACAGAAAAACAATCCACTGAAAATGTGGGTCAATGGAGAAGGAGAGGTTCTAGAACTTTCCAGGGTCAAGGAAGAGGCTTCTGCTGCAGAGGTTACCCCCAAGAAGATGCCCAGGCATGCCAGGGTGTGAATGTCCAGGCCTCGTGTTGAGCTGATTGAAAGCGGACAGTGAAGGGAGGAGGCTGAGATGCACACGGCGCAGGGGCCTTGGCAGGTGTGCAGAAGGCAGACCTGCCACCTCCGAACCAACCTGAATAAAACCAGGTTGGAACACAGATCACACGCCTTGCTGGCACCGTGGCCTTCAACAGTCGGCAGAGGCAGCTGCGCCTGTTCACGTCGGCCCGCATCTCGGGATCCCCTGTACCCTCCTCCCAGGAGCACAGAGGGCTTGCCGTGTGCTCCCTGCCCAGTGAGGAGGATCTCCCCGCCGCCCAGCACCACTGCCTCCCCTCGCAGCCGCCAGAGCTGCCCACCTGGGCTGAACACCCCGAGACTGCATTCGTTCCAAACACCATCTCTCCCGCCCCCTCCGCCCCCCTGGGCCCCCAGGGGTGAGCACAGCCCCGCCAGGCCCGCCTGTGAACGCCGCACGGCTCTGGGGGCCGGCTGGGATTCTATGTGTGTGATGAAGTCAGCACAGAACGTTCCAGCCTTGGCTATTTTGTCAAAGTGGCCCTTTAATGTCACCGCATCCCACAAGAGACACCGTAATACTGTTTTAATTATTTCTTGCTCCTGCTGGGAAACCACTTCCATCACAACGGTTATTTGGAAACTCCCGCCAGCCTGGCGGCTGTAGAGCTGAGACACAACAGCAAAGGGTTTCCTGAGTCGCGAGCGCCGGCGTTCGATTTAATACTAACAACCAGCTCAACAGCTCTGATCGACAGTGGGAAGGTGAAAATCTGAGATGAGAAAGACCCGTCCTGCTTGGCAGCAAATGCTGAGCCCAGGGAGGAGGCTGCCGGCGGGGGCGCTGCAGGTGCAGTGACACAGTGCAGGTGCCCCCCTCAGCAGAGGGGAGGCCCCCCCATCTTTCTTGAGCCAAGGTGAGTAGGAGAGGGGACCAAGAGCATCCCTTTTGGGAGTACCCAGTGGGAGATGCCAGCAGGGTTCCAGAAAGCCATGCTGCGGGGGAGGGGGATGAAGACTTCATATCCCCCCAGTAAGGGCTGAACTGTGTCCCCCGGAATCCATATGTTGAAGCTCTAACCCTGAGCACCTCAGAATGTCACCATACTTGGAGATGGGGTCTTTGCAGAGGCCAGGACGTTACAATGAGGTCATGGGTGGCCCTCATCCCTATGGCTGGTGTCCTTATAAGAGGAGATTAGGACACAGCCAGGGACAGAGGGAGGACACGGGGGAGGGATGGCCACCTGCAAGCCAAGGAGAGGGGCTTCCGGCGGCGCCAGCCCTGCCTCAATGCTGGGCTTCGGGCCTCCGCCGCTGGGAGACAACACAATCCTGTTTTCCTGTCGTCTAAGCCCCCACTTTGTTACAGCGGCCCCTGCAAATGGAGAGACTCCGTTTTTTAAAAGCTTAAAAATGCATCGATTCCCAAACAGGGCCTCTGAGATGTGTCAAGCGACATTTTAGATCTGGTTCCTGACGCAGCCCACTTGGCTGTCACCAAAAAAACAAAAACAAAAACCCAAAACAAAAACACCAAAAAAAACCCCCTCCAAAATTGCCTCAGCAAATTCTGCCTCCCACGCAGTGGCAGCTGAGGGTCACCCGGGTCTTAGACGTTTGTGCAAAAGGTAAATGAAAAGAATACTGGCTGATCAAGAGGCAGAATGTGGGGCGGGCCCTCCCATCCCATCAGAAGCTTCTGGGACTTTAGAGGGGAGTTTTTAAAACTACAAAATGCTTTTTACTAAAAAGGCCTTGCTTCCAAGGAGAGTCGCCCGCACCGGTCAAGCTGACCCATGGCTCCTGCAGAGCGGTCGGGGCTGCTGTGATCACCCGCGGTCATTAACTCCTCCGTGGAAAGGCTTGCGGGGCACCCCTCCCACAGGCTGGGGGATTTGGGTGGGATCAGGGCCGACTAGTGAGAACCCATGGGGCCACACACAAGCACAGCGGGGTGCCGAACCCTGCATTTTAAAGGATGCTGCCCACTGTGTGTTACACTACGGAGCTTATGAGCAATGACCCAAACAGGCTGGTGGAGCAGGGGTGGGGTGGGATGGGGTGGGGTGCGGTGGGGTGGGGGAAGCCAGGCCCGCACGCCCGGCACAGGCTCTGCGGCTCACTGCTGTCACTCCAGATTCTTGTATTTGGTGAACAGGTTGTAAAGAACTCTCAGGGTGGATTTGAGATCCAGGTTCACCACATCTGTGGAAGAAAAGAGAGGCGCTGTTGGAGAGGCGAGAGGACCTGAGCCCTGGTGCTGGTGCGCAGGAGGCATGGGGTTAAAGTGCTTCTGGTTAAAGACCGACCCCCTGGGTGGTGCCATCTCGAGTGGCCCTGAGAGGCCCCAGGCTGCCAGCCCCCTGAGCGAGCCCCTGGGATGGCCAGGACCAGGCTGCTCCTCCTGCATCCCTTCTAGGACGTGGGTCCGGCAAGTCTGGGGACCCATGGTGTCTATGTGCTGTGGGATCTCCAACAGCCAAGCACCTACCTGTGCCAGGACAGAGCGCAGGCCTTCTGGGGCAGGGTGGGGCCAGGGCTGCTGCCCTCTCCTGCGCCCTCAAGGCCAAGCGATGGGCTACATGGTGCGGCCCACGGCAGGACCCTCGGCCCGTCAAGTCCAGGCTGCCTTCTTTGGTGGGAAGGGCACCTGGGTTTCCTCCTCACTTGCCCTATGACTTAGCCAACAAGTACCTTCCCTGCTCTGGGCCTCTGCCTGTTTGCCGGTGAAACTGGCCCATCGGACCAGATGAGGCCAAAGGCCCTTCTCTGGCCACAGAACGATCACCATGCTCTCCCGCTGTAGGCACTCACCCCCAGAGCAAGACATAGCACCCCGTACAGAGGAAGGCTGCCGAGCAGCTGCCGTGAACCGACAGGCGGCCTTGTACCTGGTCCCGGAGTGCATTTCCAGCCTCCGCCCAGAGCCGGAGGGAAGCACAGGGAGCTGGCGCAGGGAGCTGGTTCCTTCCTGCCTCTCCATTTTGTAAAGGAGACCAAGACTCACCGAGGAGAGACGGCCTGCCGACCAGCTTACCGACTCAGGGGGAACGCAAGGGCTCACATGTGCACCCGGGGCTCCCCGGGACTCCCCGCTGCTGCTCAGACCCACACGCAGCATGACCGTGCCTCATCCCTGCTCACAAGCACTGCCCTTTGTTGGCCATCAGGGACACAGCCTGACACTCGTCCAACTGCGGCAAGCCTTTCATACCCTCTCAAGGCATGAAACAGCATCTCTAGCCTGAGTGCTGGCACCTGCAGGGCGTGCAGATCCCGAGGCTCGTGGGCAAAGGTCACGTCCTCTGTCCGAGTCAAGCAGTTACTAGCGACCAGCGACAGTGGTTCTGCCAGCACAGTCCTCCTGGGTCCCTGAAGCTAAGAGCACAGGGGGCGCGGGGGCCGGGGTTGGCAGGGCGGGGGCCGGACGTTACCTTCAGGCCGAGCTTTGGGTGTCTTGAGCCCTCCGTCCAGCATCAGCTCAAAGGCAAACGCCACGTTGTGGACCTGCCAGGGCAGTGAGAGCAGAATCGGTACATCCACAGGCCCCAACGGGCCCAGTGCAGGGCGCCGGCTGGGCAGGGGTGTAGGGCGAAGATGTTTACTAGACGGTCCTTACTCCGCTCAACCAGTGACGGGGGCAGCTCAGAGAGATGCAGGGGTGAAGGCACAAAGCCTGCCCTCGAGGGCCCTGGGGTCCCCAAGCGTCTGCTCTGCCACAGGCCACACAATGAGAAGTGACAGTGACTCTGGCACTTTCACAGACAAGGAAGCCAAGGCTCGGAGAGGACGTCACTTCCCAGAAGCACCCAGAGCTCCACACTGTCCCCAGCCCAGAGCAGTCTGCCCACTGTGCGCTGGGAGGGCCTCACAGAGCCGCGTGTGCACAGCTGCGGGCAGGACATCCCGCTCAAGGGCAGTGGTGGGGTGGCCCAGGTACCAGGGACCCTGCTGGAACGGAAGTCAGCCCGGTGGTGGCTGCAGGTGGCAGGACCCTGGTTCTGACCTCGACTTACCAGATGTCACAGGAAGATGGATGCCCGCCCCCCCCCCCCGACTTCTCCCCGAAATGAAAGGTACCACTCAGCCCACGAGGATGCTGGAAGCTTATATTCTGCTAACAGCTTCTAAAGAGGTTTAAAATAACACCTTCTCTGCTGCATTTATCACCTGAATCACAGGGACGCCGGGAGACCAACCACATCACAGCCAGCCATCTGCTGGGAGCAAAGGCTGTCAGGGGGTGGGGTTGGGGGGGCACCAGAAAATGAAATAAATCATAGAGTCAGAGCTAGAGAGGACCCTGGGGCCCTTAGTAATCAAATATCCTCTCAACAGTAATATCTTTACGATTTCCGTGTAAATGAACCAGAAATACGGGCATTTTACTTGTAGTTTAATAATTAACCAGGAAAATGATGTTTGACAAAATAACCTGCAGTTGATCAACCCCTCCCACTCACTCCCCCCACCCCCACCTCACCCCCGCACAGGAGCTCAGGGATGGCATAGTGGCCTCCAGGACCCTCGACGGCACCAGCACTGGGCAGGTGGCGCTCAGAGGGGCCCCGTGTGGGGACAGTCCCCTCGCACCCAGCCCTGGATGGGGCTGCACGTGACCAGACACAGGGGGCAGGGGGATCCCGGGCCATTCCCGAGGGCCAAGTGGGAATGCCACGCAGGGTGTCAGACACCTGGGTGCACGGGGCCGGCCTGGCCCAGAGGAGGGGCGGTGGGGATGCGCCAAGGCTGCTTTTCGGAGGCAGTCCCGGGGCCGAGGTGGGTGAGGACAGGAGAGCTGGCTCCTGGTAAAGTGCTCGGCGCTGAGCAGGTCGGGCTCCTGAAACCCCACACCTGCCCTGCCCAGGCTTCCCTTCTGCTTTCTTCTCACTCTGAGCAAACCACCAGGCAGGAAGTCCTGGCTGCCCTGCTCTCATCCCAGAGGCACCCTCACCTCCGCCGACCCCTGGCCCCAGGCATCGGGAACAGTGCAGCCAGAACAGCAAAGAGCTCCCCAGACCCGAGGGGACCAGGCCCCAAGCCGCCCCTGGGAGCCAGCCACCCGGCCAGGACACCCTGAAATCCTTGCCCTCTGCAATTCACGGGATTTTTGAAAACCTGGCCAGGCGATGGAAGGATAGAAGTTTCCAGAACAGGGGCGGATCCCATTTCCTTGACCCCAGGGAGGGAATATGATGAGGGGACGGAATGCAAAGCCTTTCCTTGTATTTGCCGGCATGAACCAGCAGAGTCTCCAGTCCCCAGAGAGAGGGACTCTGTGGAGTCTTCCAGAAAGATGATCAATGGGCACAAGGTACTCAGCAAAGTGGCTCCCACTGAGTAAGAAGATAAAACACAAAGCCATGGCTCGTGCCCACGTCCCAGAAAGCTCAAAGAGCGCCGTTTGTCGTGTGCAGCAACCTAGGACATCCGAGCTGTCTGGTCTCATTGTTTTTTAAATCCAGGGCAATTGTTTAAAAACACAGGTCATCACTCCGTGTGGGGAGAGCAGCCCCGGGCCTGTCTCCTGTTGCGCTCAGAAGACGCTCAGTGCCCTCCCTTCTGGAAACGCAGAGCTCCCAGCGTTGGAGCAGACACGCCCCCACGGAGCCTGCGCCCCCAGGAGACAGCTAGTGGGTGGACCCCAGCAGCCCCCACAGTCCTGCCACAGCTGCAGGCAGCGCCCAAGAGCTCGGGTGCAGGGACCGGCCTGGAGCGAGTTCAGGTCTATGCAGCAGGGAGATGCCACTGCCCGTGAGCTCGTGATGCCAGGAGGCTAATAAAGAGGACGAGCTTGCAAAGAACCTGCCAGTGACTCTCATGATGAGTATCGCTCCCCCAAGAGGGACCAGGAAGCCGGTTAAGAATCCACCAGAATTCTAGCATCTTCCCCAAGGAGAGCTCCGGCTGCCCGCAGAGCCACCCCCACCCCCAGGGCGTCCCCTTTGTGAGGGTGAATGGGCCACTGGACGCTCTCCCCTAAAGCAGCCTTCCCTCCATGGCTCTGGAGATGGTCCTTAGGCCTCCCGCACCTCCCAGGCCAGGGCAGCAACCAACAAAAACTCTCAGCCCTGTTGCAAAGGGAATAAGGCCGGAGGCGGAGGGAGGGCACCCCTGCCCCCGCCAGGTGCACAGTCTCATCCTGGGAAGAAACCCAGATCCAGATACTTGGCTCAATTCACCGCTGCTGCCAGCATTGTTATTAATTTGAACAAAGGAGGAAATCTCTCTCCCACACGATGCTTCTGCCACCAGCCAGGTCGGGCCTGGAAACGCACGAGCCTCTTCGCCACATCAGCTGTGTGCTCGTTTCCAGAACGAAGCAAAGGCGCCCTTGTCTCCTAATGGGAGTTCTGCTCGTTCCCCTGGCTCGAGCTCTCTGCATTCACCACGGCTCAAACGTGCCAGGACCTCTCTACTCTGTTCTGATTCCATCTCAGCAGGCGAGGCAAGAGCAATTTGGCCACGAGCAAGCTGCCTGCAAGGTGCCAGAAGTATGCAGATTGATAAACACTGGCCCCACTGTCGGATGTTTCTCTGGCGGCCACCACCCGCTTGCATCGTCGGCCTCTCTGACTCACGGGTCTAGCACTTTGGGAAAAATCAAGTGACAGATGCCCGTGAGTCCAAAGCAATACGGATCGTGCATAAGCCAAGCTTCTAAAGGCAACGCACTAACTACTGTCTGCATAGGCTGAACTCTGGGGAGGCCCCGAGCAGCGGGCAAAACACCCGGTCACACGCAGTGAACACGAGACGTGGCAACCCGAACTCAGAGGTTGCATCCTTTGACCCAAACGATCCTATTGGGGGGGATGTTCCTAGAAAATTCACAGGAATGGATATATATGTCTATATTTGAGGAGATGCCCTATTATTTCAAGGGGGGAAAACCCCAGAAATGAGTTAATTGTCCAAGAGTAGGGGAGACAGGGAGACAGTGCCTCAGAGCTGTGGGGCTTTGTGCTACCGCTGAGAAGAGCACTTGAGGAGGTGGACCTAGCCGGGAGAACCGGAGGTGACACATGCACATCAACAAACAGGAGAAGGATTTGCAACTCTACAGACGTCCCACCACAGTGATTAAAAATGGTACCGTCTCATGGTGAAAGACCCCAAGAGAATGTGGCACAGGACACTTGGGTTTATGTCTACTGCTAAGGGTTGGGTTGTGTCTAATTGCAGGACCATTTGTGGGGCAGTTTTTTGTTTTTTGTTTTTTTTGGAGGACTCCAGCCAGAGCCCCAAGAAGAGCCACGGGGGATAATCTAGGTTGCGTGCTTTAGTGAGGACGCCTGGGGCTGCTCTGAGGATGGAGACCACACACACGTACCTTCTGGTCGAAGCTGTCTGGGGTCAGATAGAAGTTGTGCAGGGGCACAAAGTAGTCTTCTAGAAGGCCCATGAGCAGAACCAGGTACACGCCATCTGCAAACTACAGAGAAACACGCGGTGATGTGTCTGGGCTGTACATGGAGGTGGTGAATGCTCTGCACCGATTCAAACGAAGGAGAATGTTTTCATGTCAGAAATCCGTGCCTCGTGCAGGCAGGAACCCGCAATTAGGTGAAGGAAGGACCTGGGTGCGAAGCATGTGGCTCGGGACTGGATGTGGCCACACATGTGGTTGGGGCTGGAGCGCATCCACAGGGATGGGGCCACGGCTCTGGATCCGGACAGCCTGGCCATGAGGTCTGTCTCCCCAGGACTGACCTCGGGGTAACACTGGTTCCCCTCTCTCAGGGTTGGCATGAGGACCCGGCAAGAAGGGAACAGGGAGCACCCCACATATGGCGAGCATGTCATGGGTGTTGGCAGCTGGCGGGATCCACTCATGACCTGCAGGACGCCCTAGGCTCTGGTTTGGGGTTTGCTGCCCTGTTTCCCATGCTCACTTTGTCAGCTCCTGAGCACTTTCTTCAGTGCTGGACGAGGTGTTCCCATGCTTGAGCCTGGTGACAATGAGCCTTTGTGTGTCCATCTAGATGAGCATCTAGTGTCCATCCCAGCTAGACCCTGAACACTGAGCAGCACTGGGGCAGGGAAAGCCCTGCAGGCTGCAGCCCTCAATCAAGACCTCTCTCCTGGCTCGAGCTAGACCTGGGTGGCCCTTCGGCTCAGGGCGTGATCCTGGGGTCCTGGGATAGAGTCCACAGCGGGCTTCAGTGGGGAGCCTGCTTCTCCCTCTGCCTGGGTCTCTGCCTCTCTCTGTGTGTCTCTCATGAATAATAATAATAATTAAAATCTTTAAAAAAAAAAAAAAAAGACCCCTCTCCCCACCACCTGGCCCAGCAGCACCTCCCACCCACAGGAGAGGAACCAGGAATCTAAAACAAAAGACCCAGCTCTTTGGCAGACAGCCCTCCTCACCCCCAATAAACCAGGGAGCAGCTACTTCCTTTAAAGGTGAAGCAACGGAGATCAGTGAGGACACAGCAAATTGCCCGAGGGGACAAGAGAACCAAGGCACAGTCCACACCTGGAGGGCAGATGGCATCTCTGAGGGGCTGAGCCCTGCTGGGTCCACTGCAGGCCCAGCCTCCTGATGTCTGAAATGGTGTCATCCAATATGACAGTCCCTGGCCGCATGTGCCTATTAAACCTAGACTTTTTAAAAAGATTTTATGTATTTATTGATGAGCAACACAGAGAAAGAGGCAGAGACACAGGCAGAGGGAGAAGCAGGCTCCATGCAGGGAGCCAGATGTGGGACTCGATCCCAGGACTCCAGGATCACGCCCTGAGCTGAAGGCAGATGCTCAACTGCTGAGCCACCCAGGCGTCCCTATTTTTTCGTTTGAATGTTGCAGACTTATTTTTTTTTTTACTATGGTAAAATATACATAATGTGAAATCTCCCATTTTATACATGTTTGAGTATTCAGGTGAGTGGCATTAAGTCCATTCATACTGTGTGCATCCATCCATCCATCCATCCGTCTGTCCATTCCAGAACTCTCATCATCTTGCAAAACTGAAACTCCGTGCCCATTAAACAAAAACTCCCCCAAACCTCTCACCCAACCCCTGGTGTCCACACCCTACTCTCTGTCTCTGAATTTGCCTCCTCTAGGGGACATCACATAAGTGACACTGTACGATATTTATCCTTTCATATCTGGCTTACGTAGACTTTTTTTTAGTTGAGATAAAGCATACATAAAATTTACCATGTTAAGAACTTTCATACTATTATGTAACCAAGTGCCAAAACTCTTACGTCTACAAAATGCTTAAATTAATTAAAATAGGGGGCAGCCCGG
The DNA here is from genome assembly GCF_053574225.1 of Canis aureus. Lineage (NCBI taxonomy): Eukaryota > Metazoa > Chordata > Mammalia > Carnivora > Canidae > Canis > Canis aureus. The sequence goes on from NC_135621.1 coordinate 24,296,274, forward strand.
GTGGCTCAGTGGTTGAGCGCCGCCTTCAGCCCAGGGTGTGATCTGGAGACTCAGGATTGAGTCCGCACTGGGCTCCCTGCAGGGAGCCTGCTTCTCCCTCTGCCTGTGTGTGTGTGTCTCTCTCTCTGTGTCTCTCATGAATAAATAAATAGAAAATCTTTAAAAAAGAAGAAAAAAACAAGAGCTCCTTCCCCCATCCTAGACAGGCCACCAAGGCCTCCAATTTAAAGATGTAAAGTCAAAATCAGAAACATCCAGTATCACCGAGTTGAAAGGGGAAGGGCAGCTAAGAAACAAAGCCCAAGGCAGAGGGACACCATCCTTCCAAGGAGAGCGTTCCAGGCCCTGGTCCAACATGATCTGACTGGTGAATGCCCCACGTCTGCGTGGCAAGGGTGTCATGCGTCCACACCATGAGGAAGCCACATTACTCATCTCCTTAGGGGGATCAGAGGGCTTTTTAAAACCACGTCCCCTCCATGCAGCAGCTCCCCCCGACTGTGCTCCAGGAAGAGTGTGCTGGCCAGACTCTCCCGGTGACACGGCCCCTGCAGGCCCAACGAAACCAGCTCAGTCGTCAGCGCTGACCCGTTTCCAGGACATCCGTGAATGAATATCCTGCCCCTACCAAACTGCCCAGGAGGTGCAGGGAGGCGAGCGGGTCAGAGAGCCTCTGCTCCTTCCCACGGCCTCGCCATGCCCGGGTGGTGGGAGAGATGGGGGCTGCAGAGGAAGGCGTGGCAGGGAGAGGGGTGCCGGGGAGGGTGGGAGCCAGGTCCAGCTGGCGGCTTATCAGCCCACGGGCTGGACGCTTCTAGTTCACACTCAGGAGAGCACACATTTGTCATGAGGCAGGGGCATGCCCTTGCTCAGACCCCACGGATGCCCCACGGACACCCCACAGCTCCCACGGCTCCCAGGGCAATGCCCAGCTTGCAAGGGTATGACCTCCATCAAGCCCCCCCCCTTATCTGCTGCCCCCTCAACATGAGGAGAGAAGCGCAGAGACACGGAGTAACCGGCCCAAGTGCCGCAGAGCTAGGAAGCTGCCCAGAATATAGGAGTGGTTTTATTTTATCTTATTTTTAAAGATTTTATTTATTTATTCATGAGAAACACACAGAGAGGCAGAGACACAGGCAGAGGGAGAAGTAGGCTCCTTGTGGGGAGCCCGATGCAGGACTCGACCCCAGGACCCCCGGGGTCACGCCCTGAGCCAAAGGCAGACCCTCAACTGCTGAGCCACTCAGGTGTCCCTACAGGAGTGGTTTTAAAAAGGAGGGAAAAACACATGCATGTCACACACGCGCACACACATGCACACACCCTGAGCCGGACTTTGAGCCCAGGTCTCCCTGAGGATGCACGTTATTTATAAAAATCTCTCTTCTGGTGGACCAGTGGTTAGAAATACTTTTAAGATACTCCTTGAAGCACGGTGGTAGAGAAAAAAAAGGGAGACGCCGAGCACATAACGATCAATGCAAACCGAGGTGTAGGGTCACAGTCGGGATGTCCGGCGACCACTGCTGCTGTGTGTGCATCACCCCGGGTGGGGCGGGGGGAGTGACAGCTGGGAACGGCTGGCAGGGCCCAGGATGCCCAAGAGGGCAAACCTCCCCGGGCCCTGGAAGCATCACTGCCTTTGCACTGACGATCCCACTGCCGGGTCCCTCCCCCCCATCACAACAGTGGGATGCGCCCCATCCCGAGGAGCCGGCTTAGTGACATGCGGCCCAGCCTCAGGACGGAATAGAAGGCAGTCCTCAGAGGTGACTGGTACGGACGGACAGACTGGGCAAGGGAAGAGGGTTAGATGCCATCATGCGCACAGACTCAAATAAACAAAATACGCGTTACACAAGAGCTGTACAGTGAGAGCCACGGTCACCTGCAAAACGCACCTACGCACACGCACGACGTCTAGAACACACATCCGACCATGAGGTGCAGTCAGTTAGGTCTGGGGAGGAGGAAGCGGGGAGGCGGCGAGGAGGGAGGAAGGGGAACTGTTATTTTTAGGCTGGGACGCTCCTGGACTGAGGAAATAGCCAACGGCAGGTCATGAGGCTGGGTGCGCAGTGCCCGCAAACTACGACAAACGACGCACCGATGAATATACTAATTAAAAACGGTCCATTGGGCTTTCTAGTACAGACCCGTGCTGTCCAGGATCAGCCAGCCAGGTGGAAGAAAGGTCCAGAACAAAACCCCCCGGCACCGTTATCTCCGGGTGCTGGGATTAGGGATGATTTTTATTTGTTTTGCTTATCTGCGTTTTCAGACATTCTACAATGAACCTGAATTACTTTTTTAATTAGAAAAGCAAATGGGAAAAGGCAAAGCAAGACACAGAACGGAAGCAATCGCCCAGGGGTTTAAGAAGGATCGGCTGGGGGTTAGAGGGAATCTGCACCGAGAGGTCTAAAGACTCTGAATTCAAGCATCCAGCTAATCCTGGGAAAATTATATTTTGTCTTCGATGCCTGGGGAGCGTTTGAAACAGATTTTCACTGTGTGACGTTAGCTCTGAGCGGAGTGGGGGAGTATATTTTATATACTAGCTGCAGGAGAAATATTTTGTGCACCCTCGTTGGACAGGTATTTAGCGAGCACTTGCTCAGTAAGCATGGCCGTGGAGAACAGAAGCAGGGGCACGGAACGTTCTAGACTGAAAGAATTGCACGTGCCACAGCCCTTCGGTGGGGGTGGCAGGACGTCTCAGAGGGTGTTACAGGTTCAGCTGGGTCCCCCTCAAAAAAAGTGTTGGAGTCCTAACCCGCAGAACCTGTGACTGTGACCTTATTAGGAAGTATGCTCATGACGGAGGTAAGATGAGGTCACCGGGATGGGCCCTAATCCAACACAACCAGTGTCCTAACTAAAAGGGGACATCTCGGGACCCCTGGGTGGCTCATCTGCCTTTGGCTCAGGGCATGATCCTGGGGTCCCAGGATCGAGTCCCACATCGGGCTCCCTGCAGGGAACCTGCCTCTCCCTCTGCCCGTGTCTCTGCCTCTCACTGTGTGTCTCATGAATGAATAAATAAAGTCTTTTAAAAAAATAAAATAAAAGCACGTTGAGATCCCAGCAACATGAATTGTTTCTTAAGAGGGGAATGGGTAGCTGATTTAAAAAAAAAAGGGGGGGGGACATCTGGACACGACACACAGACATGGGGGGGGAGTGTCAGGTGACGATGAAGGCAGGGATGCGGGTGAGGCGTCTACAACCCAGCGGACGTCCCTGCAGCTGGGGGAGAGGCCTGGCATGGAGCCCCCACCTCCCCCGACCCCCAGAGCCCCAGGAGGAAGCAGCCCTGCCAACACCAGTTGGGGACTCCAGCCTCCAGGGCTGTGAGGACGCCCACGTCCGTGGCACCGTGTTCCAAGCAGCCCAGGACGTTACAACAGAGGGCCTGGGGGAAGGCCAAGGAGGCCCACCCGGGATCAGAGCACAGGCTGAAACCACAGGCAGGTGCCTCACCCCGGAACGCTGCTCACCTGGGTCTCCAGCTCTGTCACCTCCAAGTTCAGCTTATTCAGGTGCTTGTTCACAAACGTGATGAGAGACTGTCAAGGCAAAGACAGAGACGGGAGCCGTGAGTGAGGCGGTCTGCTCCCATCCACCCACCCGGACGGATCTGCCCTTGCCGTCACCCGCTTTGTGAGACGCTTCCAGGATCTCCTCCGTTTGCTAAAATAAAAGGCTCACGTGCATCCAGCGAGCCCTGGTCTTCATGCAACCATGCCTGACTCGCCATCCCAGCTGCAGAGGAAAACGCACAACCCCGGCCAACCTGTGTGCGTGCGCACGTGCTCGGCCACACACGCGTGTTTACCGATCCTGTAGTGGAACAATCAGCGCCCTTAGGAAGGATACAATCGTCAGGGGAAGAGGATTCCATTGTTAGATGTGTCCTGGATGTACAGGAATGACAGGAGGCCGCCCCGGCCCCCCCACACCCCGAGGGACCACACACATCGGCCTCCGTAACCTGCAGCAAGCTGGATCTCAGGAAACAGGGCCCCCAGCGTCTCGTCTCTAACCGAAGTTTAAAACTTGTCACCTGGAACGTCTCAGCCAGCAAACCCAGCTTCGATGGGACGCCACGCCAGCTGCACCCCCACCCCTAGACATGACCACCCGGCCCTGCCTTATTCATTCTCTTTAAATTTACTGAGCAGCTACTACATGCAAGGCACTCTGCTTGATGCGGGGGCCATGAAGACGGCAAGAGAGGGCCCCGCCTGGACAGCCTGCGGCACGGTTCTCCACCTTAGCCCCTGGTGGAGGCAGCGAGGAAATCGAGAGCTAGGACCCAGCGTGTGAGATATGCGATGGCAGGGAGGTTTGCTGAGTGCAAGGAGAGACGTGTGGACCCCCGCAGGAGCCAAGGGAGGTGACACCACGGGAGACGGGAGAGCAGAGGTGGGCAGAGTGGGCACCTGGGCCCTGCACACATGTGCCAACACTTGGGATCTTCAGGCCGCAGCTGGATGTAGCAGGAGGTGACCCTGGAGGGGTGGACAGGGTGCTCCTGCTTTTATCCTGGGGGAAAAGGAGCCACTGACATGGCGACTGTCAACGTGGGGGTGGGCAAGGGCCAGGCTGGAAGCAAGAACCGGTCGGGCAAATAAAAGGATTTTGTTTTGTCACTGGGGTCCCCACGGGCCCAAAATACGTCTTTTCAAAGAATTAACATCATATCTATCAAAAGACAGGCCATGGGCCACACCACAGTCAACACCATGTAGTAGACTGTGTGCAGGGCCTTTGCACAGAGTGGTAGGTCCTGCCTCTGGGTCCTGACAGATGGGGAAACTGAGGTAGGGGTTATCCTCTGCCTCAAGCCACCCAGTTGATAGGTGGGGGAGCCAGATATGAATCCTCTTGTGCATCCACTCAATGGGAGCCAGCTGTGGCAGGGGTAGGGGCTGGGGGCGGTAGGCACTGCTCGGAGGCCCCAAGGTGTGTCCCTCATGACCCAAGGATGCTAAGGCGGCTCCACCCCAGAAGGACCACTGGGGTGGTGCTGTCAGCCTTTTGCCAACGTGCTTCCCAGAACCAATCATCTCACTGTCCCAGGCTGGACCAGCATTTTCCAAAAGTGGGTTCCATGATCACCGTCAACCATGAGATAAACAGATCTCACCATTGACAAGCAAGTTTGGAAAATGCTTCCTGCCAAGTCCTCCCTTGGGAGAACTCCAACACCTTTACCATAGTAAAGGTCCTGAGACGTCCTGCATCAGGAAACCTGTTCTGGGGAATTGTGCCAGACAAAGAGGGCGCTCCCCTAGGTCACAGGCAGAAATGACCAACTGCTCCTTGGATTTCACAGGGAGGTGGGAAGTGCCTCCCCGCACTGAGACGTCTGCAGGCACAGTGGGCTGGGTGAGGACGAGCCCTCCTGACAGCTCATCCCCCTGGAAGCTCATCATTCCCCAGCCCCTGACTCCACAGCCTCAGTTCACATGGGGTTTTTTGTTGTTGTTGTTTTGTGGTTTTTTTTGTTTGTTTGTTTTTGTTTTTCACCCGTAGCCCACAAGCAGGCTGCCTGGGCTGATGAAGGTCTCGTCTTCTGCGCTCCTGGGCAGCGGGGAAATGGACCAAACAGGCGCCCCGAGCAGCTGGGCCAGCAGAGGCCTGCCCGTGTCCAGGGCAGGTCGTGAGTACAGCCCCACGGCAACGGGGCCTGCAAGAGCCAGCGGCTGACACACTCAAAAACACTGTCGCATTGAGAAAAAGCCTGGAGTCGAACGAAGCGCCGCGCTGGCGCCGGCTGGCTAATTCACTCAGCAGAAGCGGGCGGGTGGGCAGGAAGATACCCCGGGAGCAGAGATGTTGAGTTAAAAGGTGCTAATTTTATGCGCTGCAGTTACGTTTTTGACTATAATTACACTTCCATCCATGTGGCAAACATTTCAGAGATCTCAAACACGTTCCCACCTTCTCCCCGGCATGGGGTGCATGCTGCAAAAAAAAAAAAAAGCACGGGGAGAGGGGAGGCCTGGAGACGGGGGTTAGCAGCCCGACCCGGGGCTTACCTTCTTCACCACGCTGAGCTTGTCCGGGGCGTGGTCAAAGAGCGTGTCGAAGGCGTCGCGCTCTGCGTGGACAGGTGAAGGGACAGGCGGGTTAATGGAAACGCGCGGCGCTGCTCCGGTCCCGGCCCAACCCGGGAATCTGGCAGCTTCCGACCCCCTCCCCGGGGATGTCCCGCCCCTACTCTCCCCACCCGCCTAGAATTCTCGTCTTTTCCGCCAGAACCCAAGGGCAGGTGCGGTCGAGGAGCAGAATCAAGGAAAAGATGCTTCTCACTCTGTCTCGGTCTCTCTCAGTTTCTATCTTGTAACACGAAAGTCACGGGTGGTGCTCGAACATCCGCCCCCGTGACATCCTCGGCTTCAGGCATCCCCCGTCCGCCTCTCTCCGTCCCCACGCTCCGTGCACACCAGCGAATCTGCCGGCGCGGCGCCTCTGAGCCCGCCTCCCGATGGCACGGCTGCCAGCCCCGCACGGGCCTCACCGGGCACAGGCGGCCGCCTCCCGCCTCGGCTGGCCCACGCCTCCGCTCCTGGCCCTTCTCCCAGCTGGGACACTGGAGACCTGGATGGATCTTGCCCCTCCCCATCCCCGCCCCCTAACCAAAGCTCTCCAGCAGCTTCTCATCACTCCTACAATAAAACTCATTCCCTCTCCTATGGCTGATGGGACCCAGTGGGGGCAGTCACCAACCCCTCCCCCGGCTCCCAACACACACACACCCTCCCTGACTTCACTCCACTAACTGGTTTCTCAGCTTCTCCTCCATCACACGCCCACCACAGGGCCTTTGCACCTGCTGTTCACCTGCCACACTTCCTTCAGGTTGTTCTCGGATGTCAACTCCTCTGAAGGGCCTTCCATGACCATCCACGTCTAGAAAAGTGCCCCACACCTGCTGACCCTGGGACACTTCTTAGAGCACTTAATCACTACTTGAGAGTACATCCTACATTTGTCCATCTGTTGGCTCCTTCAGCCACTCCTTGCTGGCTGAAAACACCATCTCGCTTGTTCCCTCCACTGCCTCAGAACCAATCAACAAACCAGGAGACTCTGCTCTAGAATCTCTCTCCAGAACCCTCCTTGGGGGACACCTGTCATGTCCCACCCATTCTCCTTCTTCCTGGGGAGCCCTGCCCCATTCTGCTACCCAAGGACCCAGCTGTGGGCTCCAAATCAACACAGAATCAATCGTTTCCAACATGAGGCCACTGGAGGCCAGCTCAACGCGGCTCTCAGGGGATAAGAAGGAGCAGGGCAGGCTGGGAGCCAAGGGCCTGGTTCTGGCCTGGGGTTGCCGTGGCGGGGCCCCATGGAGGCAGGACGGAGCCCACTGCAGCCTGGAGTGCAGGCAGGAATACCAAAGCCTCGCAGTGGATGCAGGGCTGTGGGGAGTCGCTGGTGGTGTAGACAGGGAAAGGAGGGCTTCTGGAAGGCCCTATGGCCCCTGCTTCTATCTTCCAGGAGCCAGCTGTCTCCCCATCCCATGTGCTCAGAGGACCTTGGCCAGCAGAGAGGCCCACTGTTACCAGCAGGGGCTTGGGGACAAACCCCAGCATGCAGGTCTGGGGACTGGGGAGCCCAGCCGGGCTGCGTGGGGTGAGGGTACAAAGCCTCCACTGCCTGTTTGGAGATGGCGGGGAGCCCAGAACCAGAGCTGACCCAGGGCCTGCTTCAGGACTGCCTGGCCTGGTCCATGCAGGGGAGGGATGGAGGGAGGGAAGGAGGGAGAAATCAGAGAGAAGGCAGGCCGACACCCAAGTAGGCCAGACAACCAGGTCTTCTGGAGGAAGCATCCCAGCCCTGCCTACCAGCCGGGCCCCAAAAGGAAAGTGCTCAATGTCCAAGGTCTAGGGTGTGGGGAGGCAACTCACAGCCCCGCCCAGCCCAGGTAACATCCTCCTTGGCCTTGGGGGTGGGGTGAGGAAGGTGGGAGGCAAAAAGGACAGGAGAGGGGGACGGGCTGTGTATGTGTGAGCATGTGCGGTGTGTGTATACACACCCATGTGGGGAACGTGTGCATGTGTGGTGCACAAACACACACGCATGGGGGGGCCTATGTATGTATGTTGTACACGCACACACACATGGGGGTTTGCATGCATGTGCACGTGTTATGTATGGCATGCATACACCCATACGTGGGGGTGCACGTGTTTGGGGGGAGGACTGCCCAGCTTTCTTCACCTCAAAGCCAACAGTAACCAAAAGGCCCGACGCTGCAGGGTGCCCCCCCTCCAGCTTTTCTACCAAGGCAGCCGTACATTATTTTTATAATCATTTCAGTCAGATTATACTCAGTACAAGAGTCTGCTAAGGGGAAAAAAAAAGCTAAATCTTTTACAAAGCAAAATACAAACTTTAAATGCAGCTTGAGAAAAACCCTGGGAGCAGAACAGAGCTTGACGTCAGCCGGGTAAATTTAGCTGGGCCACCGCTGGGCTCACAGAGCGAAGGCGTGCAGGGAGCACGGGAGGGTGTGGAGGCCCGCCAGCCCCCAGCCACCCCGACCTGCAGCTGGGGCATGGCCCAACATCACAGGGCACGGCCGGGGGCCAGGGGCCAGGGAGCTTCTGCTGCGCCCCTGCAGGAAGCCTGGCCTTAGGAACGAACATAGATCCCGGTCGTCTGACCTCAAAGTCCCAGGACATCAGGCCAGTCGCTTCTTTCCCTAAGCAGCTGTTTTCCCCTCCTCCGTAAAGAAGGAGTAAAAATAGTCGCTAGCTCATGGCCAGTGTAAGAATTAAACTCACAGAGAATCAAGGGAGGAGCATGCCTGGCAGGTGTGTCGTGGGGACCCTGACCCCACTCCACCCCAATGTCCCACTGGCGGCTCTGGGGACGGTCACAGGGATAAAGAGGGAGCAGCTCAGCTCTGGGAGGGACCCAGGTTGGGTGGGGGCAGATGGGTAAACTGAGATAGCACAGAGAGGACAGGTACCCAAAACAAGCCAGGACGGTCATAGGGAGGGGATGAATCAGCCAGGACCGGCCAGCATCTGCCCCAGTGCGACCCTCATGGATGCTCATTTCAGTCCAAATGTTGTTTCGTTTGAGTAACATTTTTAAAATATAAATTGACTCCGCCTGTCTGCAGGGACCGGAGGCTGCAGCCACACTCAACCTGGCATCCACACCCGCCGTGGAACTGGGGATGTGCGCTCCCAGGTCTGACCCCGCGCCGGCCTGCGCAGAGGCTGAGGGGCAGAGGACCACTCCATGCTCTGGCCCCGTCCCTCATTCGTGTTATCGGCTCTGTCCCTGGAGGCACCCAAAGTCTGGGGACAAAGGGCCAGGGGATTGAGTGCGGCCTCACACGGGAGCCTTATGTTGAGCGGGGGTTTTGCTGGGACAAGGAGAGGAAGGGCGTTCCAGGCAGAGGGAACAGAAAGTGCAAAGAGAAGCACAAGAAAGCCAGGGAGGGCTGCAGACCCTGAGGCCCATAGAGGCGGCTCAGAGGGCCTGGGCCCAGGGCGGTGACCCGGGGCGGCACAGGTGGCCCAGTCAGGCCGCAGTGGGGGGAACGAGCTCTGCTGGCAGAGACAAGGAGACCGAGGCAGAGCTGGGGCACAGGAGGAGAGCTGCTCCCCACTTCTCCCCTGTCCTGAAGCCCAGGACGGGGGAGGGGCCGCCTGCGGAGGAGATGCAGCCAGCAGGCCCGTTGCCATGGAGACCAGGCAGCAGCTCCCAGCTCCTCTGGGAGAAGCCTCCCAGCCTACCTCAGCCAGGACAGGATGACTCAGGGGAGGGGGGTCTGGGGGGGGGCAGGGCGACCCCCACTCCTGAGCTTGGCATGCTCAGGTGACGAGTGAGCACAGAACAGGGACCCCCTGCAAAGCCCAAGGAGGGTCCACCTGGTGTTCTGGAAGCTCCCGGGAGGTCTGCGGCCCAGGGCTGGCAGTTACGGGGGATGCATGCTGAGGAAGACACAGCTCCAGCCCACAGGATGCTTATAGCTCAAGAAGCCGTGTATGAAAGGACAGGAGGAGGGGCCCAGGGTCCCAGGGTGTCCCGGCACCCCGAGCCTGCCAGGCCATGGCAGCTCCCTGTGAGCAGCAGCAAGTGGAGAGGCTGGGCGTGGGCAGGGCAGTCAGGGAGGGCCTCCTGGAGGAAGCTGAGGAGTGAGCTACCAGGGAATCCAGAGGGAGAGCATTCTGAGCAGAGGACACTGCTCCTGCACGAGCTGGAAGTGCTCTCAGATGAACGGGGAGCCACAGGCGGCAGACAGTGGGGGAGTGAGGAGGCTGAGAGGAGGCGAGGGGTGTGCCAAGGGTGGTCTGAGGGGCTTGGAGGCCACCTCAAGGGCTGTGGCTTTAGTTTAGCCTGAGGTGGGTCATAAGGGGGAGGGTGGGGTCAGGGGGTGCCTTAGGAAGCCTGACTCCCAACTCAAGGGGCAGAGATGGGCACCAGGACCCAGGGGCAGTGGGGGGAGGGGGGAGATCCAACCTCATGGGCAAGGGCTGGAGGGGCCCCCGGGGAGGGGGTCCCACAAGAGAAGTACCAGCAGAGGCTCAGCGACAGCAGAGGCTGCCCGCCTGGGGACCCCGGGGACCTGGGCGCTCGCAGAAGCTGAAGCTGGGGGCGGAAAAGGAGCCTGTCACCCGCTAGCAGCCCGCCGGCCTTTCACAGCAGGGTGAGCCTATAAAGTAATAATAACTCCACCGGCTTCTCGGCTTCCTCACCCCGGAAAGGCTCCAATGCCCCTCGTGTTCACCAGCACAGCAGCTGTGAACCCTGGCTCTTCCCCCGAGAGTCACCAGCCGGGAGCCCGGAGCCTGCTGCTGGTCCGGCTCCCGCCCTGTCTGCTGCATGGAGGCTCCCCGGGGCCCCCACACCTCGAGCTGGGCCCGCGCGACACAGGGGCGGGACATCGCACAGAGAATCAGAGACATGTCGTGATGCTCTGATGGCCCGGCTCACACACAGGGCAGGGCCGCTGCCAGGCCACCTGCCCCCCGCAGCCCGCGCTCCCCACTGCCGGGCCACATCCTCAGCAATGTGACACGGGAGGGCTTCCTTTCCTCTCCCTTTCTTTAAAATAACAAGGACGGGGCAACTAGTGGCTCAGTGGTGGAGCATCTGCCTTCGGCTTGGCTCAGGGCGTGACCCCGAAGTCCCGGGATCGAGTCCCACATCGGGCTCCCTGCAGGGAGCCTGCTTCTCCCTCTGCCTGTGTCTCTCTCTTTTTTTTTTTTTTTTAATAAATTAATTTTTTATTGGTGTTCAATTTACCAACATACAGAATAACACCCAGTGCTCATCCTGTCAAGTGTCCCCCTCAGTGCCCGTCACCCATTCACCCCCCCCCTTCCACCACCCCTAGTCCGTTTCCCAGAGTTAGGAGTCTTTATGTTCTGTGTCTCTGCCTCTCTCTCTCTCTCTCTGTCTCTCATGAATAAATAAATAAAATCTTAAAAAAAAAACAAAGATATTTAAAAAGGACTGAATGGCTATTTAAAAATAGTGAAGACCGTGAATTTGAGCAGCGCAGCTTCAGGCCTACTTACAGAGGTCTGAACACAAAACCAAGAGCCACGTGCCCTCTTCAAACACAGCAGTGCTGTGCCTTCCGTCCCTACGATAACTGCAGGGGACGGAGTCCTGTAGCCAAGCCTGACCAGGAGGGCGCCCCTCCCCCAGAGGCCCCCACACCTGCAGGATCAGCTCCAGGTCGGCAGGCTCGAAAGGCACCCAGGGAAACTTCCATGTGGCTTCCACTTTTCCTGCGAACAGCTGTGCTCACTGCTGAACGTGGTATTTGGGGGCGGGGAGCGGTGGTGTTGAGGGCTTTCCATTTTGAAATAGTCCCCAAAGCAGTGAGCTTCACTCCCCCGGCCTCTGGCTGTGGCTGAGAGCCGGGGGCCCCCCCACCCCTGAGGGTCTAAAGCTGCCCCAACCTATCTGTCCACCCCCTTGCTGAGATGAACCTGGGCTCCTGCAGAGGACTGGGAACAGCTCTTTGGGAACAGACACAGAAAACTAACAGCAATAACCACCCGGCCCACCCTCACGGCTGTCACCACCAGAAAGCACGCTGGGCCCAGGGCCACATTCAGTATCTCACTCGGTCCCCTCACCAGCCCCAGATCCCACTGAACAGAGAGGTGAAGGAGCACGCAAAGGTCGCCCAGGAGGACCACAGCCAAGGCTGCCTGACTCTAAGGAGGTGTGTTAAGCTGGTGATTTTAAAAAGGGAAAACTATGTATGAAAGTACATCCTGTAGGGATGCCTGGGTGGCTCAGAGGTTGAGCGTCTGCTTTCGGCTCAGGGCATGATCCTGGGGTCCTGGGATCGAGTCCCCCATCGGGTTCCCCTGCTTCTCCCTCTGCCTGTGTCTCTGCCTCTCTCTCTGTGTCTCTCATGAGTAAATAAAATCTTTAAAAAAGAAAAGAAAAGAAAGTACATCCTGTAAAGAAGCTCCGTCCGCCGCTACTTGCTCTCTTAGATTGGCCATGTGTGCCCTGCCTTAGGCCGGGTCCCCCTCCTGGCACCAGCCCGCCAGGCCAGTGAGAGAGCACCTGCCACCTCCCAGACACGTGCCCACCACCCCCACCACACTCTCCTTATCCCACCTGCCTGTGGCAGCTCGGAGGAGCGGACAGACCCAGGGTGAACCCCACACTTCCTCGAAGAGCCGAAGAGCCGGCACTTCTGGCCACAGGAAACCCCACCAGGTCCTGGGGTGCCTCCTCACCGCCCCTCCTGTGATAGCACGCATCCAGGAGCTTCCCATCACAGCCCCAAAGTGCCCGAGACTCGAGACTCGGGCTCCCCACCCCCACAGGCACTTACCAAAGCGACCCATCATCATCCTGCAACGGAGAACAGAGAGGGAGAGGGTCAGAGGGTGGCTCAGAACACAGTGCAGAGGGAGCCCAAGGAGCCCTGAGTCGCCCCGCTGAAGGACTTTTACAAGAATCTAGGTTCTGGTTTGATAGATTCTCTGTCCCCCTAATTGCAAAGGACAGGTGCTGATGTGGATTTCTAACTGTCTGCCCAAGATCAGCAGCAAATGGCCACCTTTATTAAATCACCCCATTAGGGACGCCTGGGGGGCTTAGTGGTGGAGCTCAGGGCGTGACCCCGGGGTCCTGGGATCCACGCCCGCATCGGGCTCCCCTGCTTCTCCCCTGCCTGTGTCCGTGTCTCTCATGAATAAATAAAATCTTTAAAATAATAAAATAAAAATAAATAAATCACCCCATTAATGCCATGGGGGGGATGAAATCATGGGACCGGTTATTTATTTATTTATTTTTATTTATTTATGATAGTCACAGAGAGAGAGAGAGAGAGGCAGAGACACAGGCAGAGGGAGAAGCAGGCTCCGTGCACCGGGAGCCCGACGTGGGATTCGATCCCGGGTCTCCAGGATCGCGCCCTGGGCCAAAGGCAGGCGCTAAACCGCTGCGCCACCCAGGGATCCCCATGGGACCGGTTAATAGGGAGAACAGTTCAGCAGAAAATGGGTCTTCTGGTGCTGCTGAATGGTAAGTTTTAAGTTTTAAGCCACGTGGTTTTGGGGTGGTTGTTACACAATTATGGATAACTAAGACCCCACCCCACTCCTCATTCCCCTCCGCTGCCCTCTTCTTGCTCCCAAACAGGCCAGGCTGGCTGCGTAAGGGCCACTGTGGGTGCCAGGCCGAGCACCAGGCCCCTCGTCCCCCCGCCCCCCTCCCCGTGGGCTTGGAACAGCTGAGCGGCTCATGGGGCCACACGGCGGCTCCCAGGCCAGGAGTGGTCTCCTGCATCAGCCCCGAGTTTTGAAAAGACCGTACGTGGATTCATGACACGGTAATCAATCACTCGGTGAACGGGTCGGGAGGCTTCACCGAGACGATCAATCTCTAATGATCTGTTTCATCTGAAACAGGTTTGGTGGAGAGGCACGAAGGTGGTGAATTTTAAAGATCCCTAACAGGGTGTCATGGGGGCTCCTAAAAGCTACACGCGAAATCCGCCATTTGATGCGCTATTTTCAATAGTTTTGAAGCCTTTTAGACTTCTTTAAAAGTTGCCCTCTGGCTTTCTCTAAGAGACCAGAGACGGCTCAGTATTATCTCAAAGGAAAGTTCTAGTTCAGAAGTGTGGCTCCCTTTCCGACGGAGCGGATGCACAGGTGGATAAATGAACCGGGACAAGGGGTGCCTAACCACTCTGAACACCTGCTGCCCCCACCCAATATTCTCTAAGGTCACCTCCTAAAATAAGGAATAAAACTCCAAAGGCGGGGGCGCCTGGGTGGCTCAGTCAGCTGAGCGTCTGCCTTCGGCTCAGGTCATGATCCCGGGGTCCTGGGATGGGGCCCTACGTCGGGCTTCCTGCTCAGCAGGGAGTCTGCTTCTCCCTCTGCCTCTGTCCGCCCACTGCTCGTGCTCTCTCCCTCCCTCTGAAATAAAAATCTTAAAAAAAAAAAAAAAAAGTCCAAAGGCTTTGGAGAATAACTGTTCTCACAGCAGACCTTGAAGACACTAGCATGCCTGCCCTACAAAAGCTCAAGTTTTCACTTCCACTTACCCTTTTCTTCCTTGTAAGAGACTCGGAAAGGGATCGGTTACATTTTTACTTGCTGACCATTCTCTGTGTTATTCCAGAAAAGATACCGGGCAGCCTAAGTTAAGTTCTAATTCCTTTGCTGCCCGTAGTTTGTTTACTTTTCTATTTGGGAGAATTAGTCATTTACATACGGAACCAAACTGCTACCTTGCCCTTCCTCATGAAAAAGGAAAAAAAAAAAAAGATCTTTGAAGAAAGTGCATGCAGGTAAAGCTAGGAAAGCCCTCGCGTGAAAATCTCATCCTCAGGTTGAGGGACGTTGCACCAGAGATCAGCCCCCCTGCACCCGTGCGGGTCCCGGGCTGGGTCAGGGCCTGAGGCCAGGGCGGCAGGTGCACTTACTCCGTCGTTGTGGTCAGCTCTTCTGTGATGTGGCTGGAATGCAGCAGGCCTTCCCGCTTCTGCAAACCCCAAAACGGACAAGTAAGTATACAAGCACGCGTGCAGGCTGAGGGGACCGGAGGAAGAACATCACGGATGGGGTAGCTGAGCTGTGTGCGGATGGCCTTGGAGCCAGGCCACCTTAGGGACAGCACCTAAGCCACACCCACCCAGGGCAGACTGCAGGTGACCCCATGGGTGACCCTTTGGGAGGCTAGAAGCTGCCCTCTCCCCCCAACCTGCCCGCTGGCTCTCCACGTGGCTCTGAGAGCTGGCAGCTGGGGGCGGGGGGAACGGGTGTCCCAGGAGAAACACCCCAACTCCCAAAGGGATCCCCTGCACCGTGCAGCTGGGAGAGGTAAGGCGCACAGGGAACCCACAGACATTGGGAAGCATCCAGTGCAAGAACGTGTGCACTTGGTTGAGCACAGTGGCCCCCCTGGAAGTCATGCCCATTCCAAACCTCAGAAGGTGACCTCATTGGGAAACAGGGTGTTTGCAGATACAGCTAAAGATGAGGCCACAGGGGACTACGGGAGGTCCTAAATCCAGCATGACCAGAGTCTTTCTAAGTGAAAACAGAGACCCAGACACACTGGCAGAGATGGAAGAGGCTGAGTGACAACAGAGGCAGAGCCTGGAGGGACGAGTCTATGAGGCCAGGAACGCCGAGGACGGCCGGCAGCCACCAGAAGCTGGAAGGATCCCCCCTGGAGGCTTTGGAGGGCGTGTGGCCCAGCCAGCTCCTCGCTTAGAGGACTCCTGGCCTCTGTAACTGTGAGAGAATAATGTCTGTTGTTTTAAACACACAGGTTGTGGTATTTTGTTACAGCAGTCCGGGATGGAAGATTGTGTGTGCCAGACTTCTCTGGAGGCCCCACAGGTGTGAAGAGGCAGCCATGGGCGGGGATGGGGGCTACGGGGCAGCCTAGACGTCCGGGGACCTCAGGGTGGAGCTTGGCAGCCAGCTAACCCCCCCCACACTGCAAGCCCCGGCTTGAACCCCTCAAGAAATGGGGAACTCACTTCCAGCTGGGCCACCCACCATGGATGCCTCTCGAGATCTGAGCTCCCAAACCCTTCCTGAGCTCGGCCTCCGGGGAATTCTCACAGCTGGTTCTTGCAGATGCAGAGCAACCACCTGCCCTGGACGGCCATCCGCGGCCTCTCGGCCTCACTCGGATCTCCAGGAGAGCCCACCAAGGGAGGGCCGGAGACAGCCCACTCACTCACGTATCCGACATTAGGCACCTACTAGAGGCCAGGCCCAGGGCTAGGTACTGGACACATGAAACAGTATTTCTGAGGTTTATAGCATTGTCTCAGGTCTGGGAAATCACTGCAACTCAGAAATCAAGCCATCTCCCAAGGCCATGCTGCTACGTAGCAAACAGGCCTGTCCCCCCATCGCTTCCCTCCACGGACCCCCAGATTCCCTGCATCTCCCATCTCTGGCCGGATCACCGGACATGGAGGATCAGGCCCTGGACTTCTGGGGCCAGAGGCCGGCCAGTTCCTGGGACCTCCTCTCCCTGATTCCTATGCCTTTGGGTGCAGCCCAAAGAATCCTCCCATAACCCTGGTCAGGCAGGAGGCGCCAGCAAGTGCTTGCCCGAGTCAGTAAAACTTTCTGAAAAACCCAAAAGATTTTCTTGGACCAAAGTGCAGGCCTGAAAGGAAATACCTTGATTGCCGAGCTGTACGGGGCTCATGGGGCCCCGCGTCTGACGGACACGGGTTTGGGAACCACATGTCCACATGTCCTTGGGAAGCCTTTCTCGGCTGGCCGCCTCGAGCAAGCATCCAGGACTCGGGCAGCAGGAATGGTCCCCGATCCCATCACCACTGACCACAAACATCCGTCCTTAGGAAGCAGACGGCAGCGGGTAACCCTGGCCTGATGCCCAGAAGGGGCATTCCTTCCCCCACCCGCACCCCCCACCTCACCACCCATCCAGGTCATGACCGAGCTTCCCGGGTAATGGAGGGGTCAGACGGGAGACGGCTTTGGAAAATCAGGACCAGCCAGAGCCTTGTAGCCCCAGAGAGCGCAGGGAAAGCATGGAGTTGGATGTTGCAAGTATACACAGTATATATATTTATCAATACAAGTATACACGCAGTACGTACGCAAGTACAGATACCCAGACATCCAGGTTCCGAGCATAACCTCATCCGTCTGGCAGGAGAAGCGGTGCTTTCGCAACCCGAGTCTTCTCCCCGTTTAGTGTCCCCGATAGCCAGTGCGCAGTGCCAGGGACACAGTACGTGCTTCCCACACATTTACTGGACGAGACCACAAACGTGGACCCAGGGCAGGGTCTGTCCCCTCCGATGCAGGCGACACAACAGCGGGAAAGGCTGCTCCGCCTCCGTCAGAAGGACACTAGCTCCCGGTTACATTTCTCCAAGTGAAATGAGAGAAATGACCATAAGAGAGAGATCGCGGGGAATGATGGATATAATGCAGAGCAGATGCAGAGGAGCTTTAATTGGGGTATCTATTTCATACCGCTGGTCTCAACCCTCTCCGGTGAGTAATAAGCTCATTCAAGAGAACTGAATTCCAACTACTTGGTTTTGGAGAGAAATGAATGTTCTTTAAAAAAAAATCTGGAAAATTAAACCTCAATACGCTCATGCCTTTGAATCTGCCTCTCTCCAAATCAGTGCCATTGTTTGAGCTCCAATCATTTGTCTCCAAGCCAGGGCGAGACACACATTTTGTCAAGAGGGGGGAAGGAGAAAGTAGCCTCTTTTGGGGGGGGGCAGGGAGGAGACAGCAGGAAGGAATCCATCCACAGGAGCCAAGGCGTCCCGATACCCCTCCCATAGTGTCACGGGCAAGCCCATCGCCCCAAACTCACCCGTACGACCACCACTTGCACAGATACGTGCTCGGGGAGACGGATCGGGGCCCGGAAGTGCATGGCCAGGGCCACGAGGAGATGCAGGATGGCCACCAGGTTCTTCCCGTGAATAGCTTGTCAGGGGAGGCAAGAAGGGAGCTGCTTTAGGTCAGGTTATGCGGGAACCCCGAGCCCATGTCCAAAAGGCAATAAAGACACTGTGTCCAAATGAGACCACAGAGAAAAACCATGAGGAAAAGGAAAAAAAAAAAAAAAAGCACGGACCACGGAAAAAATGATGACGATGAGCACCTTACGTACTTTTTTCTAATTTTTTCCTTCCTATTGGCTTTACGGTGACCTCTGCAACCACTTTCAGAAGCATAGCATTTGGGGACGCCCGGGTGGCTCAGCAGTTGAGCGTCTGCCTTTGACTCAGGGAGTGATCCCGGGGTCTAGGATCGAGTCCCATATTGGGCTCCCCATAGAGAGCCTGCTTCTCCTTTTGCCTGTGTCTCTGCCTCTCTCTCTGTCTCTCATAAATAAATAAAATTTTTTTTTTTTTTAAAGCACAGCGTTTTGAAAGGGTCACCTGGGTGGTGTCTTTTCCCTCCTTCCTCTGGGGGCCTCCCCTGAGCCACCCAACCAGAAACAGCTCCCCTCCTCTCTGAAAAAAAGGCAATGACAGGTGTGACCCAGGAGCTAACTCCCAAGAGTGGGGACACTGGCTCTGTCCAGTCCTAGATGCCTCTCACAGAGCAGCAGTGGGAACACAAGCCCAGATGCCACGATGAGTGACAGCACGGAAAGCTAAGGGGACACACTCGGGGACACTACTCACAGTCCACAGTCCACTGGAGCGCCCAGCCATGGGGCCGCAGCAGGCCATGCACCGCTTCCAGCACCGTCTGCAGCTTCTGCTTCTGGCCTATCTTAGACTGTGTCACCTCGGCCACGTTCAGCTTGCAGTCTGCCAGCTTTTCTGCGATGAAAGGACACAAGCAAGATGCGAGGCATCAGGAGGGGTGCCAGAGGGTCTCAGGGTCGCCTGGCCAGCTGACCGCAAGGGGGCCACTCCCCCACCTGCCTCGGGTGGAGCAGAGCATCGCATAGCAGCAGGGCGATGTCAGGGTGGGGAGCCATGGAACTCCCAGCTTCCTCGTCCTAAGTGTTCCTTGGGAATGTCCTCCAGTGCAAAAGAGGGTGCAGAGTCCGAGGGCAGAACTAGGGGTGTCCCACTTGGGAACATCCTGTGCACATGACATGGAAAAAATGACTCAAGGTGCAGCTGAGAGGCAGGGAAGTGACTCGCAGGGATGGAGACAGGGAGGGCCCCACTCTTGTTGCTCTAACAATTGGACACCGCGGTAAGGATGGCAAGATGTTCGCAGACGTCGCCAGGACTTTATCACCCAGAGTGGGCCCAGAGCCACTTGGAGGAACCAGACAGGAACCGCCACATCTGCTCTAGACCCGGCGACTGACCCTGAGCCTGGCCTCGGCCCCGCCATGCGGGCCCCCCACCTGCTAAGAGGCCAGGTGAGAAAGGGCTCTAAGACTGGGGTGTCTCCTGATGGGTCTCCTCGGCAAAGCAACAGCAAGTGTCGCAGAACAGGGTGACCTGTTCCCGGGGAGGGTGACCGAGGTGCTGGGCACAGAGCCCGATCGGCTTCGAGCCAGGAGCCAGCTGCTAGCCAAGGCATGGACGGGAGCAACAGCGTAAAAGCAGTGGGATCCAGGCTGGTCACGGGGAGGGGGGGCTCCCATTTTGCAAGTGGGCCTCAGCAAAACTGTGTGTGCGGCCTTTTCTCTGGAGACCCGCTAATTCAGCATTCTCTCCGAGCGTCCTCTCCTCCCTCAATTAGAACAAGAGCAAGCGGTTCTGATCTTATCTCCAGGATAAGATCATTATAGGGCAATGCCTGTGGGGTTTGAGATGCTCGCTCCCTCCCTCCCTCAGCTCACCAAAAAGTTATACCAGCACCTTCTGTGCGCCAGGTGCTGGCCTGGGGCTGCACGCAGCACAGACAAGGGGCTCCGCAGTGGAGAGGCAGCCCCACCTCGCTAACATCAGGTCGGCAGCCGTGAATGCTAGAAGCAAAACAAAGCAGCTCCACCACATGCATCCTGCAGGGGCTGGAAGTGGTTCCCGATTATGTATTTTGATGGCCCCTCTGCATCTAATAGGTCTTAGCTGGATAAGCCACAGCTGTTCCATATGAACACCCTGAAAATACACAGCAGGTCCCCCAGGTGTTAAGGGTGGGAGCGGGGACATCCTGGGGAAGGAAGGGGCGGGTTTCAGAGCCGGGTGGTCGGAGAGCCTCGCTCAGGGGGCGCAGGGAGCCGGGGAGCCCGGCACACCTCTGCTGTCCCCGCCACTGGCCAACCCTGCAGACCCTGGGGCCTGAATGTGGCCGTGGTGTCTGGAGGAGGAGGAGTGATGGAGAAGGCGGGCAACTGTATCAGGCTCTTAGGGCTGCGGTCACACAGCACCACAGACCCGGGGCATAAACAATGCAAATGTACTTGCTCTGGATCCTGGAGGCTAGAGGATGGGATGGTGCAGGGCTGGCGTCTCCCCAGGCCTCTCTCCTTGGCCTGCAGACGGCCATCTCCACCCTGTGTCCCCACACGGCCATCCCCCTGTGTGAGTCTGTGTCTTGATCCCCTCTTCTTAAAAGTACACCAGCCATATGGGTTTAGGGCCCAGCTCCAACAACCTCATTTTAACTTACTGACTTCTAGAAAGTCCCGGTCTCCAAATACAGTCACAGGCTGAGGTCCTAGGGATTAGGATTTTGACTTATGAATTCTAGGAGGGGCGCGGACAACACAATTCAGCCCATGACAGGAACCGGGGAGGCTGGTTGTGCCTGGGTGCTGCCTGGGGCTGGCCCCAGTGGCTTTGCCATGCGGGAGAGAATAAAACAGCTGGCTGCCCACATCACCAGGCGTCTCTCTGCCTACGGATGGGCTGTGGGGGCGGCTCAGGGCTTTGCCGGCTTGGCTCTGGCCTCACCTGCCTTCACCACACAGAAAGGGACAGGAAGGTGGGGGGGATTCTCAGATGTGTAGGGCAAACGCGGGGAGGCCAAATGGGGAGCTGTGAACACTCCTCGTGCAGGGACGGGCCTGCCTTCTGCAAGGAGAAGGGAGTGCCGGGAGTTAGAAGCAGGACGACAGCCAGCCCAGGAGCCCCCAGGGACCCCAGCGTGGGCATCCGCCCTCGGCCCAACCGTCCACCTTGCGGAAGAGTTACACCCATGGAAACCTGCCGCGTGGCAGTCGGCAGCTGCTTCCAGAGCCTGCTCTCAAGAAGAGGGACACACCCGGGGTCCTGCTGGTGACCCGCACCTGGCGATCTCACGTGGCCAAATCCACAGGTCCACTCTGTGTCCTCACCCCCTCACCCCCGCATCCTTGGAACGCCCTTGCTCTACCCTCCGGAGCGCAGCGCTCCCCTGGTGCCTCCTCCCTCTTGCGGCTGGACCCTTCAGGCTCCTTCGCTGGCTCCTCCTCCTCGGACCCCTTGCTGACCACCCTGGGCCCGGGCCGCAGACCTCTCCTCTCTCTAGATGCACAGAAGTCAGCTTCGGCCTTGGCACGATCGCCTTTTTTGGCTTTGGCTTCTGCTTCTGGAGGCAGTGAAGAGCAGACTGTCTACGTGGGTGTCATTCCTGGTAACCCTGGGCTCGAGGGCGTGCAATCACACAGGTCACTGCCACGTCCGGTGTCAGCAGAGAGACACCAGCAGTGATGCAACCAGGCAAGGCACGCCGATTTTCTACTAAGATCCAAATACCCTCCTCCACTGTTCTCCTCAAACCGCGGAGGATGTCAAACCACTTGACATACGAGAGATTTAGGATCCACACGGGATGGGAGGCAGCTGCTCCGTGATACAGAGGCTGCCCGAGCCAGAGGCAGCCTCACGTGACACTCTGCGGGTGACAGCCCACACTGCATGACTGGCGACCACATCTGCTTCAGAGCAAGCGTGGCATGTGCCGGGGCCAGCTGAAGAGGGGACCAAAAGGATGTGCCTTGAGGGGCACGAATTCTTAGCTCCTACCTGCTCTAAAGATGCCCCTGCCACCCGGCACCTGGGAGGCGCCAGCAGCATTTACAGGCAAATTCAGAGCCTGTCCTGTGATCCGGTGACGGGGTGCCAAGCACCCCCCCGACACTTGCTAGAACTCAGGCTTGGAACACGATTTTTTTTCCCCAAGCAATGGGGTGAATGAAGCAAGCCACATGTGCGTGCAAAAGCATCAGAAGGAAAACATTTAAGCATGTGCCGCGCTCTTAAGTTTGCTTCTGAAAATGCTAGGAAGCATCTCCCTCGGGAAGTGAGCAAGCCACTCGCTAGAGGGGCCGTTTTAATAAGTCAGCAGCGTCACCCACAGCCAACTCTTCGAGTCCAAGAGCCGAAGGGGAGCTGAGTCTCCACCTCAGGCAAGGAAGACAGCTGGTCACCCGGGCAGCTCCCCCATCAGAGCAATCCTTGCTGGCAGATCCTGAGCTCCAGGCTGCTCCCCGCCCCTTCTCTCGGACTGTCACCCCGATTGTCCGGTTTAACGATCCTGAGGGCAACCCAGCCTCCGACAGGGCTGAGGATGACCCTGGGAGTGACCCACCAACCACCTCAAACATCGTGACTCTGACCGATACTGTTTTTGATCACGTGTACTTGGCGTACAGCTATTGCATTCGTTTCAGGTGTACAATAGGATGATTCAACCTGGACATTATCAATTAATAAAGTCGTGATGAGTATTAACAATCCTGATATCATTTCAGATTTATTCTTGTACCACGGAAGTCATTCTAAGGTGGGGATTCCTGGCTCAGCTAAACACTCAGAAATCCTTGGCCATTCAGCATTCGGCCAAATAATGAACCTGGAACACCCTGTCCAGGTGAGGCTGCCGGGTACCATGGCGTTGAACTTCATCTCTGTGCTGCCGAGCTCCACCCTCACCCAGCCCCCGACTCGGGTTGAAAGGGCCCCAGCTGCTGCAACACCCACCTCATCGTTCCCCACCCCCCTCGCTCCTCCCAAGGGGCTCCTGGTTCCCTGGCTCTCCGGCCACAAACCTGGCTGTCAGCTTTGAGTCCTCTGGCAGCTCCAACCCCCAAGATCTCTCCCGGGGTGTGCACCGCTGCCCGGGTCTGAGCCGCTTCATCTGAGGCCCGGGCTGCTACAACAGCCTCCTGAATGATCTCAGCGCCTACTCCCGACCCCTCCCTTCTGTACCCTGATGCCCGGGTGACTTTTAAAATGCGTGGCTCCAATCATGTCACGGCCCTGCTCAAAACCTCTAGTGGCTCCCTGTCACTTGGAATAAAGGGCTTCGTCTACTAGGGCTGGATGTGACCTGGCCTCTCGTCTGTCTTCCCAGCCTCGTCCGGCAGCCCCCACCACCTCTCCCCCACCTCCTGCAGCCTCCTTTCACTGGTCTTGAAACACGACAGACTCTTCTCACTCCAGAGTCTTAGCCTGGACTGTTCTTCTGAGGCTGGCGGTGGTGCAGACATCTGCTCAGATGTCCCCTGCCAGAGGGGCCGCCCCCACCGCCCAGACCCTCTCCATCCTGGGACCCTCTGGCTTCCCTCCTAGCGCGTGCCACTCTCTCCGAGCATCTATCTGTGTCCTGTGACATTTCTCGTTCTTCCCTCTGCCAGAATGCGGGGGGGTTAGGTGGGTGAGGGGGATACCCTCCCTCTGGTTACCACTGCACCTCCAGAGCCCAGATCCACACCTACCACAAGGTGAATCTTTGAATAACCAAGACAAACACAACTTTTTCCCTCCAAATGTATTTTGTGGGGACAGGCTGAGTAAGGGCATGATTGGGCCACCATCACCAATCACATGTCTTTCAGGGCGAGTTACATGAGGCAGGAGGGCTGACCCGTGGAGGAAGAGGCACCGTTCTTGCCCCATCTCCCCATCCCCATGGGACAGTTCTGGAAGCTGGGCATGGCCTGCTGCAACCCAGGAGCCACCCTCTGGGAGCATGGTCTCAGGAAGGCAGCTCTAAGGCGACCCTCAGGACGTATGACCCATGGCACCATGCAGAGCATTGAGTGGCTCCTCCCCAGGACGACCCCACTGCAGCCTTTTGCTGGGGACGCCCGTGGACTCACCCAAGAGCTTCTGAAGCACCTGGCCATCGTAAAGGTCCTCCTCCAGCTGCTTCACGATGATCCTCTCCTCCACCAGGACGTCATTGATCCAGTCGATGAGAACCTGGGGACAAGTAGCATTACAGCCTCACTGGCCACACCACGCAGACCAGGGCAAGGGCCAGAGCAAGCCCAGGACCTGAACACTGCTGGACCCCGAGACGTGCCCTGGCACAGCAGACAGACAGGAAGGGAAAGATGCACCCTGGGTTACTGGACTTCCCCTGGGACATCACGAGAGGACAGGAAGGGGGCAGCCACCACAGTGACCCAGGCATCCTCCTGGCGGGAACTTGGGGACACTCTCAGGAAAAGGAAATGATGATGCTTGTTCACTGTGCCTCGGAGAGGGGGTTACATGAGTAATAGTAACAGCACTGTCCCGCGTGGCCCGAGGCAGGACAGGTGGACCATAAAACGTCCATTCCTTCCCTCCCATAGGATCTGCACCAAAGCAGCTCGCATCACTTGAGCCTAGAGCCGTGGAGAGAAGGCGGTCCCCTATGGCCCATTACACAAGCTCCGAGCTCCTATTCTTTTCAACAGCTTTATCAAAATAGAATTAACATACCATATGATTCAGCCTTTAAAGTGTGCAATTTGGTGGTTTTTCGTCTTCACCCAATCATGCTCCCGATGCCACAATCAACTGGAGAACAGCTTCATCTCCCCAAAAGAAACCCATACCCAGTAGCAGGTGCCCCCGCTCCCCCTCCCCAGTTCCTCCCACCACACAGCTATGTTCGCAATCTGCAGATTAGCCTATTCTGGATGAATTCATATAAATGCAATTTCAGGGACACCTGGGTAGCTCAGCGGTTGAGAGTCTGCCTTCAGCTCAGGGCATGATCCCGGGGTCCTGGGATCGAGTCCTGCATCGGGCTCCCTGCATGGAGCCTGCTTCTCCCTCTGCCTGTGTCTCTGCCTCTCTCTCTCTCTCTCTCTCTCCCTCCCTCAGTCTCTCATGAATAAATAAGTAAAATCTTGTAAAAAAATGCAATTTCATGCAAATGGCATTTCATATAAATTCATATCAATTCTATTGCACCTGACACGCGATCTTCTCTGTCTGGCTTCTGTCACTGGGCATGAAGTGTTCAAAGCTCATCCACGCGGAAAACATGCATCGGTCCATCTTTCCTTCCTGCGGCAGGATGACATCCAGGCATATGGATCTATTGCGTTTCACGGATCCACCTGCCAGCTGATGGGCATCTGGGCCGTTGCCACTTTTCGGCTTTTGGGAGTCACACCACTGTGAGAGTGGGCACCCCAGTGTTCACATGGACGCGCGCTCGTTTCTGTAGGCCAAAAGCCTTCCGCTGGAGACTTTTCTTGACAAGGTCTCCATTCTCTTATAACCGGCAACATGTTATAAAAGGAGACGGCTTCACTTGTGAAAATAGCCATGGAGAAAACAGGACCCCGATCGGCCAGGCCTGCTCCAAGCACTTCTCCACGAAATAAAATGGACACCCGAACGGACGTGATCAAAATAGCATAGGATTCTCCTGTGCCGGCAAAGCTGATACAACCACCTAATTGGTCTCAATAACCTCATGGAAGTTGGGGGTCTACTGCCCCTCAAAGATGAACAGAAGGGCACCAGTCCGATACACTGTTCTCTGTCACTCTCTGCAATACATGCAACCTGCAAAATCGGCCACAGAGCAAGTTTCTGTGAAGCATCTTCTATTTCCCCACTAACTCAAAAATATTAAATGAGACCCACAATCCCAAGAAGAATAGAGGTAAACATAAATTAAAGGCAGGTCTGGAGGAAGAAAGAAAGTGTGAGCAGCCCTATGGCATTAGGTTTCGACAAAGCCATCCTGAAAGGTCAGCAAGACGGAGCCAGCGCTCCCACACTGTCCCTCCCTCCCCGTCCCCAGGGCCAGCCGCCTGGGGTCAGGGCCTGGCCTGGGGGTCTAGCAGCTGGACCTCAATCCCGGGGCCAGGACATGACCACACCTTCAGCCCCCAGCTGAGCTGCCTCCCCTCCCGCCTCCTAGCACTCTCCTCCACGGCTCAGCCAGCTGTGCCCTCCTCTCTCTGACCTCCCTGAACTGAACCACCCCCTGAACCAATGCCACTTCCAACTGAGCGTCTTGCCACCTTGCTGGGGCTCTTCACATACCCCTATGCTCCTCTCTGCCTCAGGACCTTGGCATGTGCCATTCCTTCCAACCTAAACCGCCTGGCCAGCTCTCACACATCCTTCAGATCTCAAGCTTCTGTATCATTCTCTGACCATCCCGCCCCACCCAGGCCACATGCCCCAACACCCTCTCACCACACTCATGCATCGTTTCCCTGACCCTGTTCACATGGACAATGGGAACACATCTTTCCTTGTAATGAGCTCCCCCACTGGACCCGAAGCTCTCTGAGGGTGGGAATTATGGCACCAGTGGCTCCGCCGTCCCCAGCCCTTGGGGCTCACTGCCTGGCGCTGGCACTCTGTAAACAGCCAACAAGTTGATTGATGAATTGACTGAGCACCCACTATGCGCCAGGCTCTGCGAAAAACGAGACAGATGGGGCCTCTGTTCTTACATTCTAACCCGACATGAAAAGATAAACAAATATACCCACTTTCAGACCGTGATCAATGTTGGTTTTTTTTTTTCATGATCAATGTTACAGAGAAAAACAAGGCAAGGTACAGTGGAGACGCCTGACAGAGACACTGAGCCAGGCGATGATGGTCGACGCCAACAGCGATGGGTCCTATGGACGGCGTGTGCCCAGACCTGATAGGATGGGGTAAGAAGGACCCTTCATCTCTCTGGTGTTCCTCCTAAAGCCCGTTACCCTACTCTAATCCGGAGAAAAAGAGCAGACAAATTCCCATAGAGGGGCATTCTATGAAATTCCTGATCAATACTCGTCAAAACAGGCAAGGTCATCACAAACAAGGAAAGTCTAAGAAAGTGCCAGAGCCCAGAGGGGCTAAGAAGACAGGACAGCGCACAGTAATGTGGGATCTAGATGGGGTCCTGGGCCGGATGAAGGACAGAAGGGAAAAAAACAAGGAAATCTGAATAAAAGGTGGATGTTAGTTAACAACAATATATTAATACTGAATAAATGTGCCATGTTGATATAAGATATTAACAGAGGAAATGAGGTGTGGGGGGACAGGAACTCTCTGTACTCTCTTCTGCTATTTTTCTATAAATTTAAAACCATTTGGAAAATCAAGTCTATGGGAAAAATTAAGGGTTTGGGGATAGAGAGGGTATAGTGGCCATCAGGGATCAGGAGGTCAGGGGGCGTCTCAGAGCAGGTGACATCTGAGCAGAGATAGAAAGGAGGATGGGGATGAACCTCAAGGCCACCTAGGACCAGCAGGGAGGTGCCAGGTCGGGGAGCTGGGGCAGGAGGACCGGGGGAGGGCGATGCCAGCCCCAGACGCCCACCTGTCCTCAAGGGCAGTGGCCGTGAAGTCACTTGGGGCAGAGGATGAGGAGAGTGACTGTGGGTACCAGTGGGACAGGGATGCACCCAGACCAAGAGATGGAGGGAGGTGGGGAGCAGCCGGGCAGGTGCATGGGGCGTCTCCGTGGTGCTGAGGTCCCTGGAATGATGTGAGAAGGCCAGAGGGAGACCTGTGCCATGGGGTGGAGGCACCGGGGAGGAAGAAGAGAACAAACAGGGGGAAACAGTCGACAGTACAAGCAGGAGGGAAAGGTCTAGAAACAGCTGGGAGCATCTGGAGCTGGGAGGACATCTGGCCCCTCCTGCCCCAACCTCCATGGGGTAAGGCAGAGACTCACTGAGCCATCGGACCCCATCACGCACCCTGCCGGGGCCCCAGTTACACGGCTGCAGGGTTGGATTCAGGGATCACAGGAAGGCCTGCCCCACACCTGCCTCCCCCTGGCCACCAGCAACTTGGCTCCTGGCAGGAATGCCCTCATCCTGGATCCCTTAATCCCACAAAGCTCTACTGTGGCCCTTTTATCAGCAATTTGACAGCGATTATTGGGGCTAAGTGACCGTATTACACTCACCAGCTATTGCTGAACACCATCCTCGTGCCAGGCTGTGGGGGGCAAAGGTGTCCCCGACCCCCAGAAGTCGACGCTCTAGCCAGGATATGGGCAGGGATGAGTTATGAGCCTGAGCAGGGGAAGGGCAAAATCTGGGCCATGGAGGCTTGAACCTGCGCATCTGATGTCTCAGGGAAGGGGAGACATGCAGGAGGTAAACCTGGAGCAGGCAGGTCAGGGGGCCCGGGCACCAACAGAGAACCACCTCCTCACTGCGCTGCTGAGGGTCCGGGCATGATTCCACGTACCAAGCTCTCTCAGGACCAAGGATGGGATGCTTCTCCCCTGAGACCTAGAGACCTGGAATGCCCCTCACTGTAGCTCTCCAAGGCGGACCCACCGCCTGGTCCCCGAACCCACTCTCACAGCCACAGAACTGAGACCCCTGTGGCTATGCCCCTCCGTGGGGGCCTGTTCTGGCCACTTAATGAGATTTTTACTGATGTGTTATTTAAACTTCAGAGATAAAAATGAGCGCGGGGACACAAGGCAGGGCAACCCTAACACCCATTCTTGGCCTCAGAGCCTTCCCCGACCTGGATCCCCTCTCTGGCCAGTCTTTCCCTACCAAGTTCCCACAATCCTCCCAGCCTGTCCTGCTGCCAGCCTCTTGTTTAGATGCAGATCTTTGGCTCCTGCACCTTCTCACCTGCCCCGGGGCCACCCCTCACTTCACAGCAGCCACAAGGGGCTGACCCTGGACCTCCCCACAGGCAGACTGAGCGCTCCCTGAGGCCAGGGATGGCACCTGCTACTTCAAACTCCCCACAGCACTCAGCAAAGTCCCGACCCCTAAAAATATCCTAAATACCAGGTAAGTGACGACTAATCACGTTCCTCATGTTGTCTCTAATTTTTGGCTAATAGCTTAAACGACTTTGTAGGCAGAATTTTAAAACGCCCCCTACGATCCCAGCCTGCTATGCGCAGGTCCCTGTCACCCTTGGGACCGTGAAGACAATGGTTTGCATCTCACGATTAGGCTGTTCCAGGACCCACTTGACCTCAAGAAAGAAAGATTATTCAGGTGGGCCTGACCTACGCACATGAGCCCTTTGAATCTGGACCTAGAGGTTAGGGACCACAGGCCAAGAGAGGGGAAGCAAGGGGGAGAGTCTCCGCTGCTGGCTCTGAAGGCAGCAGACCCACCTGGAGAGGAGGGGCCTCGAGGGGCAGAGAGCTGATTCTTCCCCAGAGCCTCCAGAAAAGAACTCAGCTGGGGACATCCCGAGCAGAGAACCCAGCCACACCACGCTGGACCTCTGACCTGCAGAACTCTAAACGGAGCGCGCCAATAAACGGAGGTTGCTTTAAGCAGCTGAATTGATAATTAATCACACATCAACAGAACCTAATCCGAAGGGCATTGGCTACCACAACTTTCAAGCATCAGCCTCCTATGCAAGCACCACTACCACCACCCACAAAACCTAGGGCCCGTACTTGAGGTCTGGCTCCCCCTGCGTTTTAGCTGTGTGCCCCCAAGCCAGTCGCTTAACCTCTCTGGTCCTCAGAGTCTCCATTAAAAAGAAAACAAATCAAAAGAAAAAATTTTTAAAAAAGAAAAAAAGAAAACAAATCAATTCCCATCTCTGTGTGCATCATGTGTGACCCAGCAATTCCAGTTCCAGAAGTTTCTGCTGAGGTACTAATCCAAATGTGCTCCTAAGCATTTACTAACTGTGGAACGATGCCAAATCTTGTGTGGGGAAAGCTATATACACAAAAGACAGAGCCCGAAGGGACACAAATAAAACCAAATTACCTCTGCCTTCTGTTTGATTTTTGTCTCCCAGGTTTTCAGCAGTATATGCTGCTGTGGTAGTTAGAAAAAGTAATAATAAATACCTTTTTAAAAAAATCACCGTCCAGATGGTTTCTTTGCAGAAATTGACAAGCAGATCCTAAAACGCATATGGAAACCCAAGGGCTCCCAAATAGCCAAAACAATCTCAAAGAAGAAGAAAAGACTCGGAGAACTCACACTTCCTGATTTCAAACGTAACCAAAAAGCTAAGGGAATAAAAACACGTGGCGCTGGTGTAAGGACAGACACAGAGATTTCTTGGCTAGGACACCAAAAGCACAAACCACAAAAAGAAACAAAAGATAAACTGGACTTAACAATAAAAACTTTCATCCTTCACAGGATAACCAGCAGGAAGGTAAGAAGCCCACCAAATGGGAAAAGATTTTGCTAAATCCTCTGAGACAGGCTCTGTATCTAGAACATGAGAAGTGCTCTTATGACGCAACAATAAAAAGACAACCAATTTTAAAACGGGCAAAAGAGCCGGAGAGACATTTCTCCAAAGCAGCACACGCATGCCCGATGCATGAAAAGGTGGCCAACGTCACCAGCAACCGGGCAAATGCAAATCAAAGCCACGGTGAGATGCCAGGTCATGGCAACTCGGGTGGCGAGCACGAAAAAGATGCACAATAACAAGCGTCGGCAAGGATGTGGGGACACTGGGAACCCTTCCCATGTCGCTGAGGGGATATAAAACGGTACAGCTCCCCACAGGGAGCCTGCTTCTCCCTCTGCCTGTGTCTCTGCCTCTCTCTGTGTGTCTCTCAGGAATAAATAAATAAAATCTTAAACAAACAAACAAACAAAAAAACCAGTGCAGTTGCTCCGCAGAACAGCCTGGCAGTTTCCCAAAAGGTGAGACACAGAATTATCATCCGACCCCACAATCTCACGCCCAAGTTCGCACTGGAGAACTAAAAACACATGTCTGCGCAAAAATCTCGTACACAGATGTTCTAAATATTCACTATTCAAGACCGTGAAAAGGCTGAGGTCCACCCGCCAACAGATGAAGGTCCCTCCATACAGTAAATAGTATTTGGCCATAAAAAGGAACCAAGTACTGACACCTGTTACGGACAAACCTTTCCATCATGCCAAGGGATAGGAAAAGGCCACAAAAGGCCACCGACTGGGACACCTGGATGGCTCAGCGGTGGAGCGTCTGCCTTCGGCCCAGGGCACGACCCCGGGGTCCTGGGATCGAGTTCCACATTGGGCTCCCCGCAGGGAGCCTGCTTCTCCCTTTCCCTGTGTCTCTGCCTCTCTCTGGGTCTCTTAGGAATAAATAAATAAATCTTAAAAAACAAAATCTACTGAGGCGACGGTCGCACGACTCTGGGAGGAGACTCATGACCACTGAACTGCTCAGGGTGCGAATTCTGTCTCAATGAGGCGGCCGTTCGGTTAATCTCTGGGATGCAGCTATGGGGGGGGACGCCGACTTCTGCGGGGCTGTTGTGAGGCTCATCAGGTGGTGTGGCTGGCAGTTCCAGGCACCCACGGTGATCTGCGCAGATGTTTGCGTGGCCATCCCTGGAGCACTCTCGTGTCAAAGGCTCCTTCCTGATTTACTCAGCATGACCAGCGGCACCTAGTATATGCCAGGCAGCCCCCCCGCCCCGTCCCAATCCCGGACACGGGAGATAATGAACATGACCTAATCTCTGCCCCACGTGAGGCAGTTAAGGTGTCAAGGCAGCTTACTGAGAAGGGCATGTGCAGGAAGGGTCCACACAAGAAGACACAGGAGCCAGGCCCATGTGGTCCTCCCTCAGCTACTAGAAAGAGCTGGTCCCCACCCTGCTAGGGAGTCTCAGACCCTGCCACCTCTCTGATCTTATCTCTAACCACCATGCCCCTTGTCCACGAGGCTCCTGCCACACTGCCGTCCTCGCACATGCCAATCACGTGCATACCACAGGACCTTTGCACCTGCTCTCGCCTCTATGGTAACATTCTTGCTTACAGCTCTCCATTCAAACGCCACCTCCCTGACCACCATACCTAGAACAGAGGGAGAGGAGAAGTGGCTACCCGCTTCTTGTTTTAGCTTCCATCGAAGCACTCGTGGCCATCTGACCATACGTTCGTTCACCAAACCTATCTCCCCAGCTGGCCTGTCTGCTCCACAAGGGCTGGACCCTTGTCTCGCTCAATGACACCTTCCCCAGCGCCTACATTTGGATCAGACCCACGGAAGGTGCCCCTGCAACCTGCAGCAGCGCAGCCTATAGGCCTGGCCGGTCTCTTGGGCACACAGACATCTGGTCCCAGAGGCTGCCTGGCCTGGAGCTCAGTCCTGCCAGAAAATACAACCGACATTGTTTCTACTACAAAGAAATGAAAACTTAAAAATAAATAAATAATAAATAAATAATAAATAAAAATAAAATAAATAAAAATCCCATCCGATCACTGATCTGATCCATTATAAAACAGGACAGAAAAGGGATGAAAATCACAGTCCCCACAGCAGGTTGCAGGGGTCGGCTCCAGGGAGCCAAAGCAATCCGGCCTCCAATTTCGCCGCCGTCCCCCCGTGGAGACGTGACCTCCCCCGGGACACCACAAAGCAACCACCATCCTACGTCCCTGCCCGTCCGTCTTAATCCTGTTTCCACACGAGACTTCTTAAAGATAGCACCCCATCGCTGTTTCCCGGACGTGCTCATTTGCAAACCCCAAATCCTGCAGGCAAATGTCTGGGACATACATTAATGATGCCCTTGGCGTGTGTTGTTTCACAGGCTGGCCTTCAGCAGAATAAAAAAAAAAAAAAAATCACTTTCCCTCTGGTTCCTTGTGAACGATAATCAGGGTCTGCGGCCTGTCTCCCCCAAAGCTATGACAGTTATGTTTTAATCACTTCCAAACAGGCTCCTTGCCGCTTAATCCGCTGAGGCGGGCTGGGCTGCAGGCCGGGGACGGGGGGGATGCCGGCCGGAGCTGGGGGCCAGAGCTGGGTGCCGGGCCGAGACGCATCGCAGGGGCATTGCCACGCACCCGGGCTCCTGCAGCACCGTCTTCCGCCCAGAGGATCATTTTCCTGCAGCCGGTTTTCTTCACGGGGACACGGAGAGGAAGCAAACCGAGCTTAACAACCAGGAAGAGTCTTGTCCAATAAACTGGGAAATGAGATGTGAAATCCGCTCGCGGGGAGAAATGTGTACCCCAGTTAACGACATGGGCAGCCCGCCTTGGACCAGCCAGCGTGCCTGCAAGCATGCAAGCCTTTCTCTGGCTCTTCCTTCTGGAAGGCATGACAACTGCCGCGCTGTCTTTCGAGGATCATTAAAAATATAAAGCATCTCCTCTGGAGGCTGCTGCCTGCCCGGGCCGCGCAGGCAGTTCCCCCATAAGGAGTCCAGGGAGCTTCTGGAGGATGCTGGGGACCCCAGCACAGAGGGAGAGGATGGCGCGGGAAGTCGCTCAGGACGCGCGTGCCCACCTCCCAAGCCCAGTCGCAGGCCTGGCCCTGCACCCCCGGCCCCCCTGCCCTCCCCAGGCCACACCTGCCGCAGCGCCTGCCAGACAGCGATAACGGGAACTCGTGCAGGTGATCTGCTGCACCCTCGCAACGCCGCTGCGCTCCCCCGTCATCTGGGCCGGGACTGGAGTCAAGGCAGCCAGACCCCAAGCACGCCTCGCCCCTTCAGCCCTTAACGTCATGCTACGCACAACAGATGCTCAAAGACAATTTTTGGATGAGCGGCCTCATTCTTCCTGCCTGGCTTAGGTGGAGCCAGGGTTCTTTTTTTCTAGGAAGCAGAGGGCAGCTCATGGTATTTTAAACGGTGACAGTCCTGGGGTGGGGGGGCAGGGGGGCTAAGTCTAGGACAGGGAGGGAGACAGGACAGGGGCCAAGATAAGAGGTAACAAAGGAGCAGATGATAAAGAGCAGAGCATGAAAACAAGGGGGCTGACGGTGCTTCCACAGAATCGTCCCTCGGTGCCCAGGCTGGGACGTGGCCAGCGGGTCGGGGTGCCAGCCAACCTCACCCCTGACCTGCTTGGGCTCGCGTGTGGTCCACACTTCCCACTGAAAACCCCGTTTCTGAGCAGAGAACCTCTGCAAAGAACCACCAGCAGGTGCCCTTTGCTGAGGCCTCTTCCTCAGACATGATCAGCCAGCGGTGTGGACAAGGAGAGACCACGGTGCAGAAAGGGGGTCAGAGAAGCAGTAAGAATCATGCAGGTCAAGTGCATGGAACCCCAAGATTGGCCACCCACACCCCCGGTTCCCAACAGAGGGAAATTTTGGGACCACCTGAGTCAGCATCCGATTCACAGGTGCCCCCCAACCCCTACCCCAGGCTCCCCAACTCTGTAGGTCTGGGGTGGGGAGAAAAGACCTGCCTTGTCCCTCAGCCGCACGCCCTTGCAGGTGGTTCTGACACACAACCTCACGCTGCTGCTGCCCGTCCAGCCCCCTCACTCATTCACTGCTCACCCTGCAAGTGGGAACCCGTGCCACCACGTGCGGGCACGTCCCCCCCGGCACTGGGGACGCAGCTGGGAGCGGAATGATGAGGCTCACTGCACGGGACCCCCTTCCAGAGGGAGGAGATGAGTAAATGCATGGCTCCAGGCCACACGGGGTGTTGGCAGGGGCGGGAAGGGAGGGAGCCAGCCGGGACAAGGAGGTGGGGTGTGGATGGAGCGCAGGGCCGGGGCGAGAGGGCTGGAGAACGTGTCTGCGGAGGGAGCATCACAAGAACACAGACACGTGGAGAAGAGGTCTCGGGC
Organism: Canis aureus; assembly: GCF_053574225.1. Classification (NCBI taxonomy): domain Eukaryota; kingdom Metazoa; phylum Chordata; class Mammalia; order Carnivora; family Canidae; genus Canis; species Canis aureus. The sequence continues at coordinate 24,330,924 of NC_135621.1, forward strand.
CTGGGGCTGCAAATGCACAGGCCAGGTGCAGGCCGGCCTGGGCCTCAGCCTCTGGGGGGTGGTCTCCGGGGCCCCTGGAGCATCCTGCCGGGTGGTTTACACGGGGGCTTCGGGCTGGCCACAAAGGACCAATGTGGCTTAGGGCGCGGGCTTTGGGCCACACTCTACTGGCCACACGTGAGGGCTGGAGACAGGTTGGCCCCGGAGGGCAGTCAGGCAAACTGTGGGATGGCACCCCCATAACCACGCCGGACCACGAGGCTCAGGGAGCTTCCCTGGCTAGCAACGCTCAACGATACCATCGTATCAGTGCCACTAAGTGACACTGTGCATGAGGCCACCAGGAGAAGACACCTGGAAGTGCCACGTTCGGTGCCCCCCTGGGCCTGCCCTATCTGCGTCCTCCCTCGGCGGGTTTTTACCCGCATCCTTGCACCGTGATGACCCATGACCGGGCGTGTGGCAGCACATGGTGAGTTCTGGGAGTCTTTCTAGTGTCAAACCTACAAGTCGTCCTGAGGACCCCAAACGTGTAATCAGTGTCAGAAGTGAGGGTGGGCTTGGGGGACCCGCCTGCCTGACCTCACACCTGGGTGAGCACATGCTCAGCGGCAAGGAGGCCGGTGGCGCCAGCACAGCAAACAAAAAGGGAAGGTGTTGGAAGTGATGCGGGCTGGGCTGCCCCCCACCCACATCACCCCCCGCCCCGGGACAGGCCGTGGTGCCGGCCGCCTGTCCCAGGAGAGGATGGCGGGCTGCCCCCACCCCCCCGCCCAGCGAGGGGATGCTGAGGGGAGCAGACCCCGACTCGGACACCCCCAGGCCGCACAGCCTGCAGCCCACACGCCCGGTGAACGTGCGTGAACCCAAGGCAGCCAAAGCTCAGCTCCAGCATCCCCCATGCCACCGCCTGCATGTGTCTCTGTTGAAAAAGGCTCTCGCTGGTGAGAACTAATATTTCCCGCACGTTCCCGCACGCCGCCACTACAGCTACCAGCAAGGCGCAGCCAGCCAACCCAGCGCACCCGTCCTGCTTGCTGCGTTAACGCTCACTTTGGAAAATGCTTGATGAAGTGAAAAATATGCCGCGAGCCTGCCTCGAGATGCTGCTGCCTGCAGTCTGAAAGCAGTCAGAACCTTCCAGAAATTGCCCGTCTCCTGGCACATGCACTCCAGGCTGGCGGGAGGACCGCAGGAGCAGACCTCAGAGTCTCGCAGCTGGTCCTTCCAGGAACCGGGTGGCCAGCAGACCCAGCTGCTGGGGGCAGCAGTTTGGGGAAGGCAGGTGACTTAGCCTGGTGTCCCAGTTTCCTATGGCCACTCTAACAAAGGACCACAAATCTGGTGGCCGCCACAGCCGCAGGGTACTGTCTTACAGCCCTGGAGGTCAGAAATCCAAAGTCAGCCACACAGGGCTCCGGCCACTGGGTGTTGGGAGGCCTGGCTCCTTCTGGAGGTTCTCAGGGAGAATGTTTCCTCCCCTCCTGCAGCTTCTAGGCGATGCCCGCGTCCTTGGCGCACGGCCCCTTTCTGCACCTTCCAAGCCTGCGATGCTGCACCTCCATCCACGGGCAAATCTCCCCTGCCCCGCCCTCTTCTAAGGACCCTCGTGCAGGGACCGGGCCCACCCGGGAGACCCAGCATCATCTCCCAAACTAAGACCCCTGCGTTACATCTCCAGGGTCGTCCTCTTGCCATGTAAGGAGGTAACAGTATTCACATCGACATCTTCAGCGGCCAGGACTCAGCCCACCACCCCGGGGTTCCCCAGAAAGCAAGCCCAGGGCCAAGTTCACTGCTGCTCTCTTGCTGGGGTGCCCGGGGGGGGGGGCATCCCTAGACTAGCAAGAGGGAGCAGGAAGGAGGGGAGGCAGGGGTACCACTGAGCTGACCACAGCTTTGTAAGAAAACTGGAGCATGGCCCTCCCAACCACCCAGTGGGGAACTAAGGCAGAGGCGCTCACTCTCCGGTGCCTTCTGGGCCTTCATCCTACTTTGTCTGATGGGGCACGGACCTGCCCGTGCCGCCAGCCGCTCTCACCAGCACACCCCATACCCTGCCACGTGGCCCGTCAGCCACATCCGGGATCCAGAAGAGGTGGAGTACCCAGAGCCCACACTCAGGTCCCGCTGTGCCGGCCGCCCTGGATGCAGAGACGCTCTGGTCCCCTCCATGTGGCCTGAGGAAGGGCGTGCAACTGGCCAGCCCTCACCCTGGAGGGGCCAAAACAGCCTGTGGTCTTAGGAGAGGCAGCAGCACCAGAGAAGCCCACAGGGCCCGGTGAATCCCAGAGGAGCTGAAGCAGACCCCACACAGGAGGAAGGTGATCTGATGACCATCTCGCCACTCCCAGGGCCCGACGTGGCACCCGACATTCAACCCGGGCTCCGTGAACACGGTGCCAGATGGCTAGACCCATTCAGGCCCGTGCACGTCACTAACACGTGGTATAACCTGGCGGTGCCTCTCCCCTCGGTCCCCACGGGAACGTGAGGATGGCACCAGCTCCCCTGGGGGTTCCCAGGGAGGCAATGTTTGCCAGCTCTCCAGCTTTGCTCAAACGCTGGAAGAAGCAGAAAGCAGAAAGCTGTTTGTGGCGGTTAACACAACGTGTCAGCCGGACGGGGCCACCGAAGGCCCAGAAGGCGGTTCCAACCTTCCTTCTGGCTGCGTCGGTGAGGATGCTTCCAGATTAGCGTTAGAACTGGTGGACTGAGCAAAGTGGAGCCTCCCCCGACAACGTGGATGGCCGTGGACACGGACAGGCCTCATGCAACCCACTGGGGGCCCGAATTACAAAAATGAGGCTAAAATGAGTAAGGCGGGATTCACCGTCCCCCACCTGACGGCCTTGGACCTACACCACCTGCTCTCCGGCGTCTCCACTGCAGGAGGCAGATCGTGTGACTCCAATCCCGTGAGCCAGTTTGTCATAATAAATCTCCTACATGGAGACGGATGGATGGATGGACGGATGGATCCATTCTGTTGGTTCTGTTTCTCTGGAGAAGCCTCACTGAGGCAGCACAGACCCTTTGTGCTACTGAGGCATCCCCCGTAGTGACATTTTGGCGGCTGAAAGACAGGGTCCCTTTCCTCACCAACGTTCTTGTGTTCAGAGGAACAGAGCGGGTATTCAGGGGAGAAAAAACATTCTTCATAAAGCAAACCAGGTAACCTAAGTTGCTAAGAATCAACGTTTTTGGGGGCGGGCCCTAACATGGACCGTTTCTGGTCATTTTTTTCAGGATGCCAGTTTTTTACAGGACGCAGCTTGCAAAGATTTTCCTTATCCTGCATCAGCGGCTGTGAGTACGCGGTCTGCACCACCCCGGGTCCGACAGCGCTGACTAAGGTGGAGAAGCTTTTTGAAAAGTGCTTCTAGGGAGCAGCTGGGTGGCTCAGCAGTTGAGCGTCTGCCTTTGGCTCAGGCCGTGATCCCGGGGTCCTGGAATCGAGTCCCGCATCCGGCTCCTCCCAGGGAGCCTGCCTCTCCCTCTGCCTGGGTCTCTGCCTCTCTCTGTGTCTCTCATGAATAAATAAATGAGATTAAAAAAAGAAAGAAAGAAAGAAAAAGAAAAGCACTTCTAACAGCCTCCGTCGGCGGCATGGACTGTCCTACATGGTGTCCGCAGAGCCCGGGGGTCACCCGCGTCGGCCTCAGGCTGCAGAAGTGAGAGCTTTCCCACGGCCAGCTGCTCTAGTGCAGAGCAGGGCCTCTCGGGGTGAGGATGCTGTCAGCACCCAAGCCTTTGCTCATCCATCGGGGGGATTAACTTCTGAAGCCCTATTGTGGCTCAGATCAGAACACTCAAAACTGCAATCGGCACTCAGACACGCCAAGACGCCAAAAATACAGCCTCACTACTGAGCCGGAGCTCAGAAACCAGGCTAAGGAGACAGAAGCCACCACTGACGCCCCGAGGCGGCCATGGGGCCCCCAGCCCTCCTGTCACCGCTTCCCTGACCCCCAGGACCAGCTCTGGGGCTCGGCCCCTTGCCCTCCACCCCCACCCTGCCCAGCCATCACCCGCCACAGCCCAGAAGGAATGTACTGACCGGGGTGCCCCTTACCTTGACAAGCTCCTTGAATTTGGGGTCGTCCTTGGAGGTGGGGTCGATCATCGTGCGCTCCTCGTTCTCCTCTGCGGGGGGGGGGGGGGAGTTGCGGTCAAGCACTAGTGGGAGTGGCAGGGGTGCAGGGACAGCTGGCTGCCCCTGCCCAAAGTGGGGGACAGGGATTGAGAGCAGAGACCCCAGTCATCGTCCCGGGGGGGTCACCCCACCAGCCCTGTGCAGCCACACATCCCTTCTCCCGAAAGGGAGGCAGCCATCCTCTACCACCACCACCCCCAGCCGGGGAAGAAGGGCGAGGGAGGCATGCACACGGCCTGAATCTGCGGGAAAAGCGCCGCACAGCCACCGTTAATAAATACGTGCACTGACAAAGCTCACCATTCTGTAAAATATTAGGGCAAAAAATTTTTTTAATTGCAAAAAAGAAAAAGGAAGGAGGTGACATTTCCCAATAAAATTGTGTTCATCCCTGTCCTGTTTATTTGTTACCCACAACCAGGCCTTGATCCACAGACAGTGGGGCCCAGCGAGCTGCTCCAGAGGGACAGCGAGGAGGAGGGGCGCCAGCGGGAACGACCCTGGAGGCCAGGCGCCATCCAGAACAAAGGGGAGCAGCGGCCCCCGGGAAGGAGACCCACGTGGTGGGTCCTACCCAGCACGCCCGGGGCCCGGGTGGGACAGCTCTGGCTTGGGCAGAGCTTAGGGCCTATTAACTATGTTGATGTCTCGGAGCCTGGGGACCTAGAAACACCGCTCCTCCTAGGACTGGCCAGTCCCCAAGACAGCAAACAAGTCCCCTGTGACTGCCTTTGATGCACACACCCCCCCCTCAGAGCCCACTCCCCAGCTGCCGCCTATTCTCCTGGGCTCTCATGCTCCCAGCCCACCAGCCCCTGCCCAAACCCCCCGGGGCCCGGTACAGACGGCTCGGAAAGTCCCCGGAGCCCACCAAGAGTATCCTACTCTCTAGTCGGCACCTGCCCGCCCTACCCCCACCCAGCCTTTCCCATGAGAAAAGAGAGGCCACATCTTCCCCGACCTCGGGAACTGCGCCTGTGACGGGCTGTGTCCTCAACGGCAGCCAACCCTCGACCCGTTGGCCTTGTCATCGTGCGGACGGGCGTTTGAAATCACAGAGGCAGAAGCTTACAGAGGAAGGCCGGATTATTTTTTTCCCCTGAAGACGTTTCTAAACGTGACCTTGAGCTAGGAGCCCAGATGCTCTCTCGGATGACCCCCCCGCCCACTCGCCGCCCCCGCTTGGCATCTGATCACCAGGCCACGGCTCTGGGGCTCCCCCACCCCAGCCTCGCCAGCCGCGGGGGCTCAGCGACGTTGCAACCAGGGGGCTGGCGGAACCCACGGTACCTAGCAGGGTGTCTTCGGGGTGAACATCCGCCGAGGCGGGGGACATCGGTGAGTTGATGGCATGTCTGCCTTCTTCCTGCAGGTCACTCACTGTCGAGAAAGGAGAGCACGGGTCAGTGTAAATACGGTGCCACGGCTTCGCGTGCCGGCCGCGGAAACACTGGCATCAACGCCCGCTTTGGAAGCATTTAACAAACATTCCTCAATGGCCTGTCGCCCAGAAAGAGTCCGAGCAAAAATGCTCTGAACCAAGAATACATCCTGCAGCTCTTCCCTCCTGCGCCAAGTATTTCCTGATGCCCGCCAAGCCCTGCCAGTCTGTTTCCACTGCTCTCTGGAATACATGACTCAGACACGGAAGCTTCTGGACGCTTCCAGATCCGCCCAACACCCCAGAGATGGACCAAGCTGGATTTGCAGCGACAGGGCCTGCAAAGGAGAAAGGAGGGACCCCCTGCTCCGCCCCGCACCCCCCCCCCGGTCCCTGGAGAGCCGTGTCCTCAGCGGTGGGATCTGGGGGCAGAGGCCACTCCCAGCCCACACGCAGGCAAGTCCAGAATTGAAGGCAATGCTGTTGTCGATGGTCAGGTTCAAGGGGATGGAAACTGGACGGCAGGGGTGGCCAGCGCTAGGGGCACCAGAGCACAGAACAGAATATAACAAACCAGACCCGAGGCTTCAAGCTGGCGGGGCTGTGACCTGCAGTGTGGACATGGGCATCTGCCGTGTGTGTGTGCATGGGTGTGTGTGGGTGTGCACACATGAGTGCGTATGTGCGTCCAGGTACCCCTGGGACTCAAGCTTCCAGCCCCAAGATCTGATTCAACAGGTGGGGCCCAGGCACCTGCTGCCTTTGGCGGCCCTGGTCGAGAGCCCCGTTCTCGGGCAACCATCGCCGTCCCCGACCAACCACACGCCATGCACCGGCCTCTTCTGGGTGACTCCCCCCCATCACCAGTGTGCCAGAGCCTTCTCTCCCACATGAAAACCTGTTTCCGTTTCCAATGCCGTGGTTAACGCGCCCGATCTCGTCTGATCTTAGAAGCTAAGCAGGGTCGGGCCTGGTTAGTACTTGGAAGGGAGTCCAATGCCGTGGTTGCCTCAAACCGTTCACACTGCATATCCGGGCATCTTAAGAGTAACCAAGAGGACAGGGCCTAAGGCTTGGGAGCGGGCAGGCTGGGGTGGTCCTCCCTCCCCGGCAACTTTGCTGGCGGTGCAACCCCAGGCAAGTCCCAGTAACCCCTCAGGACCCCCTGGGAGGACGAATGACGATAAACGTAGGTCTCCAGCCCCGAGCCAGGCACACGCTGGGCTCTGTGGACCAGCCCCTCCACCTGGCACGAGGACAACAGCAGTGGCCCCTAGGCTGCCACGTCTCACATCAGGGAAGGTGCTGAGACCAGGCTTTTTACAAAGGAGACTCTCGCATCCCCATGTCCCACAGCAGCACAATTCACAAAAGGAGCGAGACATGATCTATATCTACCTGCGCGACGCCACGCTAACCGCCCGTGGAAAGGAAGGACCTCCTGACACCTGCTGCCACGCGATGAACCTCGAGGGCAGCACGCCGCGTGACACGGCCACAGAACAAACACTGCACGACTGCAGTCACGCGGTGAGGGACCCAGAGTCACCAGATCCACTGACACAAAGTCCGTGGGAGGAGGGGGCTCGTGTTTAACGTGGACGGGGTTTCAGTGCAGGCCGATGAAGAGCTTCAGGACAAGGGTGGCGGTGGCCTCACCACACGGTGAGCGGACCTAATGCCGCAGAAGCGCGCTCACAAAGGGTTAAAATGATACATTTTATGTTATGTATGTGTTACCACAATAAAAAAAGAAAGGGAAGAAAAAAAGTGGACCCTCTGCCAACAACATCCCGGTCTGGAGCTGGAAGTCAGCCCCGCGGTCGGCCCCGCACACGCACACCCCATCCCCGTCCTCCCCACCCCATGCACAGCCATCGTTTTCTCCCCAAACCCTTGGCTTAACTTTGTGCAAGACGCACACAAGTGCGATGAGGCACCCATGGGATCTGAGGTGCTGGGCCCCGCTCGCCCAGCGATAGTCCACGGATGCCCACGGGCCACCCCGGCCAGCTCAGGGGACAGTCACCACATTTCAGCAATTGCTTGTGCTACATAGTGAGCTGCAAAGAGCATCCCAGCCAGCAAACCGCTCTCAGAGGCAGAAAAAGGAAAGCAGGAGGGGGGATACTGAGGGAGAGCTGGGTGTGCACAGAGACCCTGAACTCCTAAATCCTAAGTCACAGAAGGACGGAGAGGCCAGGGAGGTCCCTTCGGGTCCAGGCGGTCGGAGATGCGCTTATGCTCACAGCCCGACAAGGGCTTCACCCACGCAGAGGGTGGCACAGGTGGGGGCCTCCGGGCACAGGTGAGCCACGCAGCTGAGTCGTGACAACGAGCCTGTCACTCGGCTCAGGAAAGACGCCACAGGGTCCCGCGCTCCCCAGGACACAGGCCACGTGCCAGAGTGACGGCAGGAGGGCAGCGGGGTGGACACTCAGAAAGGCTTCCGGGCACGCGGCCCCGCTACCTGACCTCAGAGACAAGAGCAGGGGAACAGAGAGGAAACAGCATTTTCAAAGCATAGAAATTGGGTCACATGGAAACAGAGAAGTTTCCACGCCGCCCTGGACACCAAAGATAACACTAAACAGGACCCGAGATTTCTCGACCTCCCTAAACGAGAGACGCTCCCACAGACCCGCCCGGGCTCTGGCTCCACGGCACATTCCAAGGAGCTCGCCATGTGCAAAGCTCTGAAGGAAACAAGGACCGGGCCAGCAGACACAGGCCCGGGTCTGTGACCACAGGGCCCGGGGTTCGAATCCCACCTTACCACACGTGGGCATGTGGCCTGGAGGGGTCCCTTCACCTTGCCAGGCCTCAGTTTCCCCACCTGTAATGCGGGGGTGACAGCAGTGTCTGCCTGCCAGGGAGCAGTGAGGAATAAGTGAGATCATGAATGCTCGGCTCCTGGTTCGGGGGCACAGGCTCTGGGAAGGGGGGGCACAGGAAGGAGGTGGGAAAACAGACTCCAACAGAAGGACAAAGCGAGGAAAGAGTGAAGAAGGGGAGGCGTGGCTCTCCCGCACCCCAGGAAGGACCAGGGAAGGCTTCCTGGAGGAGGCAGCAATGGAGCGCAGCCTTGAAAGACGGCAAGAATCTGGAGGCGGGGCTTTGGGACTCTGCAAAGCATACGGGTGACAGATGAGAGCCCAGACCCCGGAAGTCCCCCCATGGCACCCACATCGATGCTGAACCACGGCAGATGCCTCTTCAGGACTCTGTTTCTCCCAGCCTGGGTTCCCCGAGAGACACAGCCCCGTCGCCAAGGATCTTTCCGTCTGAATCTGATTACCATCCTTCCAAGGGTCAGTCTGACGTTTGGGAGGGAGGGGCTCCTCTCGAACCACGGCTTTTCCCCCAAGGACCCCACTCTGCCAGTTTTGCGGCTTTCCATTAATCCTGGAACGTTCTGGTTTTTAAAGTACCGGCCCATTTGCCAGAAACCCGAACACTTCAAAGATGCGAAATGCCGGCCCCCTTGAGTCACAGAGAAAGATCCGCTGGCCCGGGAGAGCTGGCGCCTGGTGCGCACGCCGGGTGTGGACATTCGGGGTGGGGGGAGTGGGGGGCTCCGCGTCACGAGGCTGAGGACTCAGTGACGTCCTGAGGGTGCACTGAGGTTGTGAGATGCACGCCCTCGTCCCCACAAAACCTGACAGCCAACCGCGAGGAAGTCGGTGGCAAAGGTTCCTGCCGCACCCAAGCTCACCTTCCGGGGGTGCCACTGTGTGGCCGGGGCGGATGCAGAGGGGACCTGGGGTGGGGGGGAAGCCAGGAGATTGGGGGAGGCGATGGAGGCCAGGTCGGACGGCAGAGCCAAGGGGGAGCCCTGGATGGCACAGGTGCCCCTTCGGGGACGGCCACCCCCTCACCCAGCCGGGGGCAGGGGGCAGACCGGGACATGCAAACGGCAGTCTCCAGTCTTGTGAGCTTTCACAAAAGCGAACATTTAGGGTTTAGTGCACTGTACAAACATGAGCAGATCATTCCAATTCTGTGGGCCCACCGGGGGCGACGGGTTTGCAACCGCAGGTCGCAGTGCACGCACAATCCGTGTTCCCACCCGTCCGTGGAAGTGGACGGAGCGCCGCTAATGTATCCTGAATACCTACTATGTGCCGGGCACCTTCCGCGACACCTGTTCACTACATCTCCTAACAAGTGTGTGAGGAGTGGCTGGGTCCTGGCTGGGCTGGCATCTGTTAGATGTGAAGGCACCTGACGCATGCGCCACCCCCCCCCCAGTGCCCAGGGAGCCCCAGAGTCAGGACTGACCCTGGTTCTACACGGTCTGGCGCCTCCTTATGCCAAACTAAGTCCTACGCACCTTCAAGCTTCAGCTTCCTGGCAACCTCTGCCAGGAAGCCGTCCTGGGTGCTCCCTTCCCAACCCCGGGCTCCTCTGTGCCTAGCTCACATTGCGCAGCCCCACGACCTTCTCTTCCCCGGACCGTCTGCCCACCCACACCCGCGCTAAGTCAGCTCCTGCGCACACCATAAGTCTTCACATTTGAGGAGCCTCGCAACGGAAGGGAGGCTTCGAACCCTGGAACTGGTCTGCTGGTTTCAGATCCCGGCTCGACCCCTGACGAGCTGATCCTGGGCAAGCTGCGTTATTTGCTCCGTGCCTCAGCTGCCATCTGTGAAATGGGGCATCAGTCAGAGAGGGATTACAAGGCTCAGTGAGCGGGGGGGCGGAACGATCACTGGCATGCAGTAGGCGCTCGATACATGCGAGCTTTCAGCATCTGCTGGATCGATGTATACAGGCATGTTTCCAAAGCCTGTTGGCTTTCCATCACCCCACCCAAGGACTGGGCAAGGCTTAAGAAAAAAAAAGAAAAAAAAAAAAAAAAACACCTCTCTGGCCTGGAATTACAAGCACATAAAAAGGAGGAAAGAACTGGAAGCTATAACCTCGACACTTGAAAGCACCTCATAAAGAGCCTGCCATGTACACCCCAGGCCAAATGCAAAGGTTCCATCTTTGATTTTTTTTTTTAAATCTTTTCCTTTGTATGGGTTTCATTTATTTATTTATACCCAGGCTCTTTCCAAAAAAACAAGCTTTTAGGCAACTTGGGTTTGTTCTTTTTTTTCCCTTTGACATTACTGGGGAAGCAGGAGCCTGAAAGTGCCCGGCTCACAAAGCAAGGTCACCGACAGGGAAGCGTGAGTCTGAGCACACAAAGGCTCCTCAGCCTCTTTCGCTCCATGAGGGCCTGCCGGGGCAGGACTGGGGGCGGGGGGAATCACGACACACCCCCTGCAGAGATGGGGTGCAGGAAGCCCACGGGGCACTCACCTGTGGGGCTTCATGGACCATACAAAGGCCTCCCGAGGGTGGGATGGGGGGCCCTGGCCTCGGAAGCTACGGCGGCGGCGACAATTCCATTTTCTGACATTTCAACACAGCAGCAATGTTTTGCCACCTGCGGAGGCTTTTTGCGCCATACATACGCTTCCTGGTTTTCGTGCAGAACAAAAGACCAGGAGGAGAATTTTCAGCCGCACCATGTGAACAGGATCAAAGAGAAAATCCCAACAAAACAGCGCATCACCTGACCCACATCTTCAGGAGGAACCTGAAAATGGCAGGAGAGCGGCCTGGGTTCATTCGGGACCCTCGACCCATGCTGGTCGAGACACACATGCTCCTAGTTAGGGCCGGTCCTTGAGGGGACTGGGCGGGCGGGAGGACCGAAGCTGCCCGGTGCTTAGGAGGACCCAACAGTGAGGCTCTCCAGGCCTCTGCAAATAGTGAGGGGTCGTTCTGTGCACTTGGAGGGGTCGTTCCTCTGTAGAACTCAGAGTTTCTCTGAATAATTAAATTCACCAGCCACAGAGATCTTAACACAGTGGTTCCGCTAGCAATGAGTCAAATTGTACTTCCTGTGAAGATCTCACAGCTCAGTTAGAAATAGGACCCCAGGGACACCTGGGTGGCTCAGTGGTTGAGTGCCTGCCTCTGGCTCAGGTCGTGATCCCGGGGTCCTGGGATCGAGTCCTGCATCAGCCTTCCCACAGAGCCTGCTGCTCCCTCTGCCTGTGTCTCTGCCTCTGTGTGTGTGTGTGTGTGTCTCATGAATAAATGGATAAAATCTTAGAAATAAGAAAGAAAGAATGAATGAATGAAAAGCAAGCAGGCCCCAGTAAAATCTCAGGCAGAGCAGATTGGACCACTAGGGGAGAGGAGGCTACACGGCAACCCTGTCTGACATCTGCAGAGACATTGCTCCAACACCAAGCTAGGATCAACACTTGGGGGGAGAGGGGATGTTTCTTTCTGGCACCACCACGCTTGCAAAGGCCCGGAAGTGTGAGGCCCGGTCCTCCCCAGGAGGCTACAATGCCCAGGTTCAATCTCCATGATTCTCAGGACAGTGGATGGATGGCAGCGTCCGGCCCAAGGTCAAAGGCTGTGGGAGCTGCCGGCCGCCGGGGAGAGCCACTGCCCTTCCCGACCCGGATGTGGGACAAGAGAGAAATTACTTTCAGCAATCCAAGCAGGAAAACGTACAAGAAAGAGCCTCTTGACCTTTAAAGTGGCAGATCCGGTTTGTTTTTACCGAGGAATGGGATCTGGCCTTGTCACGAGGATGCTCGAGCTCCATATATTTATGTATGTTTAACTCGCGGTTATTTCTCAGCAGGGGATTGAGTGTCTGAACTGTGCTGACAACACCACGGGAATAAGAAAGTACCCCAAACCGTAAGGGTGGCTCCGGCTGACATCTGATTTATGGGGTTAGCTCTGCCGGGGCACGAGTTCCATCCCATTTCTAGAGACAAAATCAGTTTAGAGGCTAAAATAAATGTGTGAGCATTTCAATAAAGCAAAATCCAAAGCAGGTCAGCAGGTGCTCCTGAACCCCTTGAGAGCTCACAGCTGAAGGTCTGTCCTGTTCAGGCAGCGGCAAGCCCCGGGCTCTACAGCCCTACTGACCTAACGAGCATGGGTCGAAGGCCACCTAGGTACTGGCACTCGGCCGGACGCTCGGGGCCTGCCCTCATGCTGCCGAGAGTCCAGCACCGGCACCGGCAGCAGGCAGAGGGGAAGGATGTGCTGCGGCCCCTCCGCCCCCACAGCCTGACCCAGCACCTGGCACCTGTAGAGAAGGCTCTAAGTGCACCACGTGTCACCGTGTTGCATTTTCAAAAGCAGGTTTCGAAACGATACAGCATGATGTTTATGCAAATGACACAATCAGAGACTCAGATCTACCTATTTCTAGGTGTACGCATCTAAATTCATACAGAAAAGATGGAAAGGCTCTGCTCCAGAATGACGGGAGCGGTGTTAGGTCTGGAAGGGACGAGGGCGGGGAGACGGGAAGGCTGGGCCACGCCAGACATTCTGGTAGGAGTCGGTGCCTGTGGCCCCCGTGGGTCCTGAAGCCCGAGACAGCCAATCCTCCGGGGAAGGAGGCCCCGCCAGAGCCGAGCCTGTCCTGAGGACTCACCTCTGGGGCGAGGAAGGACAGAGGAGCAGGACCCAGAGCCCAGCCGCAGAGCATCCAGACAGGTGTAGGTGCTCCATCCTGCAGGGAGAGCTGTGTGTCTGCGGCACAGCCCTGAGCAAGTCACGGGGGGCCACGCGCCCACGGCTTCGTGTGTGGGCAAGAGAGAAGCAGTGGGCTTGGGGGGTGAAGGATCGGATCTCCCCCAGGTAATTCTGTCAAGACCTCCAGGCTCCGGGAAATGCCTTCTTCTGGATGCAAGAGGCGTCTACCCGGCTAGAACCTCGGATTGCCCTGTCCTCAGCTGCTCCTCTGTGCTTCTACGGAACGGATCATCCCATGGCATCTGTCTTAGGGCATACCAGGGACGTGCGTGCAGCCCGAATCAGGCTGGGAAAGGGGCAGGAGGGGGGCCAAGGGGCCGCATCCTCAGGAACCCTGCCGGGTGAGACGGGAGCAGCCCGGAGACAACACCGTGGATACACCTGTCACCGCCCAGACGCCAGTCATGTCCCTTCTCGTCAGCCGCCAGAGCCTGCCCAGGGCCCTCTGCTAACCGTGCACCCTCCCAAGCACTCAGCCAGGCTCCCGAGCTTCACTGCACTCAGGATGCCCTGGACTAGAGGCGGATTCCAACCCAGCAGGCCTGGGCAGGGTCCAAGGCTTGGCTCCAGTAACCGGCCCCAAGGTGATGTTACTGATGCCCGGTGGTCCGTGAGCCCAGAACTTAGAGACAGCATCACCCCCCCACCCCTGCTCCTGAAACCCAAACTGGCTTGCAGCTTTTGGTGTTCCTTTCAGAGACGAAGACGGGGGGCCACAGTTCAACACCTTTCCACTTGGCCCGCACCTGCCACAGGTGCTTCCCTCCCCGGGAAGGAAGGAGGTCTACTGGGCACGCCTCCCATGTGCCAGCACACGAAGCTCCCCACCGCAGGCGAGGTCTCTAAGAGACTGAGCCACATCCAAGCTGGCCTGGCCAGTTAGGGATGGATCCCACCCACCCACGGCTGGCCGTGCCCCAAACCACATCATCTTCCCAATTCTGGTGGGACTGACAGGAGGCACGGAACACCTCCCACCGGTGGGGAGAACCCAGAACTTCACCCCTCCTCCAAATCCCTGTTCTCGATCTCGAGCCAAGTGCGGAGCTGCTGGGCCCGGCAGCAATAATGGATGAGTTCACTTGCCACCCCTGGCTCCTCCCAAGGCTCTCTTCTCCAAAGGGCTGGTTCCCACACCCTAGGAAAATGGGTTCAATGGTAGAAATGGGCCTTGGGGAGGGGGACCCTTGGGATTCTCCCAGAGGCATTGCCAGCCCCAGTGGACACAGCAAGCAATCCGGAGGGAGGCAGAGATGGAGTGAGGGGACCTCAAGGCACAGCCCTGACCATGTGAAGCTACTGCAAATGATACCCTGATTCTGGAGCCACGGCTGGAGGCAAAAGGCCGCAAAATACAGACACACGCAAAGAACACAGAGGGAGGAACCAGGGTGCTGGGCAAGACAGGACCGACCTGAGAGTCAGCATCTTGTGTCCTGTCCCTGGAGCAGCCGGTGCGCAGAGGGGAGGAACCTGTCACCCGTCACCAGGATGGCCACCCGGCCTCCCACAGGCCCTATCGTGGCCTCTCCCCTTTGGCGGGTGACCATCCTAGACTCAGCGGTTTCTCCTCCCCAGCACCTGTCACCTTTCTTCTGGCCACACAGAACCCAGCTTTCCCTCGGACAGAATCAGCAAGGACCCCTACCCCATTCTCAGGCCTTATAATCTATTAAGACAAAACGGAGAGACTAGTTTAGCAACCCTGTTTGTGTGCTGGATCAAGCCCAACCCGAGGCCGGCCAACAGGTGGCCCTTTCTTTTCAAGGCAGGACCCACGAATTCCACTTTGTTCTTCAACCACTTTGAGTTTCCTGTCATTTGCAAACAGAGTCCTATCTGATGCGACAGTCCTTCTGACACAGAAAGCTAACCAGTCGCTCCCTGGTGTAATCCACAGCGCGGCTCCCGCTGGCGCCAAGGTAAAAGGCAAGCCCCCTGGAGAGGCACCCAAATGCTTGATGAGCACATGCCACCCCTCATCAAACCAGCTGCAGCTCCTGACTTCTGCACACACCCGCCAACGAGACCACCCCAAAACCACTAGTGTCCATCACATCGTTGCCCCAACTGTCCCCAGCACCAGAGATGCTCTTCACGGTCCATCTGGCTAACTCCACCCCATGCCCCAGCTTTGGCAAGGACAGCATTCTCTTTGCACTCATGACCCCAGACAGAGCGAGGGCTCCCCCTCTGGCTTCCTACAGCTCCCCTCACGTGTGACAACCATAATCTTTTACCCCCTGTCATGTAGCTGCGGGGTGGGCCTGCCTCTCTGCCCCGTACCCCAGAGTGCGCAGGGGCCAGGTACTGTTCACAACCACGGCCTCACATCCTGCACAAAACCTGACATGTCATAAGCGCAAAAGATATTTTTTTTTTAAGATTTTATTTATTTGAGAGAGAGAGA
Organism: Canis aureus; assembly: GCF_053574225.1. NCBI lineage: Eukaryota > Metazoa > Chordata > Mammalia > Carnivora > Canidae > Canis > Canis aureus. The sequence continues at coordinate 24,346,440 of NC_135621.1, forward strand.
GAGAGTCAGGTGCGCATGAGGAGAGGGGAGGAGGAGAGGGAGAAGCAGGCTCCCCATTGAGCAGGGAACCCTATGCAGGACTCGATCCCAGGACCCCGGGATCATGACCTGCGGCAAAGGCAGACGCCCAACCACTGAGCCACCCAGGTGCCCCACGCAACAGATCTTTGTGGAAGGAACAAGGGACTACGTGTTTACATGAACAAAATGGAGCTGAACAGAGAATTTAGGTAAGGAGTCAGAAGAATGGGGAAAGCCGGGAAAACAGGGAACACACGGTGCTTGCAAAACATTCCACCTCCAGCCACTTAATTGGGTGGAAAAGGAGAGTTTCCATTAAGGCTTCCATTAGCCTGGCAGCCGTGGGTCGCCAAGGACCCAATTACCACGATGTGGCGTGTGGACGGTGAGCACTCAGGGGAGGGATGCTGCTCCGCAATTAGGGACTTATTGGGACAAAGCTGCCTCTGGAGCCACATTCCCCAAACCTCGTCGGCTGGGGTGCGCGTCCAGACCGGCCACCTGCTGCAGGCACCCGCAGGAGAGGCCAGCGAGAACAAAGCGACCCACCCGTGTCCAGGAAAGTAGGTCCTCTGAATACAGAGAGTCGCTTAAGTACAAATATAAAAAAGGCTGGCGCTCAGAAGCTGATGTCAAACAGGTAATTTCCCCGGCCCAGATCAGGCCTTTTCTTCCCCTTTGCCCTGGGGGATCAGAAAAATGTGAGAATCACAGAGAAACGGCTTGTCTGTGGGAAGGAGAACAGGAAGAAAGACTTCTAGGTGAACGTGAAATGTCAGGTTTACCATATAAACCACCTGGCGAGCAGAAACCAGGACACGGGAGGGGCCCGGGCTCCCGGCTCAGAAAGGATGACTGATCCTGGAGGGACGGGGGATGATGTGGCCGGCTGCTCAGGAGGACAGCAAGTGGGTCAGCTTAGTCAAGTCCCCTCCCGGATGCAGCAGTCAGGATCCTCAGGGGCCGGATGTAGCGGCTGGACCAGCGCGAGGCCAGGGGCGTGCTCCGCAATCTGCGGGTCTCGGCTCCCAGTCCCTCTCTTCCAGGCCACCTCCCACCCTGTCTCAAGACTTTGTCCCCCCAACACAGCCCATCAGGCCATGCCTCTACCCACAGACCGTCCCCATCTTCTAATGCCTCCCCACACAAGGCCCAAATCCCTGCCCCTCGCATCCCAGCCCGACACTCCACTGAGGAAGAGCACAGGGTCAGGCACAGCCAGGCCCCCGGGCCTTTGCTCGGGCTGTGACCCCTCCAAGAGCACCGTATCCTGCAGCTGCACCTGCCAGCCCAACACGCTGCACCTTTATAGTCCGCTGCGAACCTCTGCTCTTCCACCGGAAGCCCACCCCCCCCCCCAGCCCAGGGCGGGCGCTGGTGCGGGCAGACTAGAGAACCCAGAGGCTCTGGAGGTCCGTCGTACAATGACCTTGGGCACGGGCCGCGTCTCCTTCTGTCTTTCACTGTCTTTCCACTGCAAGGGGATGATAACCAGACAGGACTCTGAGGTTGTCGTGACAACTAATCAAACAAGCAGCAGCCGGGCGGTAAACGTCGGGTCTCCCCCTCCCGTGCCCCCACCGGCACCTGCACTGGGGAACAGGGATGGCTTCGTGTCACACGGAGGCACCTGCCTGGCAAGTTCACCCGGCCTGCCAAGCTGCGGGAACTCACAGCCACCCCTGCGCTCCCGGGTGGCGACCAGGGAGGCGTGTGTGGATGTCTCCCTGCCAGATTTTAGGCTCCCAGAGGCAGAGGCCAACCCCTAGCAACCCTAATGCTCCCAGAAGTGGGCCCCGCAGAGAGGACCCCACGAAAGCGCGCCCGCCTGACAGAACCAAGTCAAACCAAATCCCAAAAGCCTCAGGTGTGTGTAAGGATCGAGGGGTGTCACGGCTTCATCAGCTAACTGTTCAGAGGACGGGGGTGGGATGTACCCCCACGTCACGGATTCTCAAAAAACCCAGACACTGAAACAAAGCAAAGCAGGCGTGATCCAACCTCCAGGATCCTTCACTTACTGCTCGGGCATCACCACGAAATGCTTTATATGGTGGCTGAGCATTTAGAACAGAAACTAATTGGGCTGAATTATAACAGAGCCTCAACTCTACGTAAAACATCAGGATGGCAGCTGGACAGTGCCAGCAACAGTGTGACCCACCCCACCCCCCAGCCACCCCCACCACATCAACTCCCCAAGAAGTCCAAAGTGCCTCCCAAAGCGCCAGGTGGGAGCTGAGGCCAGCCACCGTGGGTGGTGACCGGCGACCAGGAGAAGGAAGCCACGGAGCCCGCGGAAGGCTCAGAAGCACTGCTCAAGTGACTCACAGTGAAATCAAAATGCAGCCGCGTGCCAGGAGCAACGGATGGCGGAGTGGGCTCCCCCGGCAAATGTGCCTCCCTGGGGATGGGCAAGAGCCCCGGCTTCCCGGGGCCCTCGAGGGCCACCGTCACTTAACGGGTGCTCTTTGGTATCTGTGATCTGACGAACAGCTGGACCCACGCCCCGAGGCCAGCCTCCCCCGGCCCCCAAAAGGGCCATCCAGGTTCGCCTCCCGCGTTCTCAGTCCCCCGCTTAGCACAAACGCCTGGCAATCACTGCATCCTGGCTGCGTTCATGCTAATCTGGATGTGATGTATGTGCTCTGTTCCCTTGATTTGGGGATGGTGCATTTATCACATTTCCACCAATCAATCGTGCTGGGTTTTGGTGAGTACGTGGAAGCAATTTCAATCACTGGTCATGAAAATCTGTCATGAGTTAACAAAAAAGGGAGAAAGAGCCTAAAATATGCAGAAGGTGGGGGCAGAGGGCTGAAAGCATCCCCTCAAGAGACCCAGAATTATCCAAAAAGCCACATGGATGTCTCCCCTGTGTACTTATCGGCCGCGGCCAGGGGCCCCCTGCCCCGCCCAGGAGCCCAGCAGTGCCGGGGTGCCCCACCAAAGCAGGAGGTTATGAAATCCTCTGATCATTTCCAGGAGCGGGGTGAGCCCAACGAGCTTAATGCACCGGGAGAGAAATGTGCTTAATAAAGAGAAAAGAGAAACGGCAATGCAGAAGTAAGCCTGGTGAAGCAAGTGCGGCTGGTCCCTGCGCTGCAAACTCGTATTAATTAATCTGATCGGTAAAGTCCCATCGTATTCAGGGAAGTCCAAAGCGTGCTCTGCTGAGAAAATAAGAAGATTAAATCATTAAGTCGTTAAAAAAAAAAAAAAAGAAAAAGATTCTCTGTGCACCTGCCACCAGAGACCTCGGGGGAGCGGGGTGGATTAGAGAATTCGGGGAGGACACCGCCGGCGGGACAGCGCCCTCTCGTGGCCCATCTCCACGGCCGATGCGAGACCAGACTCCCTCTGCACAGACGCCACCCAGAGAGTCTGGGCGGATGGGCACCCTGGGGGCTGGCGGCCGCGTCCTCACGGGAGATACTCCAGGGGCCCACGCGGCTTCTCGGGCGGCCCCCCCTTGGGCAAGCACGGCTCCACCCTTGCTGAATGGATCCAACGGTCCAGACAACAAAGGAGAGGGACCTTCAGGACCCACCGGGGTTCCCGGAGACCAGCCTTTGGAGGGAAAGCCCCAAAGGGGCAGCTGGGAGCCAGTGGAGATTCCCATCCTGCCAGCCAAAGCGAGGCTCCCCTGCCCCCGGCACCCCACATGGTTCCAAGGGGCTGCGTCCTGTTGCTTTCCTTTCAAGCATGGTCACGTTTGAGGCAGATGCATACACCTGTCAGAGGATGCGTGTCCACAGTGCTCTGGAAGGGCAGCCGCACGGGGCCCGGCCCACAGGAGGCACTCGGCGACACATGGCAAGTAAATGGTGGATTCGTGGACGAATGAACACGTGAATGCTGCAGGACCCTAACTGTCCCCTCCGTTGTTCCTCTTTGGAACTCACAGGAGCTATTTTCCTTTGGGGCCTCTGTGCCCTGCTAAATAACGCCCCCTTCCCCCACAGATGTCTCCACTCTGCTCCCTGTGACTCTACAAGGCAAAAGGGACTTTGCAGATATGATTAAGTTAAGGGTCCTGAGATGAGGAGTTATCCCAATTAGCCAGGTGAGCCCAAAGAAGTTGTGAGGGTCCTTATAAAAAGGACACAGATGAGGGCAGCTGGGTGGCTCGGTTAACTGTTTGCCTTCGGCTCAGGTCGTGATCCTGGGGTCCTGGGATCGAGCCCCGCATCAGGCTCCCAGCTCCTCCCTCTCCTTCTGCCCCTTCCGCAGCTCATGCTCCCTCTCCTCCCTCCCTCTCAAATAAATAAATAAAATCTTTAAAAAAAAAAAAAAAGGACATAGGTGGAGCTGTGAGCAATGAGACAGCAGAAGCAGGGAGAGAGCCGAAGGCACCCATCGTTGGCTTTGCAGATGGAGAACGGGCCCCACACCAAGGAACGCGGGGCAGGGGGCCCCTAGAAGCTGAGGTGTCGAGAAAACAGATTCTCTCCTGGAGCCTCCAGAAGGAGCAGAGCCCTGCCAACACCTGGATTTTAGGACTTAAGACCTCCAGAACTGTAAGTTTGTGTTTTGTTTAAGATTTTATTTATTCATTCATGAGACACACAGAGAGAGAGGCAGAGACACAGGCAGAGGGAGAAGCTCCCTGTGCCCCATTTGTGCTGTTTGAAGCCACTAAACTTGTGGTAATTTGTTATAGCAGCCACAGAAAACTCATACGGCCTCGCAACAGCCCCGCTACTACTCCATGTCATCTCAAAAGGCCCAGAACATTCTCTGACTGCACCGGTTTTACTGAGCACCTGCCCTGTGCCAGACCCCAGGCTAAGCTCCAATGACAGCAGTCATTGAAATAGGCCCGGCCTCAGTCGGGAGGGCGGAACCCCCCCACAGGAGGCCGCTCAGCACCTCAGCACCCAGGCCGGCCCCGCCCCAGAGAATCATCCAGTGCAAAACGTGAACAGTGCCGGGAGGGGACAGAGGGGATCCTGCTCGAGCTGCCTCGGGCCCCCCAGACGCTGGCCAGGTGAGGGCTCCCGACATCTCTGCACAGCTGGGTGGCATCGGCAAGCTCCTCGGTACCCTCACTCAGGTTAGGATCCCATGGGGACTGGGCCCTTCAACACCACCTCACGGGGTTGTCATGGACCCCATCCAGCTGTCCTGTGCTCTGCAAACCATACCCTGGGCTCCAAGGGTACAACAGACCCTGTGCTCGGGGAGCACCTGTTCAAGCTGGACACAGACGGTACCGTATGGACAACAGCGTGACAACTTCACGCAGTAATAACAGGGTGTAACCAAGTGTGGAGTGTGGGCATCCTCCAGCCCACAGGGCCAAGGCGGCGCAGGTCCCTGCCTCTAGACCTTTGGGCAAAAGGCTCCTGCCTGCTGCCAACCAGGCCCCAAGTCCAGGGAACACATGGGGGCAGGCGTCCTTGGCACAAAGGCCCAGCCCAGACTCTACTGGCTGAGAAATCAAGTGTGGACGTGAGGTGGGGGCCCGAGGGCCAGGGCAAGCTCATGGCCATGCGGCAGGCCTGGCTCTCGGCTAGACTCTAATGCCCGGCCAGGCGGCTGAGGGGAGCACGGGGGAGTCATGCCTGCTGCTGCCCCATCCTGGGGCCTCTTCCTTCCTAGGTGGTGAAGTGCTGGTGAAGGGGTCAGCCCACCCTGGGGGTAGGGGGCGGGGGAACTTGCCCTCTTGGGGCTGTAACAAACCCAGCCGTTTGCTGGAGGCCTGGCCTCCCACCTCCCCACATCTGGCTGCCCTGCCAACTGGGCCCCCTCCCTCCCCACGGAAGCTAGGGCCCCCCCAGGGTCAGTGCTCCGCACTCTGGTGACAGGGGGGCTAGGTGGGGACGCTGGACCAGGCCGGTGTGCAGGCGGGACAGCTGCTGCCAGATGCTCCGCTGAGCAGCCCAGCATCACAGTCCCGACATGGTCTCCTGTCCGCCTTGCTCACCCAGGCGGCCGTGTGGGCAACGGGACCACGCAGCCTCAAAGCCGCGGGGTGTGTGCTGACCGTCTGACCGCCCGCGGGAGCTCTAGATGACCAGCCCCTCCTTGTGCGTCCAGAGAGCCCTGCTCAGATGCCCGCCCCAAGGATGCCTGGGTGACTGTCACGGCACCCGGCTTCCTTCCCGCCCCAGGGTCCTCACACTCTGGTCCAAGGGGTGCTCCCTGCTGGGCCTCCGGGGCCTTCCACCGCCTGTGAGTGCCTCCGGGCAGCAGACCCCAAGCAAAGGCGCATCCTACTTCCCCAGCTGCACGGGGAGAGGATGATAACACCGAGGGACATAGTTCATCCCCCGGGGCCCTCTGGCATTGACGGGGCTGACAGGTTAACAGTCAGGGGCTGGGGCGAGTAGGTGCTTATATTAATTCACTTTTAGTTTGCACTTCCTCCACTTCATAGAAGAAGTCTGGCTTTTTCCGCACATCGATAGCAGAGCTGGGAAGAGCTCTGACTCAGTTTACTTCTGCTCATCCACTCACCCGCGACCACTCCACAGACATCCACCAACACCAGGTCGGGCACTGGGTGGCAGGCGAGGACTCGGACACAGGCCCTGCCGCGGGGGCCTCAGCACCCAGGAGACGGGTAATGGAGCTGTGTGAAAATGCTAGCGACCTGAGAGGGAACGACTGGCAGTCCAGGCAGGCTTCCTGGAGCAGGTAACCTTGGAACCAAGTCTTGGCCTGTAAGGAGGAGGGACACGGTGGCAGCCTCCATCCTCACATTCCCAGCAGGCAGGGGAAGGGAGTCCTTTTGCTCTGGGTCGTCCTGTAGCAGGAGGACGGCTAATGAGCTGGGAAGAGAGGGTGACTCTGAAATCCCCGATCAACAAACTGCCATCTCTTCATTCGCAAGTTCCCCGCTCATGTCCCAATCCGCCCCCAACTTGAAATCCCCCACCCTGCGGGGTGGAGACGGAGACAACTGGACCTGGCGCCACGGAGGAAGGAAGTTGGCCTCTACGGGGAGCCTGCCTGCCCCACACCCTCCTGCACGAGCTCACGCAGGCTCCCGGCTGCCACTGCAGACCAGGGGACAAGGCTCTGCGAGCAGGCGATCTGCCCAAGGAGAGACAGCCGAGTGCTGACATCCATCCCAGAACCAAGTCTCCCCAGCGAGGTAGCGCTCTCCACAAAATAACAGACAAGTGGGGTCACTGGCACTTAAGAAACCTTGGAAAGTTCTTACCCTCCTGGATCCCCATCGTAGGGAGGAGGGAGATGGGAGCCAGAACACACGGCGACAACAGGCAGCAACACAGGAGTGGCACCTGCTGGGCACCTGTGGATGGCCGCAGGAGGACCTAAGTGCAATGAGCGGGCGGCTCCCTTACCCCCATTTTACCAATGAGGAAGATAAAGGAATGGCCAAGGCCCGGTGGCCAGCAAGAGACGGAGCGAGGACTGGTATCCTTCTGTCCCCTCACTGAGCGTCCCGCTATCCTCAGGCCCGTCACCGCTGTCCTGCCCTCTGCCCTCTGCACAGCAGATCTCAAGCCTGAGGACGTGACATACACGCAAACACCCCGATGGGGAGCGAGATTTCAGAAAAGGCCTCTGGGAGCCGAGCAGAGCAAGCTGGGGGAACGGGGAGGGGGTGTGGGCAGGTGGCCACAGAGCCCCAGTGGCGGGGCCGCTCTCAAGTCGCTCCCCACACCTTGGGAGTCTGGGGGCCTTTCCCCACGGAGAAGTTAATAGACCTCCACCTGCGTACTTTCCAGGCAGAAAGCACGCTCAGGATTCGCTTTTTGACACCCAGCAGGACCGGAGAAAACTGGAGAATAGCAGGGCACAGCAGAGCAGGATGCCTGTTTGTCCCCATCACTGCTGGTCCCCGAAAGGGGGCTCCCCTAGCTGGGCATCCTGCAGGAATTCAGCCCGGGTCACAGGAGCACAGGAAGCAGTGGGTGAAGCAGAGCTGAACAGAGGACTTTTTCTGCAGAACTTCTCAGAGCCTTGACTGTGTGCCTGCGCCTCAAGACTCCCCCAGGGGGACGGGCAGTGAACGCGGCCTCCCAGCACCTGGGTTAGAATGGGCAAGAGCAAGGTCCTCCGGGTCTGCCCCTCTGCCAGCTGCCCAGCCCCTCCATCGACCATCTGCTCCTATTCCTCCCCTCCCCCACGCACTCCTGCAGGGAAGAGCCAGGGGCTCCTTATGGGGAAGCCTTCCTTCCCAGAGTGAGCGGAGAGCCTCCCTGCATTCAACCTCCTTAAACTCCTCCTTCAACTGCCAGTTTCTCCTCCAGAAGGGGCCCCACACACCTACAGAAAGCATGTGAATGATCAAGACACAGGCAAAACTCCGTCTGTGACTTAGGGCTCCTGGCGTGGTCACCTGAGGACCCAAGCACCAGTGTCTCCCCCTTTTTTTTTAAACCAAGCAGAGCCCAGGGAAAATGTGTTTTTTCCTCCATCGGGTGGGGAAGGAGCATTTGTTGGGAGCTTTCCTGGTACAAGAGGCAAAGGGGCCTCCAGATAACCAGGGAGATGATCTTCAAGCCGATGTTAGAGCTCCCGGTGAGGGGCGCCTGGGTGGCTCAGCGGTGGAGCGTCTGCCTTGGGCTCAGGGCGTGATCCCAGGTCCCGGGATCGAGTCCCACATCGGGCTCCCTGCATGGAGCCTGCTTCTCCCTCTGCCTGTGTCTCTGCCTCTCTCTCTGTGACTCTCATGAATAAATAAATAAAATATTTTTAAAAAAATAAAAGGAAAGGACTTCAGGTGAACCCCTGACTCCAGTTCCCAAGTGCTGCATGACCTCGGGCACGTTAGTTAGCCTCTCTGACCTTCAGCTTCCTCAACTGTGAAGTTATGAGCATCACACGAGACACGTCACCTGCACCACTATCTCCTGCCCGGGTGGGAAGACGGAGCAGCTGGGTGACTACGCCAGCTGCCACGACCGGGACTGACAACCACAGAGCTGGGCTCATCACCCCCACCTGCTCCACACAAATTCCTTCCAACGTCTACTGCTCCCGAAGAAAAGACGAAACAAATCTCTTATCCGGGGGGTGACAAGGAGAGCCAGATCCTGGCTGTGAACAGCCAGTTAAAGGGGAAAGACAGAGCCAAAGGTCATTCAAAAGAAACCCATCAGGGACACCTGGATGGCTCAGCGGCTGAGCGTCTGCCTTCAGCCCAGGGTATGACCTCAGGGTCCTGGGATCGAGTCCTGCATCGGGGTCCCCACAGGGAGCCTGTTTCTCCCTCTGCCTGTGTCTCTGTCTCTCTCTCTGTGTCTCTCACGAATAAATAAAACCTTTAATAAAAAAAAAAAAAACAGGAAGAAAACCATCATATCAGGTAGTCCCTACAACCAGCATCATTGCCACTTGTCCCTGAAATGTTCCAAACGCCATCCTTCTGGGCCCAAAGATCCACGTGTCCCACCGAATGATGGAAGCAGCCCGGCAGCTGCGATGCACACAGCAGGTACCTGTCCACCTGGGCCGAGTGGAGATCCCCAAGGACCCACTTACCCCACCATCCTCACACCAACGTCCTCGTCACCTTCCTGGGAAGCGTCACATGGCCAGCCCAGGGCCCACGCTCGTCTAGACACCCCCCCGCCCCTAAAGCAGAGGGGGAGTAAGGGCCGGCCTGGGTGTAACACCTGCTGAAAGTGGTCAGAAACAGGGGGCACTCACTGGCCAGGAGGGGTGCGACTGGAGGACGCGTTAGAAGCCCAGATGCATGCCAGGCCAGCGGGCACTCGGCGGGGAGCCGGGGGACACACATCAGGGGCATATATGGGCACGGGCAGGGTCGTCATGACTTGGCGATTTGCAGAAAAGGCCTCTTTAGGGCGCTCTGAGGAAGGCACGAGGGATCGGGGTGCCCGGGGGACAGGCTGCTTCCAGATGATAGAACTCCGCTGACCACGAAACACTATTTTCATCGTCACGGCCAACGGCCTCGTGGGCCAACAAACTGCCCCGGGAGAACCGCCCCACAGCGCACAGAGAAGGAAGGAAGGGAGTCTCCAGTCCTGTGGTGCGACCGGAGTGGTGATCACTTGGCTCAGGGAACAGAACCGCAGACGCTAGCCTCCGATAAGCCTCCGATAAGCCTCCGATCTGGACCTGGGGCTGGAGGCTGGGCCCCCGGGGGGAGGGCCCAGCGGCTGCCAACGACGTCAGGAGCCCCCGCGCCCACGAGCAACACTTGTCACCCCGTCTCCACGACAACAGAAATCAGATACCAGAAACAGAAAGCCGGAGCCACCCAAACTGCGGAGGCTTGTAGACCTGCTCTGGGTGCTGCTCACTTCCCAGGGCAGAGGGACCCAGGAAGATCCTGGAACTGGGGGGCAGGGGAGGGGGCGGGGGGTGGCAGTGCAGAACTAGATCTCCTCCCCCTCTGGCCACCAGGTAGATCTCTGGGTTTCAAAAAAAAGCGAGGCCCACGGACATCTGGGGGGCTCAGAGGTTGAGCAGCTGCCTTTGGCTCAGGGCATGATCCTGAGGTCCTGGGATCGAGTCCCACATGGGGCTCCCGGCAGGGAGCCCGCTTCCCCCTCTGCCTGTGTCTCTGCCTCTCTCTGTGTCTCTCATGAGTAAATAAATAAAATAAAATAAAATAAAAAAGCAGGGCCCAGCCACCCACCAGCGGGGTGACCTGCACGGGCTACATGTCTGTGTTTCCACATCTATAAGACAGGGTTCCCAACCATAACTGAGCTCGTGGGGTTGTCATGGGGTAAACGAGTTTCTGCGGCACCTGGCACCGGGAAGCACCATTAGCTCTTATCTGTGATCATTACTAGCCATCCCCAGCTCCCAGGGAAACACATTCTGCTCGGTGGTGTTGTGTGATGAGCCACCGGCCCCGGGCTGGCTTCAGGGGGGAGGGCATGAGCCCGACCGAGACACGGGGGTATCCGGAGCTGGCCCTCCTGGTGGCAGGGTTCCAGAAAGGTACTTTGGGGCCACGAGCAGCCATGAGTATCATGATGCCTCCCACGCACCCCCGCCCCACCCCGCACTCCACCCCACTAGACATGGTACAAACCCATGGTCACATGGAGGTGAGACCAGGGAAGTGGCCCAGCAAGTACTAGACGCCCAAAGCCAATGCAGGCCCCAGGCTGATCTTAGTTTACGGGTTCTTGTGTTTGGGAGACTATGGGCTACACTGTATCCCCTGCACCCCCAGAACGCAAACGTCAGAGTCTTCATCCCCAGGATCTCAGATTGTGACTGGATTTGGAGACAGAGGCTTTAAAAAGGAGATTAAAGCAGGACACCTGGGTGGCTCAGTGGCTGAGCATCTGCCTTTAGCCCAGGGCATGATCCTGGAGACCCAGGATCGAGTCCCACGTCGGGCTTCCTGCATGAGGCCTGCTTCTCCCTCTGCCTGTGTCTCTGCCTCTCTCTCTCTCTCTTTCTCTCTCTCTCATGAATAAATAAAAATCTTTTTTAAAAATCTTAAAAAAGAAGGTTAAGGTAAAATGGGGTCCTATGGGTGGACCCTGATCCAACGTGACTGGTGTCCATGGAAGAAGAGCAAATGTAGACACAGACACAGACAGAAGCCAGGGATGTGCCGACCCCGAGGAAGACACCATCAGCCAGCCAGGGAGAGAAGCCAACCCTGCTGGCACCCTGGCCTTGGACGTCCAGCCTCTAGAACCAGATGTACCTAAGTTACTGCCGCTTAAGCCACACGGTCTATGGGACTTTGTTAGGTCAACCCTGGCAAACCCAAATTAACACAGAGCCCACCAACAGGACAGCAAACACCCCTGGTGCCCAGAGAGATGCCTCTTTTTTCCCCCCAAGATTTTATTTACTTATTTGAGAGAGAAACATGAGCTGGGGCAGGGGGGTGGGAGGGTTGGAGGACAAATGGAGAGGGAAAAGCAGGCTCCCGCTAAGCAGGGAGCCGGATGCAGGACTTGATCCCAGGGCCCTGGGACGTTTCACCCACTGAGCCACCCAGGCAGCCAGGCACTGCCAGAGGTGGGGAGTTATGGGAAGAGGAAGAAGAAACAGGTGATTTAAAACAAATTTGGGGGACACCTGGGTGGCTCAGCAGTTGAGCACCTGCCTTCAGCTCAGGGCATGATCCTGGAGTCCTAAGATTGAGTCCTGCTTCGGGCTCCCTGCATGGAGCCTGCTTCTCCCTCTGCCTGTGTCTCTGCCTCTTTCTCTCCCTCTGTGTCTCTCATGAATAAATAAATAAAATCTTTAAAAAAAAATAAAAATAATTTTTTTTAGTTTAAATACATTGAATTTAAAAGAAAGATGACCCCAAGCATCGTGAAGCAGAGTCCAGTGTCCCCAAGTGCAAGAAAGCTGTGACGTGCCTTGTGAAGGACACGCATGTTTTAGATGAGCTGTGTCCAGGCACAGGTCTCGGCGGCGGTGGCGGCAAGTTCCATGGTAACGAATCAATAATCTCTATCACATCAGGTGGCTTTAAACAGGAGCACACGTAAAACAAAGCCACATACTGACCAGTAAGTGAACGCTGTCCCCCCAGGAGCGGTGGTTCCGTATCGCTGACACAGTGTTCGTGGTGAGAACAAAAGAACCGCGTGGAACGAGGACGCACTCTATTCCAGAAGGAAGGAACGGAGCCCGGCACCTCCTCTCCTCCGCCGCTTCTCTTCCTGAGCGACACCAGACTCTCCTCGGGGTCCCCACTCTTTGGGAGCTAGGTGCATCCCGACCTCATCTAAGCCCTGATGCCTACCGCGGCTGCGTCACCAGAGGGCCCCGACCCACCCAGTTACGTCCCAGCAGGTGGGACACGTGCTAAGCCCGGGGTCCTCACCCCCACCCCGAAACACGGGGACGGGGACCCCGAAGCACCAGGCTTCAAGAACCTTTTTTCACTGCCGATTTCTCTCGCTTCCAGCTCAGCCTCCGTTTCTCCCGCTCAATTTTCTGGAAGTTTCCACCTGAAAGCAGTTCCTCACCTCCGCCCCCCAGATACTGGAGCGCAAGATGCCCCGTGGCAACAAGCCACGAAATTCCTGTGCAAGAAGCCACCCTTCGTCTCTGAATCCTTCCCACCTTCTCGGAACATAAGCAAAGAGGTTTCCGCTGATGACAAGGAGAGAAAAAGCACTGCGCTGGAGGAGACCGCCACCTGGGACTGTCACATCCACCCCACCATTATGCTAGGCAAACACCACCAGGAGAGTGACAAGCGCTATTTAAAATCAGACGACAGCAGTCTTTGTATCTGTTTAATGACACACCTCTGTACTTGTCAAACAAGCCAAGTGAGAGTTTTTAAGGGAAGAGCTGGGTGACATCCTTTTTTATAGCCAATATATAAGCGACATCAAGCACACAATATTCTGAATTTACACCCAACACCCGCATTTCGTGGCCATGGCCGGCTCTTCTCTTTGGGACACTGCACCAGCTCAATCAACCCCCCAAGGCTGATAGTGAGCAGTGTTCGCCTTAAAGGAGTGAATATCAGGGGGCATCTGGGTGGCTCAGGGATGAGCATCTGCTTTCAGCTCAGGGCGTGATCCTGGGGTCCTGGGATCAAGTCCCACATCGGGCTCCCTGCAGGGAGCCTGCTTCTCCCTCTGCTGTGTCTCTGCCTCTCTCTCTGTGTCTCTCATGAACAAATAAATAAAATCTTTAAAAAAAAAAAAAAAAAAGAAGAAGAAGAAGAAGAAGAAGAGAATGTCAGGAAAAATTGCTGTTTATCTTATGCCTCAAAAAACCGTACAGAAGGAAATTACAAGCAGAAGTTCATCTACAAGGGTTTATCAATTTCTAAGCTGTGGGCCCTGCACAGACACATGCTCCACCGTCTTTTTCAAATGAAGAGAGAAAGACCAATCCTCCTTCTCCCTTCAAAACCAACAAGAGACCTCAAGATGAACCACAGAGTGTGCAGCCCCAAGATAAAATAGGATTAGCTATGTGTTTACGACTTATCCCCACCACTCCCTCATCGATGAGAATAATCATAAGAGGAATAATCCCTGATGGGTTTAGGCATCTACTAAGTGTGGGGTACCGTGTGTTGCAGAGTATCCCCCTACCCCCAGAATTCACCACCACCGGGAACCCATGCATGGGACCTTACTGGGGGAGAGGGCCTTTGCGGGTGTGATCAAGTGACTAGGAGGCCATACAGGGTGTGCTTACAGGGAGAGGGAAATTTGGAAATGAGACGCAGAGGGAAGGCGGCCATGCGGTGACAGAGACAGGTTGGAGTGATGTGTCTATAAGCCAAGGACCACCAGAAACAAGGAAAAGGCAATCAAGGACTGATTTCCCCACTCCGCCACCCCCTGGGGGCCAGGTGCAGAGGACCGAGACTCGGGATCCCAGCCACACTTCCCATTCTAAGCTACAAAGTCGGTATCCAGTTCTATCCACTGGTTTCCCCAGCTTGGCAGAGGCAGGTGCACCTCTGACAGGTCTGCACAGAGTGCAGATGAATTCAGGCCTTGAACCATCATCCCAAATGGGCCGTGGGACAGCTCCCGGGATGCAGCGTGCCAGCAATCTCTGGGCCTCGTCCCTGGCTGCAATCCAGCACGAGCCTCTTCTCTGGTCTTTGGATTTTCTACAAGCACAGATTATTTTTAGCAGCCTTTCCTGCTCTCTGTCACCTCATTAGTTTTAGAACCAAATAATCCCATTATATGTGACTTGATTGGCTCATAAAATTATCCTTCGTTCTAACAAATATTTAGTGAGCATGCCACCATGTGCTATATCTTGCCTGGAACATTACATTTCTCAAAAAAGCATTTACGCAGCTAATGATCACAGATCCCCTAATTTAATTTACTCTTAAATGTGTTTAATTCTCCCACAAATGGAACTACCAGCTTACAAACTGAGCATTTTTTTGCCGGAGATCCTCACCAGGGCCCCCTCAACAAAGACACCACCGCGGCTTCCCAGCCAGCTGCCTTTCTGAGCACTTCCCAGGTGTTGTTTCTGAGCCTCTTACACAATCAGCCTCACAACCTGGTGCTACGCCTGTCACCTGACAGAAAAACCAGGGCAGAGAGAGAGGTAGGGTAACTTGCCCGGCGAGATTCAGAAGGTTGGGAGCGCTACAGGCAGAGGTGGAAGCCCGGGGGCACCTGGGGGGCTCAGTGGTTGAGCATCTGCCTTCGGCTCACGGCGTGAGCCCAGGGTCCTGGGATCGAGTCCCGCATCAGGCTCTTTGCAGACAGCCTGCTTCTCCCTCTGCCTGCGTCTCTCATGAATAAATAAATCAAATCTTTTTAAAAAAAATATTCTTTAAACTGTACATATGTTCTTGTGTATGTGCAACGTTTCCCAGGATTTTTGCCTTTATCTTTTAGATTCTGGTAAAATACGCACAACAAAAAATACTACATTTTAACCATTGCGAAGTGTACCGTTTGGTGCATTAAGTCCAGTCACGCTGTTGTACAGTCATCACCACCGCTGCCCCCATCCACAACTTCTTCAGCTTCCCACAGCGAGACTCTGTCCCCATCAAACCACTCCCACTCCCCCTCCCCCAGGCCCTGGCGCCCACCACTCTGCTCTCCATCTGGATGAATTTGATCACTTTAGGGACCCCATATAAGTGGAATCCTACAGCATTTGTCCTTCTGGGGCTGGTTTCACTTGGCACAATGCCCTCAAGGAACGCCCGTGTAGTCACAGGCGTCAGAATTTCCTTCCTTGTCAAGGCTGAATCACAGGCCATGTACGGAGGGACCGCATTTAGTTTATTGTCCATCAATCGACGCACAGATTATTTCCAGCTTTGGGCTACTGTGAATCATGCTGCCATGTCACGATATATATTTTAATGACCATGTTCCCAAGGAGGAGGGAGCTACATAAAAACAGAGGCACACTGTGTGCTTTCCGGGTACCAAGCCATCACAGCGGCTCTCATGCAAAGTGATCTTGGGCTTGCTTATCCGCGCTGCCAGGATTATGCTCTAATCCTCCCTCTAGGTCATCACCGTGGAAGGTAGCAACAACAGAACGTGTTAAATGGCCATCTCTTGGAGAACATTCTAGAAAGCAGAACATGTCAGATGCGGGGTCTTGTGATTGTTGGTTGACACCATGGCTGGCAAAGTGTAGCCAGTTGGGCCCAAGTCTGGCCCAACGCCTACTTTTGCAAAAAGGTTTTATTGGCACGTGACCACACCTGGATGTATATGTGTCGTCTCCGGCGGCGGTGCTGATGGTCTCCACAGAGACCAGCTGGCTCACAAAGTCTGAAATTCTACTCTTTGGACCCTTGCAAGAAAAGATTCCCGACCTTACCAGAATTCATAACACAAGTGTTTCACGCTTTCAAGGGGCGGGGGATTTAGGACCAGGTGAGAGCAGAGCACAAATCTTTCCAGCACACCCAGAACCAGGTGAGGAGAAAGCGAGTCTGAAGTCCTTCAGCCTCTCCTGGATCCCGGCTCTGGCAGGCCGCACGCACGCACGCACACACACGAGGATGGAGAGGCCTGGTCCTCGCTCACACCACCCCCCGGGCGGCGGACCCGTCTACGAGCACTACCAGTGCATCGCCCCTAACTCTACGCCCACGTGCGACTTTCCACTTTCACTCACAACCTCAGTGGCAGGAGAACCACAGACGCAATGAGCAGGTCCCATGCCAGATGATGACAATGATGGCACCGGTCGTACAGGCTGCTGTAACAGATGGCCACAAACCTGGAGGCTTAACACAGACATTTGTACCCTCCCAGGCTGGGGGCCACAAGTCTGGGAGCAAGGTGGCAGGGCCGTGCTCCCTCTGACGGCTCCAGGGAAGGGTCCTTCCTCCCCTCTCCCTGGGGTCCGGTGGTGGCCATCAGACCCCAGCGCTCCTTGGCTGGTGGCTGCCATGGTCACGTGGCCTTCTCCCCATGTGTCACCCCATCACCCTCCTCTGAACACACTGGATGAGAGACCCAACCCACTCTGGGACCTCACCTGAACCTACATCTAAATCACATCTGCAAAGACCCGGTTTCCAAACGAGGTCACATTCCCAGGGCCCCAGGGTCAGGACTTGAACACATCTTTGGGGAGGGAGTAGAGGGGGATACAACTCAGCCCATCGCAGAGACCTCCGCTCAATCTCCTTCCACAGCTCTCTCCTTCTGGGCCTGCTGCATGATGCTAACAGGAGCAAAGTGCCGCCTGGCATGAGCTTCACTTCGTAAATGCATGCCAACTATAGAAAGTGCTCCCTCCATCAAGAGGGAATGTGGGTGCTTGCCTTTCTCCCTCTTCCCGCTGTGGCTAAGTCTGAAACTAACTCCCTGAGACACAGAACCACTCACCTGGCTCATGTCAGGGCCTCTGGGGCCTCCTTCACCACCAAACGCCCAGGGATGGAGTCACGGGCTATACACGGCTGAAGCCCAACCAGCGGAACACTCTCCACTGAATGTTATTCATTATTAATCCCCCCTTACACCCCCAGGGCCCGTAAACAGCCCATAGGATGTAAGGGCTTTTCTGGGCCCTCCCTCTCACTTCCTAAGATTGATACATATACTGCAGCAGGGACTGTGCAGCCACAAAACACAGGTCTTTGATGACATGGCACCTGTCAAATGAGACCCTTTCTGCTAAGTGACAGGAAGACTTTTATGGCTGCCTGGCTGAAGTGCCATGGAGGATCTGTGCTTCTCCCATCACAGCTGATACTTAGCACAGATGGAGCTTGGGAGCCAGCAGCACTGAGAGACAGAGAGACAGAGAGAGGACAGAGAGCGTGTGCCACAGGCCATCGGGCACTTTATTCCACAGATCAGAGAAGCCAGACACCCTGCACCTAAAAGGCACAGGTGAAAATAAATGCCTGGCCTGGGCCCCAGCCACAATTTCTCTGCCCAATTTTCCCCTCTATGCTCCTGGTGATAAATGTGGGCGCACGCAGGTGATGCTGCACAGTTCACAAGGCCTTTTCTCACGCATTCATACGTTTTAAAAAATATTTTCTCTATTTATTCATGAGAGACACACAGAGAGAGGCAGAGACACAGGCAGAGGGAGAAGGCTCCATGCAGGGAGCCCGATGCGGGACTTGACCCCAGGACCTCAGGGTCATGCCCTGGGCCGAAGGCAGACACTCAACCACTGAGCCACCCAGGTGCCCCACGTTCACACATTTAATTCTTAAAATGACCCTGGTATTGGTAAGAGAGGTGTTGCCATCAATCCCCTCATTTGGAGAATGGGACGGGGCAAGGTCAAGCTCAAGGTCACCAAGCTAAGAGGGGACAAGCGACCTAGGTCTTGTGCCTTCCCACCAGTCTGAAGCATACAGTCTTAACAGGTGCAGAAGGTCCCGGGGGCGGGTGGGGTTGTTGGGATTCCTGTTCAAAGAACAGTTTAGGAAGACAGGAAGGACTAGTCTAATCTAGGCCATAGAGCGGGAGACAGTAAACCCCCAGGGGAGCCAAATCTGGCCTGTTTTTGTAAATAAAGTTTTATTGGAACACGCCCACGGCCATCCGTGTCCTATTTTCTGTGGCTGTAGGGGCAGAGTTGAGAAGTCACCGCAGAAAATAGAACACCTCCCTCCCCCCTGGCCCTTGCAGACCCTGCCGTGGGGTGGTGACTGAGCGGTGTAGGGAGGGATCTAGGTGAGCCCAGCACGGGCACCCCCCACCCAGGACCGAGGCACCCAGGACCCGTGCAGGGCTCGTTCACAGTGGGCGCGGGAGCCCATCCCCACCAGAGACAAGACGAGGCCGAGGCCCACACTGCCCGCACACCAAAATCCACTCGCTCCTCGTTCCCGGTGCTTGAGCCCTTGGCCCGGGCAGAGAGAGAGCCCATCCCACCCCCCCGCTTCCAGAGGAATAAGGTACCAATTCGAACTGGATTTCCGGCCTGAATCTCCAGGGCTCCTGCAGCCTCTAAAGCTCCTCGCAATGGGCTCAGAAGTCATGCCTATAATTGGATCATTCCAATGCGAAGGAAAATAAAAACCAATCAGTGGGGCCTCCGCAGCCGTGGGGACGCCTCCTCAGAGGGCTCTTTACTGCTGGAGAAATCGAATCGAGCTCAAAACGCCTTGCACACCGTGTGTGTCCCCCGCTCACATTTCACATGGTGGAGATTTGTACCCGCGCCGCCTGCAAGGTGCAGGGCACCACCCGAATTTAATCAGACCGGAGCCAACCCCGAGGAACAGACCTGTGGTTCTCGTCTGGTGCCTGATATGGGCAAAGAGGGAAGAGAAAGATCTCCCTTCCCGGCTGATGGCCTCTCCCACTGGAGGACGGGGTCATCCATTTGACAGCGACACACACCTTGCTCGCTCTGAAGCCGACCTGGTGTCCCACCCCTCCCAGGGCCTCGGTTTCCCCCTGAGGATGGGACTCCATCTTCATTTCAGTTCTCTGGGGAAGTGGCCCAGCCCAGAGCTGTGCCCTCTGCCTGTAGCCACCCTGCTGGCTAAATCCAGCTCACCCTCCAGCGTGAGCGCAAGAGCCACCTCTGCAGGGGACGAGTCCTCCCTGATCTCAGGCCAGGGCTGGCCCCCACCGCACGCTTTAAGGTCCCTCCTTCCTGGGGCAGGACTGAAGCGTCTGCTGTGCTCCCACCTGCTCTGAAGAGAGGCATGTGTTTTGCTGGGCACAGTCCAGGCTCTAGCCCAAGCCCTGCCCGACAAACGTTTGCTGAAGGAACAAAAGAGTGAAGGCATGAATGAATGAATGAATGAATGGCTCCATTTTCACAATGTTCCTTAGAGAAGGCAGCTGGAGGAACTACAGGTCTTGGGGCTACTCCCCCGAAGTCTTTTTTTTTTTTTAAGATTTTATTTATTTATTCATGAGAGACACAGAGAGACAGAGGCAGAGACACAGGCAGAGGGAGAAGCAGGCTCCCTGCGGGGAGCCCGATGCAGGACTCCATCCCGGGACCCCGGGATCATGCCCTGAGCCAAAAGCAGATGCTCAACCACTGAGCCACCCAGGTGTCCTCCTCCAAAGCCTTTAAACCTGTGCCCCCGAGTCGTCTTGAGGGTTCTATGCCCCCACTGCATGTCCAAGGTGCTGTCTGGAGTGAAACCTCCCAAGGAGTCTTTCAGGGAGGCAGGCCAGGCCTCCTCGTGCCCATTTTACAGGCAAGGAAAGCAAGGCTGAGGGTGACAGGGACCCACACAGGCTGCCAAGGCAGAGTACTCTCCTCTCCGTCCTTGGGGTTCCCCATCTGTAAAATGGGTCACAACAGCGTCCACAGCACACAGCACTCGGGGCCGTGTGGTTCCAAGGAAGTGCTCGCCACTGAGGAGGAAGGCGAGACACTGGGGCCTCAGCCTCCCTACCGCTGGGCTCTGTGTTCAGCCTTTCCTCACTTAATCCTCAGAACCATCAGAGGTCAAGCTGCTGTTCCCACCCTCACTGATAAGGGCCCTAAGGCTCCGGTCAGCAGACTCTGGCCTCAGCCTCCAAGCCCCCAGATGCACCCTCCACATCGCCCACGGGACACCCCTCCCCCGCCCGCCCGTGACCTTCCCCAGGACCCTGCAGAGCCTTCTGTGGTTAACTCACTGCTCCGCAGATGCCGGCAGTGCAAGGGGCACCCTGTGCACCTCCCTTAATCAGGTGGATCCAGGGGCTGCTGCATAGGGGAGATAACCTGTAATAAAGACAGCCGGCTTTGCCACTGAATGATGGTCATCCGCACCGGCCGTGGCCTCTATCAGGCTTTCCAGGTGGACACCTGAGAACCGGCCAGCTTCATCCACCTCCAGGGCCAGGAGTTCATCCCACGCCAGGGCCCTCCCCGCCCCCATCAGCAGGGGTACCACCTCCCCTCTGGTTCAAAGTGAGACGCCAGCCAGGCACAGTGACAAGAACCAGCAAGCGGGCAACTGAGATGGCCCCTGCCAGCCAGCCAGGAACCAGGCTGCTGGGCCGCACGCTCGATTAATTCCGGGCATGGAAAGCGTCCATGTACAATAGCATCCAAAGGTATAAACTACCCAGGGATAAATCTAACCAAGGAGGCCAAAAGCCCTGCACACATACACACAAAAACCTACAAAACACTGCTAAAGCAGCTTAAAGAAGACTAAATAAACGGACAGACGTCTGAGTTCAGGGATTGGAAAGCTTAATATTGTTAAAGTACCACTACTCCCCAAGGTGATCTCCAAATTCTATGCAATCCCCATGGTAACTTTTATAGAAAGAGGAAAACCCATCCTTAAATTCCTACGGGATCTCAAGAGACTCCAGCTAGTTAAAACCACGCTGTCAAAAAAGGACAAAGTGGGAGAAATCTCCTACAGAGCCGCGGTAATGCAGGCAGCACAGTTGGTGCCAGGATGGGACAGACAACAGACCAAGGCAACAGAAGAGACCGGCCAGCAGGTCAACTGATTTTCAACAAATGGGCCAAGATCTCAGGGAAGAAACAGCGGACAGCAAGAGCGAGGGGAACCCCGAGGGAGGGTCTTGCCCACCCACCAGCGACCGGGGCCCTGGGCCACATCGGGCAGGGCCACCCTGTCCCCTGCCCGCCCCTGTGCTGTGGGAGCTCCAACGCAAGGATGTCTTGCCCTACCTGGGAAGCTGAAGGATAATGAACGAGAAGGAACAAATGAGAGTGTGAGCCACCAGGCCGGAGCACCCGACGCCAGACTCAACGATAATGGTCCTCAAATTCCTTGGGACCCTTAACATCCATGGACTCATTCCCTCCCTGCATCTCTCAGAGCAACACAGTGAATGAAACCATCATCTTGACCCACAGAGTCGTAAAATCCGCTCGGTGTGACCGGCACATTGCTCTAATGAAATGAAACAGAATCGAGTAGGAAAGGTCGATGTGCTTCACTTACAGGAGGATATGATTTCACAGATGTGAATAAATGTAGGTTTGGACTGGCGTTTCTGTGTAAAATGCATTTCTTACCGTGGGCCAAAGTCAAGAGTTTAACAGGCGCTGTCTCAGCTCAGAGCTTCTGGAACATTTGTTGGCCCCGTAAGAAAGAACCTCATTAAAGTCTCCCTCCCAGGCACACAAGGTCAGGAAAAAATGCACACACAATTGCTGGGGGTCCCCATGCTCACTTTCTCAACGAGGACAGCAAGATACCTGCCCCCAAAGCATCAGAGTGGTGACAGGAAGAGGTCATCTGAGCAAGCACCAGCCGCTCATAGGGGACAGCTGCCACCAGGGCAGGGACTGGACAGGATGAGGAGGAGGAAGGCTCCACCAATCCATGTCCGTCCCCAGGGCTCATCCTCACCCGGGTTAAGGACCCCACCTTGGAAATAATGCAGGGACCCGATGTAGGGCCAGAGAGACACTGATGAGCTCAGGCTCCAAGCCCAGCTGAGCACTATTTTTCCTAACTGCTTGACAGACAATTCACATTCCATGCAATCTGCCTTTGTCAAGGGTGTGATTCGAGGAGTTTTAGGATATTCACCGGTTGTGCAGCCATCACCACAATGAATTTAGGAACATCTTCATCACCCCAGAGAGAAACCTGGTGCCCCATTAGCAGACACTCTCCATCCCCCCAAGCCTGCTGCAAACACTAATCTACTACTTTGTGGATTTGCCTATTCTTTCCATTTCCTAACTATGGATTCTCACAACGTGTGGCCTTTTGTGTCTGGCTTCTTTCACTGAGCATCCTATTTTCAGGGTTGATCCATGTTCTGACCCAATCCATCCTTCATTCCTTTTTACCACCGAATAGTATTCCATTGTATGGATACACCACATTGTGTTTATCCATTCATCTGTTCAAGGGCATTTGGGTTGTTCTCTCTTCGTGGCAATTTTGAATAGTGAGCAAAGCATCAACATAAACCTTAAAAAAAAAAACACATATATATCTCCTTCAGGGACAGCACTCACACCCAAATCTGATATAAGCCAGCTAAGTGTGCACAAAAAGGATATATATCCCTTTCTTTCTTTTTTCTTTCCAAAGGATCTGCTAAACAAGAACATTAGGAGCAGCCTAAAAGCGGGGCTCTAAGAAAGAAAATCTAAATAATAATTGTAGAAACGTTCAATGAGGCCCAAGCAAAAAATAAAATAAAAGCAAAGCCCAGCTGCACACAATAAGATTGAAATTCTGCGTGCTGCTTCAACAAAATTTCAAATCATTAAAATCTCATTATACTAATAATATGTTTTCTAGTTAGACTTAACTAAAACACTCTCTTCCCCTAACACAGTGCAGACATTATCAGAAGCAGCAGCAGGATGCTTGAAGATGACAGCTCCTGGGGCACCGTGTCTTCCATCCCGTGGCTGCAAATGCCTGCAGCCTACACCTGATTAGGCAACAGGACAGAAATTACAACTGATTTAGGGGATGAGCTTCCCTCCTGAGCTCCCAGCCCTTCACTTAAGTTCTTGTTTCCTAAGCGTTCTTGAATGGAAGCACCTCCCCAAATATATCATGATGGTCTCATTCTATTTTGTTATTTCTTCCCTTTTGCCACCAGCTGGTCCCTGGTCTTCTCTTCCTGCATGTGTCTGTGATGTGCAAAGTGGGGAGTTGGGGTGGTGGTGGTGGTAGAGGTCATAATGATAGCTAATACCAAAAAAATAAAAATAAAAATAAAAATAAATTAAATTTAAAAAATAAAAATAAAAAATAAAAATAAAAATAAAAAAATAAAAAATTATAACTAATACCCTAACAGAGGGCTTCCTACGTGCGTGGCCCAGGCAATTCCCCCAAAATGTTGTATTATTTTTTCAAACACAGAAACACTTAAAGAACTTGACACTAAACACGTAAAGAACTTGACACTAAGCATCCACTGCCTGGAGTCTACACTAACACTTTGCTCTAAGTGTTTCATTATGTATCCGTCCACCCCTCTATCCATCCAGCGATCCACCTGTATGCCTTTCCCACGGCTGCCCTACCAAGATACTACAACTTTAGGTGTCTTAAATAAGCCAACACAAATGTAGTATCTTATAGTTATGGGGGTCAGAGGTCCAAAATGGGTTTCACTGGCTAGAATCAAGGTGTCGGCAGGGCTGTGTTCCATCTGGAGGGTGTAAGAAGAATCTGTTTCTTTGCTTTACAGCTTCTAGAGGTGCCCACACTCCTTGGCTTTCGGCCCCACATCACTCCATGGACACATCTCTTTCTCTTAACTGACTCTCCTACCTCACTCTTAGAAGGACCTTGTATCTACCTGGACAATCTAGGAGAATGTCCCCCATCTCAAAATCCTTAATCCCATATGCAAAGTCCCTTTTACCATGTAACAAGATAGAGTCACAGGCTCCAGGTACCAGGATGCGGACATCTCTGGGGGCCATTAATCGACCTACCACAACACCTTTTCTATGCATTTCAAAGTTGCAGAGGGGGATACATTCCCCCTAAGTATCACTAACTGATGTTCAGTCTTTATTTCCAGTTCTTTTTTTCTTTTGAGTTAAAATATGCATACAATGCAGGACACCCGAATGGCTCAGTGGTTGAGGGCCTGCGTTAGGCTCAGGTCATGATCAGGGGTCCTGAGATCGAGTCCCACAGCAGGCTCCCCACATGGAGCCTGCTTCTCCCTCTGCCTGTGTCTCTGCCTCTCTGTGTGTGTCTCTCATGAATAAATAATAAAAATCTTAAAAAAATAAAAAATAAAACAAAATACGCATACAATGGAATGCACACTCTTAAGTGCATATCCAGTGAGGGCTGACAAATGCTTGCACCTGTGTATCTCAAACCCCCATCCAGATGGAGGACATTTTCATATTCAAGGAGAAAATTCTCTCCTGCTCCTCCCCAGTCAAGCCCTATCCCCACCCCAGAAACAACCACCATCACTTCGTTTCATCCACTGGAGAACTTCACAGAACTGGCACCACCATACTCTTTTGGGCCTGGCTTTTTTCCATAGGCATAGCGTTTTGAGGGTCACTGTGTCGTTGCAATGAATTCATACTGTACTTCATCCCTTCTCATCAGCTCAGTAGTCTGCCATATGAATATCCGCCCCCACCCGCCACCCATCCCACCTTGCTCCTACTGATGGACACCAGAGCTGCTTCCAGGTTTTAGCTATTATGAATAAAGCTATGAACATTCTTCTACAGACCTTCTTATGGACACCGACTTCCATTTCTTTTTTTTTTTAAGATTTTATTTATTCACGAGATATATATATATATATATATATAGAGAGAGAGAGAGAGAGAGAGGCAGAAACACAGGCAGAGGGAGAAGCAGGCTCCATGCAGGGATCCCAATGTAGAACTGGATCCCAGCACTCCGGGATCACGCCCTGGGCCAAAGGCAGACGCTTAACGGCTGAGCCACCCAGGCGTCACCTGACTTCCATTTCTTGAGTCAATATCTCAGATTGGAATTGCTTAGTCATGGGGGTGGATATATGTTTACTTTCTAAAGAGACGACCATGCTCACTTCCTAAGTTTGCACCACCCTACCGGCCCTGGAAGGAGTGAGAGCTCCAGCTGCTCCACATCCCCACCAAGGCCTGGGTGACCATTGCAGCTGTTCTGGTGGTTGTGGAGTATATCAGGTTCTCATCTGTGGTTCATTTCCTGGATGACTAATAACGCTTTTCTAAATGCATATTGGCCATTTGTCCATCTCTGGTGGAACATCTGTTCAAACCTTTTATCTATTCTTTTATTGCATTTCTTTCATTTTCTTATCATCAAGTTGTGGGAGTTCCTTACATATCCTAGATGCCAGTCCTTTATCAGATATGTGTTTTGGGAATTGTGATAATTGCAAGTTACAATAAGAAACATATATATAGGGATGCCTGGGTGGCTCAGTGCTTAAGCGTCTGCTTTTGGCTCAGGGCAGGGATCCAGTCCCGCATCAGGCTCCCTGCAGGGAGCCTGCTTCTCCCTCTGCCTGTGTCTCTGCCTCTGTGTCTCTCATGAATAAATAGATAAAATCTTTGGGACGGCTGGGTGGCTCAGTGGTTTAGCACCTGCCTTCAGTCCAGGGCGTGATCCTCGAGTCCCAGGATCAAGTCCCACATCAGGCACCCTGCGTGGAGCCTGCTTCTCCCTCTGCCTGTGTCTCTGCCTCTCTCTCTCTGTGTCTCACATGAATAAATAAATAAAATCTTTAAAAATGAATGAATGAATGAATAAATAAATAAATAAAATCCTGTAAAGAAACACATATATTTGGCTTTCACCCCAGTTCCTGGCCCAGAGTTCCTAAAACTCTAATAATTTCCTAAGTGATGAGAAAGAGTCACATTAGGAAAAGGCTGGTTGCCACGGGCCTAGAGAATTGGAACTCTTCACCCCACTTCCAGCCAACCCCCCCCCCACCTCTGGGGGTACAGATTGAGTTCAATCACCAGTGGAAAATGACTTAATCCATCATGCCTATGTAAAGAAGCCTCCATGGAAACCCAAGAGGATGGGTTCAGAGAGTACCCGGGCTGGTGAGCATGAGCAGGTGCAGGAGAGTGGCACTCCTGCCCCACACCACCCCCTCTGCCTCTCTTCCGTGAGGCTGCTCCTGAGTGCACCCGTGCATACAAGCTGCGATCTGTCGAGTGAAATGTTTCTGTGAACTCTGTGAGCCTCGCTAGCAAATTAATTCATGGAATCCAAGGAGGGGGTCACGGGAACCTGTGACTTATAACCGTCACTCAGAAGCACAGGTGAGGACACGGACTTGCAACTGGTGTCTGAAGGCTGGCGGCCAAGTCTTGTAGGACTGGGCCCCTACAACCTGTGGGGCCCAACAACACTGTCTCCAGATGAACAGTGTCAGGATTGAGCTGAATCATAGGGCCCCCAGCTGGTGTCAGAGAACTGCCTAGTGGGCAGGTGGGAGGAACCCCACGTCAGAATTAACATCGGAGCCATAGCTGGTGTCCATAGAGTGGAACCAGTACCAGAATCCCCATAATATTTTCTCCCACTCTGTGGCTTGACTGGGCCCAGTTTAAATGACATTGCATTTAATAACCACAATTTCCCCATAACCCTAGGGTTAAGTACTCTTTATAGAAGAGGAAACCGAGGCACAGGGCAGGGAAGTACCTTCCCCAAGGTCAAAGCTTCACAGCACAGCAGAATCAGTTCAAACCTGGGACATTGGGCCCCAAGATCCACAGCCCTAACTGCCACACAGATGCTTCCTGCTTACTCAGCAAACACAAAAACCACTTTACGTGGCTGAAGATCACTTCGTATCATTGCCTTCCAAGAGGACACAGGAAGCCCAGGACTCAGGCCAGTGAGGACACTGGCACTGAGTCAACAAGGCCAGCAGGTACGTGCATAATGTGGTGCTCCCAGGGGGCAGAGAGGGGCCCCCACCCACTGGAGGCACCCATGAAGCCAAAGGGCAAATGGCTCTGGGGCAGGGGGCAGCCAAGGAAGATCGGGGGGAGGGGGTGCTGGCCGATGGCTGGGCAGGCGACACCGAGAGACTCAGAGTCAGCGGGGTTCTGGACTGTAGCCACCGCCCAGGGTCTGTCCTCCTTCTGCAAATGCCAACAAGTCCATTCAGCACAGAATGGACCTCATTTGTCTGCTCCGAAGCACCTTTCTGCCACCGTGGCTGAGAGCATCCCAACTGCCAGAGAAGAAATCGGCTTTCCTGCTTGACGGGAGCCAACTGGGAGGATCACTTGCAGGTGAATCACCTCCTGCGTGTGCAAGGCTGGTACACTTACAAGTGAGGCTGCCGGCCGGAGGCGTGACCTCTGCAAGGAACCTGACCTCACTTCCTTCTGCACCCTGTCTGCTCATCTGCAAAATGGGAATAAACACCCAGCACCCACTTCCCCGCTTTGTGCGAGCACGAGGTAAGGGAGTGCACGTAGTGTGCAGCGCCGAGCCCGGGACGTCTCGAGGGCCCCACATGGCTTAGCCATGAGTCCGGCTGCTGGAGACTCCATTCTGGCTTCTTCTCCTTTCAATATTTTCCTTCACTTCCTCTCTGATGATCTTCGATCACTCGCTATCAAGGATGGGTACGTTCTCACTTTGAAACACAGTATTAATTTTCAAAACAGGAAACAAAAGAGAGAGATAAAGACACTTCCAATTAAGCTTTGGGAAAGAGTTCCTTTAAATTCCACCTGTACCGGGGATCCCGGGGCGGCTCAGTGGGTCGGCACCTGCCTTTGGCCCAGGGTGTGATCCTGGAGACCCGAGATCGAGTTCCGCGTCGAGCTCCCTGCATGGAGCCTGCTTCTCCCTCTGCCTGTGTCTCTGCCTCTCTCCCTCTCTCTATGTCTATCATGAGTAAATAAATAAAATCTTAAAAAAAAATAAACAAATAAACTCCACCTGTACCAACGAGTTACGAACACCACCACCAGCACAGCGTTCCCCTCTCCCCAGCCTGCAGTGAGGATGCTCTATTCACACACAGTGCGGCACCTGCCGGGTTCTGGCGGACGGCCACCCCACGGTTCCCCTGAACCCCACAGCTGCTTCTGGGAGGGCTGGATGCAAGCAAGCTCTGAGTGCGCCCCACGAGTTAGGGAGCGTCTGCTCCCTCCTTAACTTTTTTTTTTAAGATTTTTATTTATTTATTCATCAGGGAGAGAGAGAGAGAAAGAGAGAGAGAGAGAGTCAGAGACACGGGCAGAGGGAGAACCAGGCTCCACGCAGGGAGCCCGACGAGGGACTTGACCCCGGGACTCCAGGACCACGCCCTGGGCCAAAGGCTGAGCCACCCAGGGATCCCTCCCTCTTTAACTTAGTAACTTACCATGGGAGCAAAGCCTAGATCCTTCAGAATTATCATTCTTCATATCAAAGTATGAACATGCATAACTTTTTTTAAACAGGCTACACTATTAAGATGGCCTTCCTTGGGGCAAACCAACATTCGTGACCCATTCTGTTGGCTAAGAAGGAAAGGTTCAAAGACCCAGACGAAGGACAGACATTTTCAAAATGCCTCAACTCAGATGAGCTCACTTTCCACTGCTAACATGAAAGCATAAAACTGCTTACAGTCTGCTAACCATTCTTTTTTTTTTTTTTTTTTTTTTTTGCCAACCGTTCTAATGCTTTAAGCTGGTGAGGAAGCATCAGAGCACTAAGGTGGACGAGTATCCCTCCTGATGCCGAACTGGCCTCCCTCCCCAGGGACGCAGCATCCGACTCAGACACACGCGAGGAACTTGCCGTTTCTCTGCAGTGTACACCTCAGCTGCATAATCACCGTGTTTCCCAGTCACACCGGGCCAGAAGTAGAAGGCCAGCATCCCTCAAGTGCATATTTTTAAAGGATTTCTGTAACTTGGTTACCAACAGCCAGCTAGCCACTTTGTGGAACATAACGGGAAGGAAGAAGCCAGGGGCACCTGGGTGGCTCGGTCGATGATAGTGTCTGCCTTCGGCTCAGGTCACCATCCTGAGGTTCTGAGACGGAGCCCGGAGTTGGGCTCCCTGCTCAGTGAAGAGCCTGCTACGCCCTCTGCCCCTACACGCTGTTCATACTTTCTCTCTCTCACTCTCACTCACCCTCTCTCTCTCTCAAATAAATAAAATCTTTAAAAAGGGGAGGGAGGGAGGGAGGGAGGGAGGAAAAGAAAGAAAGAAGAAAGAAGAAAGAAAGGAAAGAAAGGAAAGGAAAGGAAAGGAAAGGAAAGGAAAGAAAAGAAAAGAAAAGAAAAGAAAAGAAAAGAAAAGAAAAGAAAAGAAAAGAAAGAAAGAGAAAGAGAGAGAGAAAGCAAAGCAAAGCAAAAAGCAAAGAAGCCAGAGCTGTGGAAATGATAGAGGACCAGCCTGAGAAGGGGCTTGTTTGGGGCTGACAGTCACTAAACACTCAGCCCTCCCATTCGCCCCGGCCTGACTGGTTAGTCCAGCAGGATCATATTATCTCCCACCCTGAGCCCAGACACAGCCTCAGAATCCTTCTTAACACAGGCGCAGGCAGCCCTCACAAACTCAGCTGAGTCTGCTCCCAAGGGGAAGCCGCCCTGCCACCTCTGCTCTGCCACCAACCCTCCGGCTCCGGTGTCCGCGTCAATGCCCTCACTTGCCAACCTCGCCACTAACACACACTTACTTAGCACTCCCCCGACTGCTGACGAGGCTTCGCCTCCTTCAAGGCAGTTATGCTCACACCGCCTAAGGGCAAGTGCCACCAGGCTCTGCGTGAGCCCCATCGGGAAGGAGGCTTGGGGTGAGGCAGCAGACCGAGCGGCGGGGACGGGGACGCGAGCCGGGACCTGGCTCTGCCACCCGCCCACAGCCTCCCACGGAAACACACTGCCTTCCTGGGCGAAGGCGAGGGCCAACCAGCTGGGAAACCCACAGTGTTAGCACCCCTGCACTTCCCCACCTCAGGACGGAGGAAGAGAGGGCCCCTGGAGCCCCCGAGGAGTTCCTGCAGTCCCAATGCTCCAGGCAGGTAGAAAAAGAAAGGATTCCCCTAATGCAGGACTCCCAGGTGCCGTGAGCCCCACCACTCATCCCTTTCTTCTTTTTTTTGTTTTATACATATATATATACACATATATGTAAAATATATATACATATATTTGTAAATATATATACATATTTAAATATATACATACATATTTTACATAGATTAAGTATACATATATATATTTACATGTGTAAAAATATTTATGTTTATATACATGTAAAATAAATATGTGTACATATATATTTCATTGGAGTTCGACTTGCCAACATATAGCAGAACACCCAGTGCTCATCCTGTCAAGTGCCCCCCTCAGCACCCGTCACCCAGTCACCCCACCCCTGCCCACCTCCGCTTCCACTGCCCCTTGTTTGTTTCCCAGTTAGGAGTCTCTCACGCTTGTCTCCCTCTCTAATCTAATGACAGAAAGCGGTCTCTCCTTTGAGTACGTCACTAACAAGTATCTCAGTGATGCAAAAGCTGCCCAAAACTTCTCGAAGGGAGTGCGTCCCGCATTGCGCTCTCTTTACCGCAACAGCAATTAGTACCGACGAGCAGATTAACACGGCAGTGCCAACACGTGCTCGGAACGTGCCCTTAAACGCACTGATCTGCTGTTCGGCCTCGATGTCATACAGTAAACAGCAAACACGCTCACGGGGAAGCAAAGCAATCCCGCACCTGAAGCCTGAAAAGCGTACGGCTAATGCCAAGGGAAAACTGCTTCCTTCAGGCCCACCTTTTATGCGACGGCACCGCCCATCTGAACACAAGAAAATCCTTAGGTAAAGTTACCTGCCCTTTGCCAACCGCAGCAGCCGAAGATCGATGACTCGGAGCACTTAAAAACCGCTCACAGCAAGCACTTAGCCAGCTAGGCCCTAGAAAGATCCCTTCATTATTCTGACGACCGGACAGGGAGTGTGATGGTGAGCAAGTTCCAGATGTGTGATAAATATTAATTCCAAGGAGTTGAGACGGGAATTCAAAGCAGAGCTCATCTAATGAGTGTGGGGCTGCCAGGGCGCCCTGACTCTGCTGGGCCCGTGCAGGGATGGCCGAGATGCTGGAACCACACGGGGCTTAGCCGTTCCTAAAGAGGCCTCAGGACAGAAAGGTAGGGAACAAGAAAGTCATTGCTCTGGGCCCGGGATCAGTTTCCCTTTCTTACAGAAGCAAAGATCCCAAGAGATCTGAGTGGGCCACCGAGACAAAAAGCCCAGTGTGGCACGCGTTGAGGTGCCTACGTGTGTTTCTCCCGTAAATGCCGCCCCCCCGCCCCCTTCCTACCCAGCAACAGTGGAACAAGGAGAAATGCTGGATTTGAAGATTGTGATCAGGATAATAATCAAAGGAAATTTCACAAAGCCACACCAAAAGCTCCCCTGAAAGTCGCTTCCTCTTGGCCAGAGAAAGGAAAAACAGAACAGTGGTTTCCAGTGATTTCCAACCCCACCTCCCCAGAGATGTTACAATCCAGGAGCCGAGCGGAGACACAGCTGACCTGACAGCGCATTTACTCCCCGACTACCAGCTGCTCCCACCGACAGAAGCACCTCAAAGAAGAGGCATTTGGATCTGGAGAAAGGGATGTGGAACTGCCTGTCTCCACCATGGCAGGTTCTGCAGAGAACCTCACAGGCCTGATGGATCCCAACAGGACCTCCACTGGCTTCTCTTATAAGAGACCGTTCTAGAACCCACACTGTATGTGGCCCTGGTCCTCACCTACTTATGTCCTTCCATGGTCTTACCAGCCACTCTTTCCCTTCTCGAGGTTAAGAGGCCAGCTGACCTCAAACATGACCTGCACTTAATGTTCTAAGCATCCTATAGAGCACCAAAGTGATCACGTGTGCGCCCGGAAATGCAAAGAATTCCAAGAGTCCTACTTCCCCGGCCAAAGAGACCAAACTCAGGACAGATCCTTTTCCTGTATGCTGCCACAAAGACACTATTCCAGTTTTATTTTTAAAAGGTAAATCGGAGGGCTGTTGAGATCTGCTATAAAACAGCATGTATGGGGCACTTGGGTGGCTCAGTGGTGGAGTGTCTACCTTCGGCTCAGGGTGTGATCCCGGGGTCCTGGGATGGAGTCCCGCATCGGGCTCCCTGCATGGAGCCTGCTTCTCCCTCTGCCTGTGTCTCTGCCTCTCTCTGTCTCTGTGTCTCTCAAGAATAAATAAATAAAATCTTAAAAAAACAAAACAAAAAAACCAGCACATAGAAGTCACTTCAAAGTTTGCAAAATGTCCTGAATGAACCAGCTGCAAACTACCACTTATCCCAGTGCGTCAGCCCTGCACGTCTGCCCGCACTCGTGGGAGCTGGGGCCTGGGCAGGGAAGGCAGGTGTCATCTAATCTGTTCTCATGCAGAATGTCTTCATTCTTAGAGGGGAGGGCCATTACTCCTGTAGCTGCTCCTGCCTCATGGTCCCCGGAATGCAGCTGGGAATCTAGCTTCTTCTGGACCCACTGACTGCCTAGGGGAAGCCAGCCTGCGCCTGCACCTGCACCTGGATGCCCGCCCGCCCACTGCACCCACAGAGGCCTCCAGACCTTCTCAAGTAACAACGGTCATGGCATGACCGGCAGGCCACACCACAGCCCAGCCACCGTGAACTGCCTGCACTTCCCCAAAAGGAACTCGCTGGGGTCTCCTCCAGGGCGCCCGGCGGGAAGCCCCGTACTGAACCCTCTCCTCTGGCAAATCCCCAGCTCTCCTTTATGTGCAACCAGGGGACCACTTCCTCCAGCCGGAACCCAGAACCATGTACAGGTTGTGTGTCTCCCACAGGTCACGGTCGCCAGCTCCGAGGACAGGCCCGGGGCCACCGTGCCCACCGACAGCTCCCTGCTGGCCAGGTGAGCACAGGAAAAGACTCCTTTACCTGTGACCTTAGGCCTGAAGTCAGGGGCACCTCCTCCTTCTGCGTCCCGGGAGAGAGGAACAGCCTTCACCTCCCGCTTCTGGGGAGAACCCGGCTGCATCCCTCTGAGCTTTCAGGAAATTTGAAAATTCATTTCTTCTAGGTAGCAGCTCTCACACATCTCCCCACTCTGGCATTCTGCCCCCCCCCAGGACCCCGCTCCCCCAGAGGCTATGACTGGTCCCCAGGACCCAGCGTGTGATCCCGGATTCTCCCCTTTAAGAAACTGAACAGAGAGCCCCAGATGCTGAGCCCCAGGCCAGGGAGGTTCACAGTGGGGCTCTGGGCACTTCTGGACTCCTGGGGCTGAGGGCCTGGAGTAGCTTCATCACCACTTCAGGCTACTTGAAGTTCTTGAGACACCCCAGGAAGCGTCCCCCTGGGCACTCTTATGGGACACCTGGGGCCAATAATTCACTGTTGTGTGTTGTGACAACACAAGCTGTGTTGGGGGATGCTCATAGCATTCCTGGCCCCGAACCCACCAGATGCCAGGAGCACCCTTACCTCCAGTCGTGACCACACAACATGTCCCCAGACACCGCCATGTCCCCTGGGGGCACAACCACCAGCCACTCATACACCTAACCAGGTGAGAACCACTGGTTTAAACCCATGAGGCGGCTACTGGGTAAGGCTGTGTTTTCTCAACTTGAAAATGAGGGGGAAATTCCACCCTGCATAGACCTTGCATGTAGGTAAAAATTCCTACCTCGCAGGGCTAAATTACAGAGCATCTCGGTCCAGGTATTATTACATTAGGGACTACTATTACAGAGCAGCGTTTACGTGGGCTGTGCTGGGGTCTACGCAGCATCAACACAGCTGATCGCTCCGCAAAAGCCGAGGGGATCACCGAGGTTAACAAAGGTGGCGTAGAGATCCTCTCCTGCAAGTTACTGAAAGAAAAGAAACGTAATACTCTCAACCTTCAAGCTCGCAGCCACCTCGTGATCCCTTGAGATTTCGATCCCCAGGGCAGGCTCCATCGCTATCTTGTCATTGATCGATGCTTCTGAGGCCGACACTTGGGAGATGCTCCAGGAGAGAAGCAGAGGACGAGCCACCGACTGGGACAAGGGACCCCACAGAAGGCTCATCTGAGAAAGGATCTGCATCTAAAGTACACAGATTTCTTAAAATCCAACACTAAGAAATCAAACAACTTGATTCAAGATGAGCCAAAGATCTGAACAGACACCTCACCAAAGGGGACGTACAGATGGCACATAAGCACATGAAAAGATGCTGCGTGTCGTTAAGGGGGCAGGGAAGGGAACCTAAGACGGCTCTAACAAAGTACATTTACGAAAACACACGTACACACACGTACACACACACACACACAGAAGAGGAACTTCCTACATGCTTTCTTTGCTCAGAAAGAAGGGACAGAAAGAGCCTCCAGATTCGGCTCTGGTGGCTGGGGTCTGTGATGAGGGCAGGTCCTCAGAGCAGGACGGGGGTCGGGAGGGGGCCCTCCACGGGGCCCCTTCCATCCAGGGCCACCCTGGCTCCCCAGAGCCGGCTGCACACCTCTCGGGACTTCGCATGGCAGCTGCGGCCCCTGGGGTGGCCCCCGGCCCGCTGCACCTCTGAGGCTTCCATCTGTGGTCCTGAGGGGGGACCTGGGGGACCCGGGGGACCTGGCGAGGGGACTCTGCCCTCCACGCCCGCTCTGCCCAGCTCCAGTGCAACCAAGCCAGCTTTTAATAAAGCTGCTCCTGAAAGTCTCTGGGCCTTGCACGGGGAGCTGTGGGGTTTTTCAAGCGTTCTTCCCACACTTTCCGATGTCCACAGTTACTCATAGTTCTGTTTCCTAAACCGGGCCACCATGTGACACAAAGTGGTTCCCTCCCAGAGAACATCAGCCTTAATCACGCCCTGAATTCATCCCCGGGGAACTTCCTGCATCGCTTCCTCCAACCCCCAGGGGCCACACATTTCCTAAAATGATCTCGCCTGAAGATGACAGGACTGTCACCCGGAGTTCCTCCATGCCTTGTCCCAACCATGAGCTCTGCCGATTCGGGGTGGGGGGGGAGCGGAGTCCAGTGCCTGCAGGCTCCCAGAATCCCTAACCTCCCGGAATCTTCACACCCTCCCTTACAGGGGCCTCCCCACCACCCACACTCCTGAACTCACCGCCGACTTCTAACAAACCAGAAAATGAAACCCCTGCACCTGGCAGTGCCTAACCATCTCTGAGCACCCACCCTCTTCCTGAGGGTTCCATGGTAGGCAAATGAGTGCCTTCCCACTGGGGCCCAAAGTCTGGGCCAGCCCCGCCCCAGCTCACAAGCTGCAGGAACAGCACAGAGATCAGGAGAGCAAGCCGCCAAGGCCACAGGCCTGCTGGAGTACTGACAGCTCTCAATTATTCAGCATCTCATTATCCAGCCTCTGCATCTCTGCAACCCACTTCCCAGAAGACCAGTGGGAAGCCACTAAGCCCTTCCAAGCCCAGCTTTGTGCCCCCTTGATTCCTGCGTCTGAGCCCAAACGGGGTTTTCAGCCTTTTGTTTGTACGGGGGAACCTCCACGTGTACCAGGCACTCGAACTGTGAGAACCAAGGCAGGGGAGCCAGCTAACTCACACGCAAAATCACCAACAGCACTGCTGCTGTTTTCCTGTCCACGCTATTCACCACAGGATGCCCTGGACTGGGATTCTTGGTGCACCGACATCAGACCAGACTGGCC
The DNA here is from genome assembly GCF_053574225.1 of Canis aureus. Classification (NCBI taxonomy): domain Eukaryota; kingdom Metazoa; phylum Chordata; class Mammalia; order Carnivora; family Canidae; genus Canis; species Canis aureus. Next base: position 24,382,409 of record NC_135621.1, read on the forward strand.
TTTGATTTACTAGACACACACTAGCTCCTAAAAGCAAAGGCAAGAAGCATTTCACTTTGGGACCAGTCTGTTACTTCAGGCGTGTGTTCTTCATATTCCACGGGTGTAAATGTCCCCCATAAAAAGCCCTAACAGTCCAGAACATTCCCCTTACTTGCTATCCTGTGGCAGATTTCTTTCCCTGGTCCCTTCTGATCTCAACCCAAGCATGACCTGCTCTGCGCGCTTCTCCATCGGCCTCACTTTCACGTGTTCTTTGAGCGCACGGTATCATAGTGCTTCCGGTCTGTTTAACCATCACAGCGGACTCCCCGTTCCTCGAAAGCAAGAGTCCTGGCTACCTTTTCTTCCGAGGCTGAACAAATTGTGAGAGGGAAGTATCATTTATGCCTGTAACCGTCCCAAGTCATGAAGAGGACCCGAAATGTCTTCTGGCAAAGGGCGACGTCACTACAGGTGAGGACACACATCACCAACGCAGCAGGGATGACACAGAAGCGTGACGTCATTTATCATCTCCGTTTAGGGGGTACGACTTGATAAGAGACAAATGCAAGCCAATTTGGGCTCTTAAATCATAAGGCTCGATAGAGGAATGGCCAATTTGTTTGGGGATATTTGGAAGCCCCTAAAGGGTGATGAGGCCCTACCGGGAGGGGACTAAATAAAGTAATCTGGTAAAAGCATCCCTGAAAGGAAATGCAACGGTGCAACCCCCCCCACACACACACACACATAAAAACCCCTAAGGGGAATGCGTGGGGGTACGCATGACCCCAAGGGGTAAAAGTGTTACACACTTTCCTAGACATGCACAGGTCCCAGGGAGAAAGGAAGGGGGGTCCAATGTCCCTGCGGGATGCACACTTGGGGAGACACCAGGAGACCTTCTGGGGGATAATCAGTCTCCCGTCCTTCCTTTCCTGGGGATCTGAGATGGGCCTGAGGCCAGCCCCAGGGCCGTCTCCCCCTCCTGCCTGACCTCTGCGGCCTCTTTGGCTCCTCTTTCCTCCAGAGCTCAACTCACCCAGACCCACCGGGGATCTGCCCCAGGGGAGTAATCTCCGGCCAGAACAAAGGGAAAATTCAGGAACCTGGGCCTGCAGCGCGGCCACACAGGCCTGCGGGAGTTAACAGCCCTGGCAACTCTACAAAAACTTTAAAATGTAAGCGGAGGCAGGTAGATTTTTAGAATTATTTTCCTAAGCACCAAAGGGGGAGGGGGCTCTGGGGCCCTTGGGGGCCGCACCCGCACAGCCCCGACCCCGCCTTGCGGCCCGCGCCCCGCGCTCGGGGACCAGTCGCGGCTGAGCTCGGCGCCTGCGGCCGGTGCTGCTCTGGAAGGGCGCTCGGTGATCGCGGGGCCCTGCTCGGCGGGACGGGCCCCCCCACTCGCAACCCAGGTCCGCCCTCCGCGCCCGCGCCCGCGCCCATCTGCAAGCCGCCGGGCAGGGGCGCGGGGCCGAGGATGTCCCCCGCCGGGCTTTACAGGTCCCGGGAGGAGGAAGAGCGAGGGTCAAGGGCGCTCCCCAAGGTCACGGCGGCGCGCCCCGCGGGCCGGGAGGTCCTGGGGGCCCGGGCGGGGGGCGAGGCCGGAGCCCCGGGCCGGGAGGTGGTGGGGGGCGGGGGCGCCGGGGAGCCGCCCGGAGAGGCCCGGGGAGGCGGCGGGCGGGGCGGGGCCGGCGGGGAGGCGGGGCGGGCGGGGAGCGCGGGGCGGGCGGGGAGCGCTCACCCTCCTTGGCCTTCTTCTTCCTCGCCAGCGTGCCGCCGAGCTTGCCCAGGAACGACTCGTCCTTCTTCATCCTGCGGGGCCGCGGGGCGGGCGAGCGCGGGGGCGCGGAGGACATGAGCGGGGGCCGCGCGGGGACCCGGCGGGCGCAGCGCGAGTGGGAGCCGCCCTCGCCGCCCTCGCCGCCCGCCCGGGGAGGGGCCCCGGCGCCGCCCCCGCCCCGCCCCGCCCCGCCCCGCCCCGCAGCGCCCGCCGCCCGAGGTCGGCGCTGCCCCTTCCATGCCGCGGCCGCGCTCCGGGAAGTGAAGGCGCTGGGCTCCCCGTGCCGCGGGGTCCCCCCCACCCCGGCTCCCTGCGCGGCCACCATCCGCTCCAGGAGTCGGTTCACCTGTTGAGCGTCTACCCAGAGCCAGGCCCGGGGCTGGGGGAGCCCCGTGGGGACGGTCCCCGCCCTTAGGAAGCCACCGTGGGCCGAGCAGAACACCTTACCGGCTCCTAGGGGAGCTCGAGAAGTTCCCCAAGAGGCGATGTGAAGGCCCAGGAAACGGGTCTGGCCTGGATTCAGGCAGAGGGAAGAGGGGGACCAGGGGACAGGGCGGAGGGAGAGGAGGGCAGGGCGGGCCTTGGAAGTGCTGGAAGCAGAGAAAGCATTTTCGAGTTAGGATGATGTGATCAGATTTGGCTCCACCAGGGGCCCCTGGGTGGCTCAGCGGTGGAGCCACCTGCCTTCAGCTCAGGGCGTGATCCCGCCCGCAGTCCTGGGATCGAGTCTCCACAGGGAGCCTGCTTCTCCCTCTGCCTACGTCTCTGCCTCTCTCTTTCATACATGAATAAATAAAATCTAAAAAAAACAAAAAACAAAAACCATTTGGCTCCACCAGGTTGACTGTGGCTGACAGCAGGACAGTAGATGGAAGAGTAAGGCAGGAGCCTGGACACCAGTTCCAGGACCAAGGTGACCTAGGAGGGAGGTGAACAGATTCCCAGAGACATAAGAGGAAGGAGCCCAGACTAGTGGTCAGGAGAGTTAAGGTAAGGTCCCCCCTGTTTTCTGGGGGACCAGGGCTAAGAGGTGGAATCAGGCTGAGACGGGGCTATCCCAGGGGCTCCCCTGGGAAGGGAGGAGACTCTGAGTCACAAGTGTGGCTCTAGGCTGTTTTTCCATCCACCTTTGTGGCTGCTCAGTGCCCACCACACAGCCTAACTCCTTCAGTGCCTTCAGCAATGGTCTGTGTCCTGCAGTGGGTGCCAAGCCCTATCCTCCCTCTGGGAGTGCACACACCACAGGGACAGTGATGTGCCCTCCATGACAGCATATGACCTGCACTGACACAGGACTCACAGTCATGCACTTAGGGACCCAGGAAGCTGGGGGAGAGGAGGCTAGTCCAGGAAGGGCCATCTGACCTGGGACACAGATAAAGTCACCTCTGCCTCTGTTCAGTAAAGGCAGAGAAGACTCAGCAGGCAGAGGGGAGGGACATGGGGAGAGAATGCTAAGTAATGACAGACACCCCACCCCCACCATGGTCAGGGTGCGAAGTGACAAGAAGGAAAGGCACATGGCCTGGTGTGGACTGAGCCTTTGGGGTGGAGGGAACAAGATCAGTGCCCTGTGCCTTTGGGGTGGAGGGAACAAGATCAGTGCCCTGTTCAAAGAACCCCAAGCCACCGAGCAGGTTTGAGCGGAGACCTGACCTGTCAGATTGATGCAAGGGGATGGATGGAAGCAAAAGCCAGGGTCAGAGAGCAATTAATTCAGCAACTCCTGAAATGGGGCAGCCCTGGTCTCCAAGGACCAAGGCAGTGGCAGAGAGAAGGGACAGACAAGAATGAGCTTGCAGGGCTGCAGGCGCCAATGTTTGGAAAATAATTGGATGCCAGAGTGAGGGACAGTATAAAGCCAGAGGTCTCTGAGGCTTCGGAAGGCCCGATTGGGGGTGCCTCTGACCAGGCTGGGGAAAACACAGAAAGTTGTGAACTCAGTTATTGACATCCCCATGGGGTCATGGCACAGTCAGGGCTAGACAGTGCCTGCCGTCTGGATGCTGGAGGGAGCTGTCCTCTAGGGCAGGGTCTCTGGCCCCTTTGAGAAGCCGATGCACAGAACGGGCGGTTTATGCTAGAGAAGCATATACATGGGGTGCCGCACAGCGCCTCGGGAGGCCCACAGACACCACCACCCCCCCAGCCTCCCACTGCCCTCAGCACAGCCACAGGCCCCAGGGGAGCAGAAAGGTAGCTGTAGGAAGGGCAACGGAGCATGGCTGTGCTTCTTGGGCCACGAGAACTGGCAGCAGAGGGTACAGTCCTGTGCCCCCCCCCAAGTAGATAACCAAGTGCTTGAATATTGCATCAGTGGGCCAGCTTCCCAGCAAATGCACAGAATTTACCATTTTCACTTGTTAACTGCTCATTTGAACACTGCAGAGACAGGTGGAATCCTACTTTGAAAAATGTCATTACAGGGCAGCCTGGGTGGCTCAGTGGTTTAGCACTGCCTTCAGCCCAGTGTGTGATCCTGGAGACCTGGGACCGAGTCCCATGTCGGGCTCCCTGCATAGAGCCTGCTTCTCCGTCTGCCTGTGTCTCTGCCCCCCACCCCCCACCTCTCTCTCTCTCTGTGTCTTTCATGAATAAATAAATAAAATCTTGAAAAAAAAGAAAAATGTCATTACACCGTGAATGGATTTCTCTAGAAGACACCTGAGCCTGACACTGCCCACCTGCTTCAAGCAGGACTACTCACTACAACCAAGCAACTCCTAGCTGTAAGAGGAACTCTGCTGGGCCTTACATGATAGGGTTCCTGGAGTTCAGTGGGAATCATTCATATAGAAACATAATCATAGGGACGCCCGGGTGGCTCAGTGGTGGAGCGTCTGCCTTCAGCTCAGGACGTGATCCCAGGGTCCTGGGATCGAGCCCCACTTCGGGCTCCCCACAGTGAGCCTGCTTCTCCCTCTGCCTATGTCTCCACCTCTATGTCTGTCATGAATAAATAAATAAAATATTAAAAAAAGAAACAATCATATTTTAAATGCAGGTGTGGTATTTATTACCAAGAAATCCATGCGAAACACCAACTTCTCAGAAAGACCCTTTTCTGCAGAAAGACGAAGTGTGCATCCACACACACTATTTCCCTTGCGTATTTTGGGCTGGAGAATGGAATGATCTCTTATTAAATGCGGCTTTGAAGATTATTTTAAATTGGTGTGTTAGTTGCAATGGCTTATCTCGGGCGTGCCACAGATAGCAATCAAATACTAGGCTGTGGATTAATTTGTATTTTTTTCAGGGCTAGACGAAGGAGGAACAACAATATGACCCCCTGCTCCCCGCAAAAAAACCCAAAACTCTGCTCCTTTCTTGGCCTGGCTCCTGGGGATTTTATACAGCGTTCCCTCCGGGGTCGTCTAACCAAAACAACTTTCTAAATCACTTTACAGAGTGGCAACATCAATATTTCCTTGAAGGCTGGAAAGTGTTGGTTCTTAATTAAAAAGAGAATTTAACAAGAAGCAGAAATGTGGCTTTAGCTCCTGTCCTCATCAACTCCAACTTCCACTCCTTGGCATGTGACACACGTAGGTAGCCCACGCCACTGCTCTTCGTACGCTTTACATTTGGAGAATAATCATGAAAATCAGATTACATGCAGCTGCCCCTATAAAAGCAAACCATTTGATTTTGCGTTTGAAGTGTGGCTTCCAAAGAGGGGCCAGTTCCTTATAAGCTTAATGAAGACAAGGAGCAAACATTTCATGGGTGTGCCCCGTAGCCCTGGCCGGGGACTGGGCCCCACGCTGCGCGCTCTGGGTCACCCCCGATTACAAGCCTTCCTGTCATTCTTGCTGTCCTTCCCGTAAGCGGACAGGCGCACTGGGCAAGGCACACAGGTGTAATTTGTCGTAACACTTCGGCTGAGGCAAGCCGAACAAAAAGCCTTAAAAATAACGAGGTGGGAGAATGGGTACACCCATTGGTGTATTCATATAATGAAATACTACTGAGCAAACAAAAAGAATGACGGAGTGCAGGGAATCTCAAAAACGTCACGTTGAGAGGCAAGGGCACACACTGGAGGTGTGCACATATTTGAGGTTCAATAGGGATCCCTGGGTGGCTCAGTGGTTTAGCGCCTGCCTTCAGCCCAGGGCGTGATCCTGGGGTCCCGGGATCAGGTCCCGCGTCGGGCTCCCTGCATGGAGCCTGCTTCTCCCTCTGCCTGTGTCTCTGCCTCTCTCTCTCTCTCTCTATGTCTATCATGAATAAATAAATAAGATTTTTAAAAAAAAGAACAGGTGACCTCTTCGCTATGTGGAGGGAGGTTCCCGTGGCAGGAGAGGGTCTTGCCTGGATCCGGGCACCCGGCAGCGCCGGGCAATGCGAGTGTTCCATGTGTTGCCCTGTGGGGTAGTCACTCAGGTGTGTACATCTGTCCGCCGAGTATTTGCAAATTTCCCCGTATATCCATTCTACCTCCATAAAGTCTTCGGGAAAAGAAAGTAAACAAACAAACAAACAAAACAAAAATAAAAGAGAAAGTAAACAAACGTCACCTCCAGGCAGGATAACTTGAATTATTTTTACCTTGCCTGCTTTGGGGTTCTCTTCCTTATCAACAAACCTCTTAGGGCCCCGCGGCTCTGCGAGCACTTAAAGAGGGTTTTAAAGCTGGGCAGTTTCTCCAATCTCCCTGTCATGTGACTAAAAAGAAATGATGTCTTTCAAAAAACGAAAAACAGCCGTTAGCGCTTTGGGAGAAGAAAGGGAACTCATCCTAGGAGGAGGAGGAGGAGGAGGAGGGTGTATGGAGCCTGTGAAATGTTTTCTTGCGTTGCTTATTTTCCAACCTCCCACCAGTGGCTGGAGAGTCAGAAGCGTGTCAAGAGGGGAGAGAAATAATTAATTCAGCGACAGAGAAAGTGTCCTATTTCCCCCCAGGTTATGTTTTGGGTGCGATCTCTCCACGCCCTGGGGCGACATGTTCAAACGGGCTGTGATCATCATGTCTAAAGTCGCCTTGCGGACGGTGCTGTTTCATTAGTTTGCTCGTGGAGCAATCTGGCAAGAGAGTGACGTGTGATTTTCACAGTAAACGCTAGGAGCGTGAAAGGATGACCACACTTGCCTGGAATTTAAACACTGGTGGTAGCGCTTTCTCCCGTCCCACACGTGAGCAAAACATGAATCACTGATGACCGTGATCAGCAGCCTCTTACTCAGTGATTTTGGAACCATCAGCAAACTTCGAGACCACGGAAGTTGGATTTCCATCTATTAGCAACTCCTCTGAGTTGTCAGTTTGCATAGTAGGCAAATTAAGCCACATCTGCACTTTGTTCCTGAAAACGTTTTATGAATGAGGAACGGGTGAGAGGTTGGCACCAAATTATTGATTCCTTCTGTGGAGGGGAATTGGTAAAGCTTTCTATAAAAGATTAGCCCTCAGACTTTCCCCCAAGCTTTTAGAGAGCAAGTTCTTTGAAAAATGCCAGTTCCTTTTAGATGGCTGGGAGAACAGAGGCCAGGTCTGTTAGACATTCACAACATAGTCTGAATTTCTTTCATTATTAATTTGCTATATATATCACCTGCCTGCACAATAAAAAGCTTTGCTGGGATCCCTGGGTGGCTCAGTGGTTTAGCGCCTGCCTTCAGCCCAGGGTGTGATCCTGGAGCCCCAAGATCGATTCCCATATCAGGCTCCCTGCATGGAGCCTGTTTCTCCCTCTGCTTGTGTCTGTCTCTCTGTCTCTCCTGAATAAATAAATAAAATCTTAAAAATAAAATAAAAAGCTTAGCTTTCCTCCTCACACCTAACTGGGGAGCAGTGAGGGAACGAGAGCTGTGCTTTGGGTGGCCGGGAAGACGATGAAGGGTGGGGCATTTTGGGGCAGTGAGCAATGGTGTAGGGTAGGGGTCTGCGAGGGCCCAGTCAGGGGATATGTTCAACTCTGCAGGCCATACAGCCTGTCACAGCTCCTCAGGTTCGCTGCTGCAGCTGCAGACAATACATCAGCAGATGAGTGTGGCTGTGTTCCAATAAAACTTTATTTATGCACCCAGAAGTTTACATCTCACGTCATTTTAGCCTATCACGAAACAGTCTTCTTTTGATCTTTTTTTTTTTTCAAAACATTTAAAATGTAAACCCATTCTTAGCTCACAGGCCATACAAAAAACAGGCATCGGGCCAGATTTGGGAGCAGACTGTGCCAAAACTGAATTTTGCTTTACTGCACGTCTTTGCCAGGAAGCCCTAGCACTGGTCATGATGATGGGACTGCTAAAAATCGGTGTTTAGAAGCTGACCAGGACTCAGATCCTGTTGTTCTGAACTCTGAGGAAGTACACAAAATCCTTCCTGGTGTCAGAAATGCATCATTGACACAGCACTTCTGAGAGTGGGTTGGTAACAATCCCACTTCTTATGTATCTCATTCTATAAAACAATCTGTACTATTATATAAGGTAGAAGTATATTGCAACATGGCTTGTCTTTTTGGAAAACAGGAACCACCTAAATGTGCATCCGTGATTACGTAAATCATAGCTGAGTCTAGCTGCACTCAACATTTTTTTTTTAAGGATTTTATTTATTTATTTGAGAGAGAGAGAACACGAGCCAGGGGAGGCGCAGAGGGAGAAGCAGGCTCCCCGGTGGAGCAGGGAGCCCGATGACAATGTGGGGCTCGATCCCAGGACCCTGGGATCATGACCTGAGCCCAAGGTAAATGCTTCACCAACTGAGCCACCCAGGCGCCCCCACACTCAACATTTTATGAACAGGGTGGAGCTGTGCTCCTGGTGTGTGCACCGTCCGTGGTATGGCGTTAAGTGGAAAAGCATGATTCCAGGCCTTGCAACGCACTGCAGACAACACAAAGCCCTGCCTGGTGGAGCTTACATTCTAACGGCAAGGGAATTAAATCAGCAATTTGTAAACCCCACATATATCTGTGCGTACATTTTACACATATGTGTGTAGACACACGCGCATTTTACGTATATATAAACCTGCATGGAAGTCTCCAAATATTGTCAGCGGGCGGGGGCGGGGGGGGAAGAACTGATGGGAACTTTGCCTTCTATCTGCCAGTACAAAAAAAAAAAAACAAATTGATGTTTATGTAGGGCAAAGAGAACTGATTTGAGGGCTAATTAGAATACGTCTTGATTGAGAAAGTGGGTACTCGGTGCATGAGCATCAGCTCAAAACAGTGCCATTTACCAGTGATTCGTTCCCGCTCTCAGCTCGTAGGGTCAAGTGTGTTCCTGGATTATCCACCTGCCACACCTACTGCGGTTCATTGCTGATCGTGATCAGAGGCTGAGCAGCTGTGAGCAAATTATGCTCTTGAATCAGGAGCGTGTTGAATCGTGGAGCTCCACTCCGTGTGGCAAATTATCTTGAGACTGTCAAAATTTCAAATTTAGGGAAATCGGTAAAACACAAGGCTTGAAAAGACTATTCAACCATTAGTGCTATTTAAATGTTTAGTATAAAGAACTGTTAAAATGGGGTGCCTGGGGGGGCGCCTAGGGGGCCCAGTAGGTTAGGCATGGGCCTTGGGCTCAGGTCATGATCCGGGTCCTGGGATCGGCCCCACACCGGGCTCCTCGCTCGGCCGGGAGTGTCTGCTTCTCCCTCTGCCTGCCCCTCCCCCTGCTCGTGCTCTCTCTATCTCTTTCTCTCTGACAATAAATAAATAACCTTAAAAAAATAAAAATAAATAAAATGGGGCTCCTGGGTGGTTCAGCGGGTTGAGCGTCCATCTTCAGCTCAGGTCATGATCTTGGGGTCCTGGGATCAAGCCCTGCATCGGGCTCCCTGCTCAGTGGGGAGTCTGCTTCTCCCTCTCCCTCTGCCCATTCCCCCTTTTCATGTGCTCCCATTCTCTCTCTGTCTCAAATAAATAAAATCTCAAAAAAAAAAAGAACTATTAAAATATGGAACTTAATATTTTTCCCAGAAGCGCCCAATTGGCGGCAGAGCGGAGCCCCTTGCCCTCGGGGGTGGTGTCCCGGGCTGCCCCACGTTATAGGGTTTGTCTGATGCAAACATTTTTCGATGAGTGAAAGTTGTAGCTTTTGTGTCATCGAAAAGAACAGCGCAAAATGAGAGTCTTTGTTCTAGAAACATCGTGCACATAGTAGATACTCAGTGAATAGCTGAGGCGTCCCAGAAGCCTGTCTCTGAAGGTGGAAACAACCCAACTGCCCATGGACAGATGAACGGACAGATACAGCGTGGCTGACCCAGGCGTGTATACGTGAGATTGACACATGCCACGACATGGATGAACCCCGGGGACATCATGCTCCATGAAAGGGGCCTGACACGAAAGGACGAAGCCTGTGTGATTCCACACATGTGGGGTCCCTAGAGGAGTCGCATCACAGCGACGAAGAGAATGGTGGCCATCGGGGGCTGTGGGACAGGAACTGAGAGTTTCGTGGGGACCGAGTCTCGGGTTTGCAGGATGGAGAGTCCCGGGGACGGCTGGTGGTGACAGGTACACAGCACTTGGATGGACTTCATGCCGCTGAACTGAACACCTGGAAATGGTTGCAGTTGTAAGTTGTGTCTTATGTATATTTTATCACATTTTCTTTTTTTTTTTTTTTTTGGTAAATCCTGTGCCTAAGACCCAAAGGAAATCAAGTCGGAAACTGAAGGTAATTTGAGAAACTGTTAAGTAGGGCCTTGGGGTGTGGGGCGAGAAGAGGAAGCCTTTCCTATAGAGGGAGGGGACAGGAAAGTCAGCCAGATAAATAGAGCTGACGAAGAAGGAAAAACAGGGAGTCACAGTCCCTTGAAGACAGCAAAGGGTTCACGGGAGGGCTGGCCCTTGACGGAGAAAACAGGCTCATGAGCAGACCCCCCGAGAAGGACGGAGGTCGGGGAGGCCACAGAAGTCAGGCCTGCAGTGGCGGTGGCGGTGGCAGTGGTGGTGGCAGAGGGGAGGCCGGCCCTCCCTCAGGTGAAGTGCCTGCTGCTCTCCTGGGGCACCGCAGCTCACCCATCAGCATGCGGGGCCTTCTTCCCGCAGACTCGTCTGGGCTCCCCATCACCCCCTGAACAGGCATCATCATCTCTGCCTTTGGAGCCCATGGGAGCCTTGCACACATCCAGAGCTGAGGGTTTGCTGAATGAATGAGTGAATGAATCAATGAGTGATTGAATGAATGAGTGAAGGAATGAGTGAGTGAAAGAATGAATGAGTGAATGAGTGAGTGAATAAGTGAAGGAATGAGTAATTAAGTGAACAAATGAGTGGATGAAAGAATGAGTGAATGAGTGAATGAATGAATGAATGAATGAATGAATGGGTGAATAAATGAGTGAATGAAAAGCATATGATCGATGACAGCGGGTTCGGCCCTTTGGGGTGACAGGGACGTTTGCAACCACGCAGAAAAGCTTTTACTGATTGAATCAAATCATGTAAGGCTCCTCCTCATCCTCTCAGCCCCAGTGACAGGTTCAGGGACAAGGGACGCAGGAGGGGACGGGGTGGCGCGGAAATAGCAGGAACAAAGCTTCGCTGTCACCAGCCCTGTTTGGAGGTCCCCCAGGGCCTGCACGGGGAGTCAGCGTCCAGTCTCAGAGCGGAGCGCTGCCGGGGCAAACCTGCCGGCGCAGGTCGGCGGGTCCACGGGGCACACGCAGGTCACCGGGATGTTTTGAAAGTGCAGGCCCACGGGGCGCCCGGGTGGCTCAGGGGCTTAGCTCCTGCCTTCGGCCCAGGGCGTGATCCTGGGGTCCCGGGATCGAGTCCCATGTCGGGCTCCCTGCAAGGAGACCCTCTGCCTGTGTCTTGGCCTCTCTCTGGGTCTCTCATGGACAAATAAATAAAATCTTAAAAAAAAAAAAGTGCAGGTCCTGGCGCTGGAGGGCCCGAGACTCTGCATTCCTAACCCAGGCGCTGCCCGCATCACATCCCGAGCGGCGAGGCCCTTCTACCGAGGCGTCCCCATGGGCCCACGGGGGAAGCTGCCCACTAGGGGCACCACACGTCCTCAGCCACGTGGACGTGTGCGGTGCAGTACCGGCCGTGTGAGAGGGCCCCCAGCACCCAAGCTTCCATCCTGCCGTGAGCACAGCACAAGGGAACAAGTGTCCCCGAGTTCTGTGCCCGCGCCGCGTGAATTATCCAGTTTCAAACAACTACTTTGTAAAACCCGGGTGCTGGTCTCTCCTCCCCTCCACCTTTCTGTGCACCCGAGACCTGGTGGGAGCTGGGTGGCAGTGGGACCGAGACGTGCAGACCCCAGTCAGGGAGGAGGCGTCATCTGTGCAACAAAAGGACACAAAAGCTACCGAGAGGGTCTGGGCGCTCGTCCCCTGCACCGACACGGAAAGGCCGCTTTTGAAATCCAGCCCCTTGAGGGGCACCTGGGAGGCTCAGTCGGTTAGGCGTCTGCCTTTGGCTCAGGTCATGTTCCCGGGGTCCTGGGATCCAGCCCCACGTCGGGCTCCCTGCTCAGCGGGGAGTCTGCTTCCCTCTGCCTCGGCCCCTCACCCTACTTGTGCTCTCTGTAAATTAAAAAAATCTTAAAACAAAAAAAATCCAGCTCCTCGTAAAGGAAGCGGAGTCATCACACGAGGCTGCCAGGTGCAGGCCAAGGCGCTCTCCCTCCTGACCCCCCGCGCTGCCACCTCTCCCCCTCCCTTCCTGGTGCCTTTTTTGGCCAGTCCAGGCTCACGGCTCAGGCCCCACAGCCTGATGCGTGGTGACTACCGGCTACGGCTTAAACAGTTTCCCCCCAGAACATAGGCTGACATCTTCACCCTCACCCCCCCCCAGGAATGTGAGCTTCTATGGAAGCTTCTATGGACGTAGGGTCTTTGCAGATGCGATCAAGTCCAGGTGCGTCACGGGTGGGCCTTGGGCCGATGCAGCCGGGAGAGCCCGTGTGGAGATGGAGGCGGACGCCCGAGCCAGGACGCACCAAGGGCACCTGGAGACCCAGAAGCTCGGAGAGAAGCCTGGAAAGTCCCCCGGGTCTTCGGAGAGGGCGCTGCCCGGCCCACGCCGTGATTTTGGACTTCTGGCCTCCAGAAGGATCACGGTCTGTGTTTCAGGCTCTGGGTGCTCCGCCCCGGAGGCCCCAGGACACCCACACCACCCGCCTCAAGTGCCGCCCCTGGGCCTCTGGGGTGCAGGCCAGGCGGGGGTCTTGCCCCCAGGAGCCTCCTCTCTGTCGCCACTGTCCCTGGGTGCTGTCATCCGGCCCCGCCTCTCAGGGCCCCTCTGGCTGCCACTCCAGTCGGCTCCTCCAGCCCAGATACTTCACCCCTGAAACGTGGGGCGGCTTCCTCCCCGAGGGCCCATTCCTCGTCCAGCCCGGCCCTCATCTGCCACCAGGAGAGGCTGGGCTGAGCTGTGGGTACCCAGGACGCCGGCCCAGGCTGGCACGGCCCTGGCTCCGGGGCTGGCCATCTGCAGAGGGGCAGGGATGCGGGGGGCACCAGAGCTTCTGCCCCCAGACCAGTGACTGTGCCTGTCCCCTCCTCAGAAAGGATCTCCTACCCCATAAAACCCAGTCTCATCACCACCTTCCCTGCCTTCGCTGTTCATCCCTGCTTGGCCTGGTGCCCTTGGCCCCCACGGTCTTGTTTCCCGACTCCCTGCTCTCATGGATGCGGCCTTCGAGAATCATCCAGGCTCCCACAGTCACCAGCAGCCCTGCTTGCGCGGTGTCAGATCTCGAGGCCACGTTGATAAGGGGTCACGTGCAACCCCAGTGCGCACCGACCCTTTTAGGTCCATTCGCAGTTCAAACAGATGCCACTGGTTCTGCAGGCTACCTTGCCCTTCTGTTCCCTTCGTGAAGAATGCAAGCTCTCGTGTACAGATCTCGGAGGAACACCTCGGGGATCACACTTAAATCACCAGATGGTACACACCTTCCCTGTTTCACCCAAGTTTTCCTCTTAGAGCGGTTATTTGTGAAGCCTGCCTGGGAGACACAGCTCAGCCAGGCGACGGAGGTCAGCCTGAGAAGGGTGGGTCCTCCTGGTGGCAGATGCCCCGATACAGGAGGGGAAGCGGACTGTACCCCGGTGGCCTCCTCCCCAGTCTGCAAAATACCTGCCCGGCCATCGCTGAAAACATCAGGGTTGTCGAGAGCAAGGCAAGGCGGGGAGACTGTCACGGCCAGAGGAGCCATGGAGACGGGATGGCCCAGTGTTCCGTGGGGTCCTGGGCCAGAGAAGCACATGAGGTAGAAACTAAGGAAATCTGAGAATGGACTTCTGCATTAATGTCAGTTCATTAATTGTAGCCAAGGTACTCAAGCTAATGGAAGCTGCTAAGTACAGAAGCTGAGTGTGGGGCGCGTGGGAACTCTGCACGACCTTCAGAATTTCCCTGTAAGTCTAAAACTGTGCGATGGAAAGTTGGTCTTAAAAATATCATCATTGATTTTTAAAGAGCTGTTGTTCTTTTTTCCACCTTTATTGCAAAATAAAGACTCTCAGAATTTTCAAAGCTCCTAGGAGTTCAGCTGGGGAATGTGTTATGAGTAAGAAGCAAGTCCCCCCAGGATCCTTTTCAAAATCAATCATCTATTTTTAGCATCCTTTTGGACCTAGTGGTTCCTCATTTTCCTTCAAATTCATTTCGGAATGCTTAATTAAGCCGGGTGCCCGTCCTGGCTTAGTCAGAAGAGACAGGGCCGGTGTAAGCTCAGCAAGGGGAGGCTGGAGGGAGCCCAGAAGAGCCGCCCCGGGCAATGTCAGGAGGGTCACCCCTGCAGCTCCCTGCAGCGACCCCAAGTGCCTGCCCGGAGCCCGCGGCCGGCAGGGGGCGTCCAAGGCCCGGGACGCATCTTCCCTCCCCAGTGCTTTGGTTCTGCCGCTCGGTGATGGATACCGATGCCCCTGGCAATCTCTAGTTTGGGTTTTTTTCCAGGGGTGGCGGTGGTTATCGAGGCCCAGAAAGGGGGGGAACTTATTCACTTATGTTCTCTGACAAGAGAATGACACACAGAGGTGAGCCCCTCTCTAGACCCCGAGGGCTGGGAAGGACCTCGTGTCGGGAGGGGTTTCAGAGAAACAGAACGAATTCGTTCGTCCTGGAGGCACCTGCACTGGGTGCAGCCCTTGCACGTGCGTGTGGAAGGTGTGAGTAAATGAGCAACAGGAGTGACAGGAGAGAAGATTCCGGACCGCCTGGACCCCTAAGCAGTGCTCTTCCAGTCTGAGCCGGTTTCCTGTTCCCTGCGGCCAGGAGGAGCGAGGGAAGGGGAGGCCCTGGGGCAGCAGGTGGGGGGGCTGGGGGGGCAGGAGGTGGGGGGCTGGGGGGGTGAAGGCAGGACTGAGCGCCTCTTGCTGGCTCCCGCTGGTTCCTATAGGTGCCTGGTTAACAAACGTCTGGATTAAAGCTTAGCGATGAATCATATTTAACCTTTACCGGCCACGGGAACATCTCCGGAAATTCCACCCCGCTGGACTCCAGCACATCCTCCCCGGGGAGGACGGCATGTCAATTTTCATCCCTCTGTGTTCAATGTCAAGGCCACACCACAGCCTCTTTATTATGTTCTAATATTTCTAGCGGCGGCTCTGCCTGCTTAGTATTTCGGGGAAATTACACTTGGATGAGCAGTAATTTCTGGGTAGGATAATAAGATCGAAGCAATTGTATCTGGGTCTCTGACTCCATACAGGGAGGTCACCTTCTGTTCCCCGGTGATGGATGGATGCAGGCTTGCTATTATCGCAACCATCCCAAGTCAGAGTTATTTTAATTGACCAGCACATCTATCTAGTGATAAATGTAGGAGACGCTTCCTCCATTAGAAACTAATTGATTGAAAAGGGGAAGGAAAAGAACAATAAAGAAGCAGGCAGAGAGGCTGTAATTTTCAGCTTGTCCAAAGTCATAGAATGTGCTTTCTTTTCAAAAATGATTACTATTTATTTTCCCAGCAAGATAATGCTGAATCTCCTTCTGCACGAACGTTCTTTGTTCCTAAAGTTATCTAATGATTTGGCAAAGGAATCCAGTAATTTACTTGTCACAAAAATGCCACGTAGAAAGTCACAACTCGGGCGTGAGGACGAGGATGTCCGGGATGACTGTTAGCCCCACTCTAGCAAAGCGTTGTTCATTTGTAAACCCGGACGGCTGGCTTGACCCCGGGAGGGCAGTGCTGACCCAGCTTCCCACGGCTCACTCCACAAACTGGAACCACCAAGTGGGGACAGAAGACGTGTACGATTCATTCCAAATTTATACGACTGTATTTTCTCTTTATGGCACCTCCAGGTAACACCAATGCAGAGAAGACTCCCGTTTCTCTCTGCTCACAGCGTCCTCCGCATCACATCCACAACCCGAGGCAGAGCCCACCTGCTCCGCATACCGTGCACTTGCCTCCCCCGCCCCTCCCAATCCCACCCCACCTCCAAGCGGAGCTATAGTCTTCGGCTCAGATGGACGGATGGATGGTGCATTGGGCCCCTCACACCCATTTCCTGCTACGGTTTCCACCAGAAGAGCAATCTGAGGGCAGGGAGGTGAATAAGATTCCTAGCTGATCATTAGAGGGCTTGTCATTCACTCCCAGCTTGTCCCTCCTCTTCAGGTCCATTTGGAGACTCTCAGGTTCTTGGCATCCCCAGCTTTACATGAATGCAGACATCATCACACTCTCTGGGGAGGCACCTGCAGCCTGAAATCATGGGCTTTGGGTGATGGGAGACCAGTGGTTCTCAGCGTGTGGTCCGCGGGCCCCTGGGGTGGGGGGCGGTCCCTGAGACTTTCAAGGTCTGGGAGGTCACAGTGATTTTTGTAAGACCAAGATGTTTTTAGTGACTTGGTTCACAGTGACCTTTGCGCTTGCGATGCCCATGCTGCAGAGGATCAGAGCACAGGTGCCCGAGTACCGCGCTTCCTAGCGGTCACTGTGCTCTTGGCCACACGTGCCGAGCCCAGTGAGATGCTAGGCCTGCTGAAGCAGAAGTGACCAATTCCCTTAGATCTCAGCCCCTTTAACAGTCTGTGTGACGACACGGGAGCCCACAGAGCTTGCACTTGGAGGCATGTCAGCTCAGGGAATGTACTACGTGGTTGGGTCTTGGGCAGAGCCAGATGCTCTCTTCATGGCACGTCAATCGTTTTTACTTGAAGGAGCGACTGACCAACTGGTTACTACAACTTGGGTATTTGGTAGACCTTTCCTTGAAATTTTAATGAACTGGGCTTCAAGGAAAGCGACTGACCGTATTTGCTGTCCATGATAAATTGTGAGCTTTCCATGAGAAAAACTGGCATTTGGGGAAACTCATATCCACCACCATGAGCTTGGCGGCTTCACAGTACTTAAGGGCTTTTCTGAGGAAATCAGTGGTGACATTAATAAATGCGATCTTCTCATTGCACACAATCATGAGTCAGTATTTGGAAGATTTGCATAACTTGGTGAACCAGTATTTCCCAAAGGATCAGGGCATGACGTTACAAAATCCTGTCTGGGTAAAAAAGATTCAGTCACAGCGTCAGGTGAACTAGTGGATTTAGTGGATCTGAGTATGAAAAGTCACTGAGGTGCTTTGCTTCCAAACTGCAACTAATCTGTAAAAAAAACTCACTTGCTGAGTTTTGGTGAAATAGCAAAGAATAGTCACAATCATCTGAAAAGGTGATTAAAATACTACGCTCTTTGCCAAATGCCTACCTGTGTGAGGATTCTGCTCAGAGACTTCCAACAACCTCACCCACGACACATCGAATGCAGACGTCGGTGTAAGAATCTGTGTTTTTGAAGACAAGATATTCAAGAGATTTGCAGCATTGCCAAACAATGCCACTCTTCTCCCCAAATTTCTTTTTCTTTTCTTTTTTTATTTATTTATTTATGATAGACAGAGAGAGAGAGAGAGAGAGGCAGAAACACAGGAGGAGAGAGAAGCAGGCTCCATGCTGGGAGCCCGAGGTGGGACTCGATCCCGGGTCTCCAAGGTCACGACCTGGGCTGAAGGTGGCGCTAAACCGCGGAGCCACCCAGGGATCCCCTCTCCCCAAATTTCTTTTGGAGACACATTTTTCATAAAATGTTATTTATGTTAGCAAGTAATAAGTTTGTTATTTTTATTGATTTTTATTTATTCATTTTTTGAAGCAGGCTCGATACCCAGCATGGAGCCCAATATAGGGTTTGAACTCATGACCCTGAGATTAAGACCTGAGCTGAGATCAAGAGTCTGGTCCCTCAACCAACTGACCCACCCAAGGCACTGAGTTTGTTATTTTTAAATGAATTAATATTTTTAAAAATTCTCAGTTTCCAGGGCCACCTGGGTAGCTCGGTCAGTTGAGAGTCTGACTCTTGATTTTGAATCAGGTCATGACCTTGGGGTCCTAAGAGTGAGCCCTGCCTCAGGCACAAAGCTCAGGGGGGGCGTCTGCTTGAGATTCTCTCTCTCTCTCTCCCCACTTGCATGCACACACAACCATTCTCTAAAATAAATAGATCTTTTAAAAAATAAAATTCTCTGTTTCCATACCCCATGTGGTATTAGAATCAACCCACATAAACAAAAGCTCTTTGGGTGGGATCCTCCACAATTTTTGAAATGCAAAGGGGTCCGGAGACCAAAACGTTTGCTTAACCTCATTCAATAAGATCAGTAAAACCATCCAATACTTAACAATCTTCCAATAAGATCATTTAAAAAAAAAAAAAAGAGGCAGCAAAGAAATTTATTGTTCCCAGGGCTCCCTTTTGGATGCTGTGAACAAGCTTTAAATGGTCACGCTACGGAGATCATCGGCCACGCTCCCATTTGTGAACGGGAACTGATGGCTTTAGAGATTTCTGGGAGTGTCATAACTGGTGCCAAAAAAGCCACATCTGGTTAGTGGCAGAGCTGAATGGCAACTGAGTCCCTCCTGTTCACTCCTGGTATCAAATGCTTGAAAACAGGCGAAACAGCATATGGTGTGACCTGTCGGTGAGCGCCCACGTGGGGGCCGAAAGCCTCAGAAAACCCACTGGCAGCAGGCAGCCGGCTGGGACTGTGCGATCTGTCGCTGAGTGGTGACCAACCCAAGTCCTGTCCTGGATGGAACACAACCTGAGGCCCAGAGGATAGAAGGGGATTTGGGAACAGCCCACAGGGACAGGGCCGGGCTCCTGACCCCTGCTCACAGTCCACCCCAACAGTTGCCCCCTTAATAATTATCTCCCCTCCTGATGGGCCAAAGGCAGGCAGCACCGAGGACAGAGAAGGACAGAGAGTCTGTGAGCACTGGGGGTCCAGGTGCAACCCAAAGGCCACGGTCCTGCCCCAGCTCTCTGCTGCCTGGGCAGCCTCTTGTTATTATACCTGGGTGTTTTGTTTTGTTTTTTTCTAAGATTTCATTTATTTATTCATGAGAGACACAGAGAGAGAAGCAGAGACACAGGCAGAGGGAGAGGCAGGCTCCCTGCGGGGACCCTGATATGGGACTCGATCCCGGGATCAGGCCCTGGGCTGAAGGCAGATGCTCAACCACTGGGCCCCCCAGGCGTCCCCCAGACCCAGTTTTTTGAGAGAAGCTAGAGATGTGAATTTGGAACACAGCTGCCTGCTCTTAAGCACTTCCTTTACAACGCAGCTCTCCTGAGGCCTCTGGCTGGTTCCGTTGGTGGAACAAGTGACTCTTGATCTTGGGGTCACAAGGTCAAGCCTCACGATGGGTGTGGAGCCCGCTTTAGAAAAACTAAGTATTAGGGCAGCCCGGGTGGCTCAGTGGTTTAGCGCCACCTTCAGCGGGGGGGGGGGGGGGGGGGGGGGGGGGGGCCTGTTCCCAGAGACCCCAGATCGAGTCCCACATTGGGCTCCCTGCATGGAGCCTACTTCTCTCGCTGCCTGTGTCTCTGTGTTTCTCGAATAAATAAATAAAATCTTAGAAAGAAAGAAAACTAAGTATTAAAATAAAGTGCAGCTCTCTGCTTATTTTCTAGACGAGGGAATCCTCTCCTCTCTGGTGACCTCTAAACCTTCCGTGTACTTGAACACATCTAACCGTCCCAGAGGTGAGCTTATGTGGTCTTTAGAGAAATAAATAAATAAAGCAAAGCCACAAATTGAAGAGAATTCTTGGTTTATGGAGATGCATCTATGAGGAGGGCAGGGCCTCTGCAGGAAGCGGCGAAGGGGAAATGTGACCCAGTGTGCAGGTGGCAGCTGCCCGTCACTGGGGCCTGTGGGGCTGTCCTCTGTTCCAGTAACTGCAGCACTTGGCAGAACAGGCTGCTCCCTGGCTAGATCATAAATCTGCAGACACGATGGGCACCCGAGGAGCCACAGGTGCTGCCCAGGGAGCATGTTGCCGGCGAAGCTGCGTGTAAAGGTCACTCAGCGTGTGCACGGAGACCACAAGTTCACGGGAAAGGAGGACGTGATCCATCACCGTGGCCTCACCGCCCGCGAAAAGCAGGCTCCCTAAAGTTAGTGTCCTCGTTACAAGTGGGAGCTGGCCGCCCCAGCAGGCTTCCAGCAGGGGAAGCAGCAGCGTTCTCCGTCAGAACAGAGAAGTGGGCTTTGTGGCCCATGCCCCATGCCCCCTACCCCCCCACCCCCCGCAGAGGTTAATGAAACATCCAGCTCCTTTCCAGTCCCGAACACGCAGGTATTTACAGAAAAATGGAGTAGCACGAGGAGGCAGGGTGGTACTCTGTGGAGGGTTCTGTTAGCTTTTCAGGTTGTCCATCAGAGCTGATGCCCTAAAATAGTAGCTATGAAAAATTACTTCCCACAACGAACCTTCTCCGGTTTCTGGTCTTTCACGGGAAGCACTGTGTGAAGCGCTTGTGGCTTCAGGCTCTAGTCTGCCCACTGAATTCCACCTGGGAATGAACAGACTTTGCATTTTTACCCAGCGCCTCCACTGTTTTCATGCAGCCGCGAGAAGGGGCAGCGTGTGCAAACAACCGCCACCCCTTGTGCACAGCGACAGCTGGGCCTGTGCACTTTAATTAAGGGCTGGTGCCAGCGACCCGGGCAGGGCCTGATGAGGCATGCACCCTTTCAAAAATGACTTCTTCGGGCTCTCCACTGGCATGGTAGATGAATTCTCAAAGGTCACAGCGTCTGAGAGAATTATTCGGGTTTTACTGTTCTTAATTTACAGTCTGAACATGACAGTGTTACAGCATGGGCTTATTTTGCCAAAGGCATAAATGTGACATTGTAAACAATAAAGCAATTCAGGGGAAAGAGCATATTTCCCCACGTTCCCAACTCATCAGAAAGGTAAAGCTGTGTTGCTTCTTATATATTCTCTGCAAAATCCCCAGAGTTCCCACAGGCAATGGGGGCAAGGCAGTCCTTGGGACACCCAAGAGCTTGGCCCCAGGATGACATGGGGCCGTGGCCTCAAGCGGCACCTGAAACCCAAGCTCACTTGGCAACAAACAACATGTTCCAGGGAGGACTGCAAGTGACAGGAACTCAGCCCCAGCTAGCAGAGGGGAAAATCCAGTAGTAAAATATTACCCAGGCACCATCTGCAATCCTGGACATTTCTTTTTTTTTTTTTTCCTGGACATTTCTATGGGAAGAATTCAAAGGAGGTTTAACTTGCAAAACAAAACTTTTTTCACATGACTAACGAAGTATATCCTGAAAATATCACTTTGAAGATACAAGGTACATGCAGAAGAATAACAGCCCCCCAAAGATGTCCGTGTTCCAGTTCCTGGAATCTGTGACCATCACATAACATGACAAGGGGGAATTAAGGTCACTGAGTGACATGAGGTAGCTGATCTTAAAATAGAGTAGCTGGGCTGTCCAGGGGCACCCAATGTACTCACGAGGATCTGAAAAAGCAGCGGGAGGGAAGAAGAGAGAGACTCGGAGATGCTCCGCAGCTGGCTTTGAAAACACAGGACGGGACCTTCAGCCCAGGATGTGGGGCCCCTGGGAGTTGCAAGGCCAGGAAACGATTTTCCCCAGGAGCCTCCTGAAGGAACACAGTGCCGCTGGCAGTGATGTCAGTGAGGCCCTTCTGGATGCCTGACCTCCAGGCCACAAGACGGTTGTGCGTGTGGTTCTAAGCCGCTGGGTTTGTGGTAATCTGTTAGAGCAGCGTCAGGGAGCTGATATACGCATCTTATCAATACTGTCACCTCTGAAGAACACATTTTCCTTTCTGCCTCAGTGCCCCCAACGCGACACAGGATTCCTCAAGCCACCCACATTACAGCGCTCTAACCCCAGACTGTGACTGCAGCCCCCGCCAGCGTGGTCCCCATCTCGGCACCGCCTGAGCCCCCATGCCCCCCGCCAGCGGCCTGGGCTTCCCCTGGGGCCCTGCAGAGCGGTTCTGGTGCACGGGACCCAGACTCAGAAGCTCCAGGAGCCTGGGAGGAAAGCAACCGGGGCGCTGTCTGATGGGACCTCCCATCTGGCCGGTCCACACGGAAGAACATATGGCAACTTTAAACGTCCCGCCCCCTCCATGTGGTCCTCTGGAAAAGCCAGCGTGGGACACAGAGCAGGGGAAAGCAAATCATATCCATGATGCCTCTGTTTGTCTTTAAAATTTATTGACGTGGTTTCCCACCAGGCCTGCAGAGGATGGCACAGACGTGTTTACTTGGCGAGAGGGCACGTGGCACCAAGTGACTCATGCCACCCCAGTCCCAGGGCTCCTCCTGCAGGGTCCAGAGCACATGTGTCGGCTACAGGAACCTTATCCCGGCTCCAAACTGGACACCATCGCATGTCCTAAAAGAGCAAAGGGCAGAAAATCAACACTGGCTGCTCTGCTCACCCCCATCATCACAAGCCCACAAGCGGGCGCCTCCCTTCGCCAAGCCTGCAGGCAGCCCTGCCTCCAGCACCGGCCTCTCTGGGAGCCAGCCCCCGCAGCCTGGCTCTCCCTGCATCCCAGGTGCCTCGCCTGCAGCCCTCTGCTCCTTCTGCCCATCCCTATCCGCCAGCCCTATGGCTTCTTCCTTTGCTGACTTAAGAACCAGCCTTTGGAGGACAGAAACACGGTGACACATGGGGACACAGGGCCCCCTTTATTGCTCCCTCCCCACCTACTTTACATTCCCCTAATTCTGACTCAAGTGACAAAAAGAAAAGGACCCAGGAAAGAAATGTTATGAACAATAAAAACCCGAGAGAAAAAAATCCCATAGTTTTGTGTTTATTTCTAAGGCTAACAGGCAAGGAGCAAGTTATAAGAGACTTTCTGTGCAGAGCAGAGCAGTGACAAGAGAAGTGTCCTGGCTGGAAGCAACAGAGGTGGCTGTGCACCTGGCAAACCACAGCACCCAGTGGGGTTGGGAAGGGTGGGGGGGAGGGGTAGAGATGGAAGGGTGGAGAAGTGGGGGGGGAGGATGGAGGAGGACAGAGGAGTGGGCAGGGGGGATGGAGGAGGGCAGGGGGTCCAAAGGAGTGTGTAGACAGAGGAGGGGGCTAGGGGACTGAGAAGGGAGGAGGAGTGGTGGGAGGACCCAGAAGGAAGAGGGGACAAGGAAGACAGGGAGGGTGCAGAGGGAGGGAAGACGGAGTAGGAGAAACAAGGAGGATGGAAAGGGGGCCAGGAGGGGGGCAGAACCTGGGCCAGCCCAGACCCCAGCAGGCTTCCGGGGGCTTTGGACCACGACAGCATCACTGCCCCTCAGGGGTCCCCCTGCCACTTCTTAGCACCTGCCCCTGACCCAGGAAAAGGAAGGGTGCAAAGGAATCACGCTACTTACAATCCTGGTGACCCACTGATGCCCTAGGGTTTTATTCTGTGGGTCTTACTCCATGTGCCGCTGACAGGGCACCAAGCCCACATTCAGACAAACAAGCAGGATGAGTGGTGAGGCTCCAGTCCCAGCAGGAGGAGGAGAGCGGGCCCCTGGGCCTGGATGCAAGAGCACCCGCGGCCTCCTGCCTCCATGGAGGCCTGGGCCACAGCCCCGCTACCCCCAGAATGAGAGCCCCCGGGCCACAGCTGGCAGCGGGACTACTGATGCCACAGGGATGCGGTGCACTGTGAATCAAGAAGCCTGGTGCATGGTAGGGGCAGACTCCCACTCTGTCCACCCGGGGGCTGTGCCCAGGGGCTGGACCGCAGATGTCTGTGGCCTGGCCCGGGGACATCAGCCCCCAGAGGCATAAGCATCAAGGAAGAAGGGCATTCTGAATCCCAAACAGCAGCTGACAGGCGCATTGTGGAACATAGCATCTTTGCAAGTTGTGGACAATTTCCAGAAAACCTGGACACAAGAATGGCTCCTTCAGGGGAGCCTGGCTGGCTCAGTCAATGGAGCATGTGACTCTTTGCTTTTTTTTTTTTTTTTTAAGATTTTATCTATTTATTCATGAGACACACACAGAGAGAAGCAGAGACACAGGCAGAGGAAGAAGCAGGCTCCTTGCAGGGAGCCCGATGCAGGACTCGATTCCAGGGCCCTGGGATCATGAACCTAAGAGGAAGGCAGACACTCAACCACTGAGCCACCCAGGCGTCCTGGGCACGCAACTCTTGATCTCAGCATTGTGAGTTCAAGCCCCATGCTGGGTGTAGAGATTACTTAAAAATTAAGGAAAAAAAAAAAAAAAAAAGCTCCTACATTCAGAGGAAACTTGCTAATTTTACTGTCATAGCCTGTGCCCTTGCCCAATTTCAGGGTTGATAGCGTATGAAAACCAGCAGGAAGTTTCTCTTTGTTGACCTCTGGGTGATGGCGTAAAACACCTGATATTAAGAGATTCAAGGTGGGCCACTGTCCCCATTGCTCGGATTCCCTGAAGGACAGAAGTGCTCCCTGGCTGCCTGCAGTAGCAGGAGTGCTCCAGCCAGGAGGGATGGTGGCAGTACTTGGTGACCTCTGGTAAAACCATGACAAAATCCTTAGAAAGGCAAAGACCTACAACCAAAAGCAGGGCTGCATTTGTACAAGTTCTGTTTGAATCTAAAGGATTTCTCTATTTTACACCATCAGGTCCATGACTGCTTTCATTCTTGAGAAAAATGCCCAAAAATAGGCCAGGAGACAAAGTCAGCCAAGCCCCCCAGCTCATGTGATTCAGGAACCAGGGGGCATTCCGACAAGGGTCATTTTCTCCCATCTGTAAAGAGACCGAATGCCCTGCAAGCACAGGCTCGTAGGAGCACAGTGAAGAAAAGGTGCCTGCTAGCAACACAAATGTCTCAGCATTACACAAGGCAGGAGCCATGAGGCAGTATCACTGAAACACCTATCTTTCCATCGTGTGTCCACCTCAGAGGTCCTCCAGGTCTCTCCAGGACCCCCTCCCACCAGGAGGGTCCCCAACAGGCCTTGCTGTGCGCCCTCCACTGCCTCCTGCTCTGCTCCGCACCATGAGGGTCACCACGGGGACTCCATGGAAGTCACACCCTCCTGCTGCTAGGCCCTCAGACCCTGCACACGGTCCCCCAGCGGTCACTCAGGGACACCAGGTGCTGCTGGGGCCAGGAAACCCGGCAGAGGACAGGGCAGACAAGGGCCAGAACTCAAAGACCTTGGGTGTGTGCCCGAAGTGAAATGGCCAGAAATGATGGAAGGTGCGAGTGACTGGGACCAAGAGCCTCCCCAAACCTCCCTTTTGCTCCTATAAAATGACAGTCCACGTGCCCCTCGCTTGTCGTGCCTGCACACCTTGGGTCCGGGTCTTCTGCAGCCCAGAGTGCCCTCCCCAGCAAGTCCCCAGCCGTCCAAGTCAGGAAGCTCCAGCCCAGAAACCATGTTCCCCAGGAAGGCCTCACCAGCCCTCACTGGGCAAGATGAGCCTCTTTCTCCTCTTCCCTTGACTCACGGTGAGTGGCTCTCAGGAGCCGGCCTCGTTTGTCCTTCAGTCTCCTGAGGCTGCACTCCGTGAGCACAGAGCGACAGAACAGTTAGGCTTCAGACAACAGGGCCTGCCCTGAATCACCTCCACTACAAAATCTAGCCAGCATTTCAAAGCTAGTTCCATTTGTGTAAAGGTCCAAAATCCTAACTAGAGAGCATCTGCATTAAGAGTGTGTGTGTGGGGGGGAACCTACAGGTGATTCACACACACATACTCCTCTGTCCTGCTACTAATTTCAGAAATGAAAATAAGATTCTAACAATATTACCCAAACTTTACAAAATTCCCAGTTTGATGATAAAACTTCAAACAAAGCCACACACAGAGTAAAAGCAAGTTTCACATTCAAGGGTAACCAGGCTGACCCCATGCAGGGGACACTGGACACAGAAAGCATTTGTTGCAATCACCACACTCAGGTCATGAAGCAGAGCCGCTCCATGGCTAGAGGGCTGGGGAGCCTCCTTCTATTCCGGTCTTTAAATGTCATGTGCACAGTACGCTTCTGCCTTCCAGAAGAAACCACATTTGAAATTCATCTCTGAAACAGATTTTTTCAATTTAGAGAGAGGCAAAGCTGAAAGGTGAGCAGAAGGAAGCATTCTCTGTAAAGATTTTGTGAATACAGGGAAAGACTCAGGGCTCCTGAGCTGGGTGATGGATCCGCGGAGCACAGTGACATCCAGTGGCCTTGAACAACACTGCGGCCATGGTGACTCCAGCAGGCAGGCTGAGTGGAAGGAGAGGAGGCCTACAGCCCCAGGGACTTGCCCAAGTCACATGGCCGGTGTGGGGGAGAGACAGAGCAGGGCTGGCCACATGGCCCCACATCTGCGGCTGAGAGGGAAGCAGTCAGCTCTCTCGGTGGTGGATGATCATTCGGTGACACAGACAACACAGCTACAGCTAAAAAGCCACATGCACTTCTAGTTTTCTTTGTAATAAATACTTAGGATGTATTTACTTACATAACTTGCACTAATATTAACACAGTTAATCCAAATCGATCATCACGGACACACGCTATACAATCTCTGAGACAGGAAAGTGCATATAGAATTCGTTTGAATAAGAAGACCTTCCAAGATGAAGAAGGAACACGTGATTTTCATCTTTCTGCAATTAATACTTGAGGTGCAGAAAAAGCAGCGTGGGGAAGGAATGGTGTGTTTTCACGTCCACCTGGGCTCTCAGAAGAGGGAGGTGGAGGTTTGGTGCTCCGTGCTTGCAAGTTTTGGTTACAGGAGAAAGGGTGCAAGCTTTGGCCCCAGGCAGGCCTGGTCCTGCTGCTGAGCTGACCACAGCCCCTGCACCAAGGCTCGCTGTCCTCATCTGAGAAAGGGGTGACTCTCCCTGCACAGAGCTGTTGGGAGGCTTCCATGATAACATCAAGTCCTTAGCAGGGCGTCTCACACAAGGTAAGTGTTCAATAAACGCCAGTGATCGCCTTCCCTTCACAAAACATTGTGATTGCCCTCAGAAGAGACCCAGAGTCAGTCTCCTTCAGAGCGTGGCTGGTCCTCATCAAGGGAATGCGTTAAGAATGCAGGATCCAGAGGACCACGCCCGGGGAAGTCGGAGGCACGTTACAGTTTGAGAAGCACAGGCTCAGGTGGCTTCAGCACCCACAAGTGACTTCATCCTGGTGTGGGTATGGGCTCGACACCTGCCCCTCTGGGGCTCCCAATTAGCACTTGGAGGGTGTGAATATGGCTTTGCAGAAAGCAGCCTGCAAAACTATGTTCATTTACCCGAGACTGTAAAGGCGTGAGGAGTCTGCTAAAAAGTTACCTAATGCACAAATCTTGTTCTAGGAGAAAAATGCCTGTTTTCACATTTCATTATCTCTGAAATTGGGAAACAAAATCCCACCTGTAGTGTGTCTCAAACACAGCCAGGAGGCAGCCCATGCATAGTGGAGGGAAATGTCTCCAAAGGGAACTTGCTTTGTTTCCTATGTGAAAAAGGCCACTGAGAGTCCACCAGGAGCAATAGCAGGAACAGGAACCAACATTTACCAACAAAATGCCGAGCACTGTTCCAAGTGCTTCACATGCATGAATTCATTCAGGCGTGGTTGCTAGCGCCCATTCTCTGGGCACAAAGACTAAGACCCGAAGCAGTTGAGTCACTCACCCTGGGTCACACAGTCACAGAGTGGCCGAGCTGGCACCCACACCTGGACAGCTGGGCTCCTGCACAGACAGCCTGTGCAACTAGACCCTTTCCAGCCCTGGCTGTGAGGAGAACAGGCACAGGCTGGAGGAGAGTTAACAGTCATCAGAGCAGCTGCTGGCTGTGGGGCACTGGAAGGAAGGGTTCCAACATCCCCGGGAGCCAGGGCAGCCCCACAGCCAGAATCAGCCTCCCAGGTAGACTGAGGAGCAGATGCTACTGACCGGGTAACTGTAAGGAATCTGGATGACAGATCCTAAGAACTGGTGCTTTCTTAAAAGCCTGTGAAAGTGGCTACCCTTGAAAAAGCACCACCACCTACCACACTGAAGCAGAAGATGGTGGGAGTAAAACCAGTACTGTTTTTCCTTAAACTAGGACAAACTCCAACGTCATGCCTGAGTCTCAGACAGCACCACTCAATGGCCAAGTAACTGTAGACAAATGACAGAGGAAAAAAATACAGCCTAGAGTCCTGAATGTATTAGCATGAAAATAACGAGAGGATATAAACACTGTTATGGGTGGAATGCTTATGTCTCCCTAAACTTCATGTTAAACTTCATGTTAAAGCCCTAACCATGAGATGGTATTTGAAGGTGAGGCCTTTGGGGGTTCACTAGGTTTAGATGACATTATGAAGGCAGGGTCCCCATGGTGGGGCTACTGTCCTTATAAAAAGAGACATCAGAGAGCTAGCTTGCTCTCTCTTCACCATGTGAGGACACAGAAAGAAGGTCAATCCACAAGCCAGGAAGAGAGCTGTCACACGGCCAGCACCTTGATCGTGAACTTCCAGCCTCCAGAACTGTCAGACCTAAATGTCTGTAGTTTAAGCCCCCTGTCTGTGGTATTTTGTTAGAGCAGCCTCACCTAAGACAGACCAAGACCACACTTCTGGATTTCACAAAATGTATACAACGGATACTATACACACTAAGAAAGAGATGGAATTAATTTCTGTAACTGTAAATGGCCTCATGCCATCCCCATCCACATAGTATTTAGCAAACCTTGCTCATTAAGAGGACTACTAGAGAAAGGCCAAGAGGGCAGGTTCCTCTGCTCCCCAGAGAAGGTGCTGGAGAACAAGTCCTCTGTGGCCAGGAGCAAAGCCTTGTCCAATCCAATTCTGAGTTCTTGGCCTGCAACGTCACCTGGTCACCAGAAACACCTCATTCCATATTTAACAAGCAGGATCAATAATACCTCAATTCCTCCAGCCAGACCCATGCAGGAGCTGCCATTATTTGGCCACAGTGAGTACAAAGAGAGAGAGGTGGGGAGTGGGAACACGTCATATTCATCCTCCAAAATGAATGGAGAAAAATCCAATGGAAGAAAATATTTTTTCATTCTTTTGCTAAGTATTCAATTTCTCCTAAAATCTTGATTCTTACAGGCTACTGACAAAATGTTTAACCGTGTTCACAACAAAACACAACTTCTAGGTGGTACAATGTAACTTTGGGGAAGAACCCTAGCACCTACCTGTCACCCTTCTGCACGCCCATGGGAACACAATAATTAAGTTCCAGCCGAGCAATGTTGCCAAGTCTGAGGACGATCCCGGCACCGTAAGACCAGCGAATACACTCAGCCAGCTTCCGAATGTGAGCCTTGGGGCCCTCCCCTGAAAAGAGAGAAGATGTGACCAACAGTAGGAAGCCCCTCACATAAGCTGTCCTCACGCAAGCCCTGGCTCTCTTCTTTGCTGTGTGGCCTTCAGTTCATGACCACTTAGGGTTTATTGTCTGTTTTGCCCAAGGTTACTTTTGCCAAAACTTAAGAGCATCCACTGAGAGTAGTAAACATATTATTTTTAAAAGATGCTCCTGGGGCACCTGGGTGGCTCAGTGGTTCAGCGTCTGCCTTTGGCTCAGGTCGTGATCCTGAGGTCCTGGGATCAAGTCCCGCATCGGGCTCCCCGCAGGGAGCCTGCTTCTCCCTCTGCCTGTGTCTTTGCCTCTGTGTCTCTCTCGTGAATAAATAAATAAAATCTTTAAAAAAAAATGCTCCTATCCATTCCATTTAAACTACAAATAGCTATAAAACTAAATCAATAAGAAAACAAATAAAAATAGCCCTGAATGTTTACTTTGTTGCAAAATACTATTTTGTGTGTTTCATTCAACACCTTCACTCTGAGCACCTTTATCAAGTGTTGTAAAAATTTTTTTAAAGTAAGGCACATCTCTATAAGTAAAGACTCTGTAATATAACAGGTGCTGTACTTTAAACACAAAGGCAACTGTGCCCTGACAGTCTCTAAGCAGCCCTGGGCTTACCGTAGTTGAGGTTGCAGAGATTCCCCGCATTGAGGAAGAAGTGTGTTCTGAAGAGCTCCCCGAAACCACCCTGGCCTGGCCGGAAAGGCAGTGGGGTGTACAGGTGCAGACCGCCGGCCCAGTATGCTTCTCCACCCAGGTAGTCTCCTGGACAAGGAAGAGGTGCAGAACAAAACAGAAGCTCTCAGATTCAGAATCACATTGAAGTTCCACACACTCTACAAGGGAGACGTGTGCTGTGTGCAGAACACGGAGGGCTCAGGCTCTGAGTGGTGGCTCTTCTAACTCCTGATGTCAGCCTCACTTTAAAGTCTTTCTTTTTTGCCTGGTTCCTTTTATAAGCTTTAGGGGGAAAAATGCTAGTGTAGTCTAGAAAAGAATGCAATTACAAATTTATCAAAGCTGTAAAATGCTTGGAGTAAAACAAGTGAACTCACGGAAGTCGCCTTTTCCACAACTGCAGATGACCAGATCACGGCCACCTGGCAGATGAAACGGTTTCCTTGGCAACAATTTCAAGACCAAAAGATGGGAGACAGAATGCAGAATGGGCCTCTACAGTTTCCAGAAAGGGCTGGACACGCTATCAGTCAAAAGGCACAGAATGTCTACTGTCCACCAGGTAAGGAAGCAGCATTCCAGCTTAATGTGTCCAGGGAAGAGGCCCATTTTTGAAGGTTCATGACCACGTAGGGTTTGTTGTCTATTTTTGCCCATGGTTACTTTTGCCAAAACTCAAGACTATCTGCTGAGTATTTAAAAATATTATTTCTAAAAAATGCTTCTATCCATTCCATTTTAACTACAAATAGCTATAAAACTAAATCAACAAAACAAAAATAGCCCTGAATGTTTATACTTTGTTGCAAAATCCTATTTGGAAAGTGTCTTAGTATTTGTTAATACAAAATGACAGATCATAAAAAAGAAAAGTGAGTTGTCTCCAAGGTTAACCTCAAAGAATAAGCTGCTTGTTCACATCAAGACCAGCCATCTCCTCAATCTCTGTTTTAGTATCAGAGTTCTAGAGGGAACAAAAACATACAAGTAACAGGTCGGTTGTGTTTGCTTTTCATTTCCTAGTAACTGCCCACCTCTTAAATAACACATTTTACTCTGGTCATAAAAGGGATATATATTCATTGTAGAAAATCTGGTAAGTAAAAGGAAAGTATAAAAAAAAGGAAAATATCCATTAATTTCTCCTATTCAGAGATAACATTTCTCGTGTCTTTCATCCAGTGAACTGTGATGAATAATTGAGAAATAAAATGTGAGTCATCGCGTACATAGGTCCATAGATATATATCTCAGTCCTGCTTTTAAAAAGCTGGTTTAATAATTTAATATGTTGTAAGCACTTTCATCTAATACCTTCTATTGTTTGGAAATGTGATTTAGATGCCTGAATAATCAATCACATGTGGACCATGCTTACCTAATCCTCCTCTACTGTCATGTTGCTAATTTCTTGAGAGCAGACATCAGCCGTCATGAGTCTCCTTGCACACACACATGTATTTAAAACCTTGTCTTGTAGTATAATCTCCATAAAGAAAAACATACATATCTGAAGTAAACTGCTCGGTAACTCCCCTCCAGGGACTGGAGACACAAGCATGTGTAGCCCCCAGAACGCTCTGCTCTCCTCGCTAACCACTCCCTTGCTGGCCAGCAGCACAGATCACTCTAGCCCATCCCTAAATTTTACATGGATCTAATCACACCTGAAGCCTCCTCTCGGTCTGGCCTTGCTGCTACTGGTCTTGCACGTTTCTGAGGCTCATTTATGTTGTATTCAGCCAGCAGCTCTAACTCGCTCACCCTCCTCATTATAGAACAGTCCACAGTGTGAGGAGACCATTTATTTGCCCACTCTAGTGTCAATGGGCATTTGGGCTTCTAGTGTTCAGAATGGAGCTATTATTATTAGTCTTTGCATATTTTAGGTTCCTGATTGATATACACTGTCAAACTGCTTTCATGAAAAGTCATGCAATTTGCATTCCTGTCCATAGTATCTCACCAATGGCCTGCCTAATAGGGTACTAAGGGGAATATCATTGTGTTTTAATTTTCAGGCATGTGGTAGACTCTTAAACTTCCATACAGGCACTATATAATACTTCCTTACAACAAAAAAAGAACAAGACTATCCCTAATGTTTTACTTCTCTTTTAAAAAAATGACACACTGGGATCCCTGGGTGGCGCAGTGGTCTAGTGCCTGTTTTTTGGCCCAGGGCGCGATCCTGGAGACCCGGGATCGAATCCCACGTCAGGCTCCCGGTGCATGGAGCCTGCTTCTCCCTCTGCCTGTGTCTCTGCCTCTCTCTCTCTCTCCTCTCTCTCTCTCTCTGTGATTATCATAAATAAATAAATAAAATTTTAAAAAAATGACACACTAATAAAGTACTCTAGAGACAAGTGGCAAGGATGTGTATTATGCACAAAAATTATGCACAAGACAGTCAT
This sequence comes from Canis aureus, assembly GCF_053574225.1. NCBI lineage: Eukaryota > Metazoa > Chordata > Mammalia > Carnivora > Canidae > Canis > Canis aureus. The sequence goes on from NC_135621.1 coordinate 24,414,905, forward strand.
TATTTATAGTAATAAGAAATGGAAACAGCAAAGATTTTGTTAAAAGAACAAAAGGTCAGAAAATCAGGGTAGAATATTTTATAATGGAATGACATGCAAACATTTTAGTGATGTGGGTTTTTTAAAAAGGTTTTATTTATTTGACAGAAAGAGAGCATGAGGCAGGAGGAGGGGCAGAGGGAGAAAGAAAAGCAGGCTCCCCAGACCCTGTGATCATGACCTGAGCCAAAGACAGTCACTCAACCCACCGAGCCACCTGGCAACCCTAAATGATGTTTTTGAAGATTTTAATAACATGTGGAAACGCCTCGGATAGAATGTCAAGTGTCAGAGAGGGGTCCAGGAAACAGGAGTAATTGAAACAGGCTTTCCAGAGAGCAACATAAAGCTTCAAAATGTTCAAAATCCTTTGATCTAGGGATTCCACATCTAGACTTTACATTATAAAGTAAAACTTAGAGATGAGCACAAAGATTCAGTTAGGTTATTCACAGATACACTGCTTTATGATCATAAGAAAAAAGAAAGCCTAAATGTCCAACATTTGGGATTTGGTTTAAAAAAGACTACAATTTGGCAACAAGATGAAATATGCAGCCATGAAAAACGACAGAGTTTTTCTCTCTCCGATTCACTGCTGGCGGGAATGCAAAATGGTACAGCCATTTTGGAAGACAGCCTGGCAATTTCTTACAAAGATAACACAGCTTTATCATACGTTCCAGCAACTGCTCTAATTGCTATTTCCCCAGATGAAACCTTATGTCCAAACAAAAACTTGCACGTGAATGTTTATATCAGCTTTACTCATGATTGCCAAAAATTGGATGTCTTGCAACTGAGATACCCTCCCCTAGGTGAATGGATAAGCAGACGGTGGCAGTCACATAATGGAATATTGTTCAGTGATATAAAGACATGAGCTGGGGCGCCTGGGTGGCTCAGTTGGTTAAACATCTGCTTTCGACTCAGGTCATGATCCCAGGGTCCTGGGATGGAGCCTTTCACTGGGCTCCCTGCTTGGTGGGGAGTCTGCTTCTCCTTCTGCCACTCCCCCTGCTGTGCTCTCTTTCTCAAATAAATAAATTTAATTAAATTTTAAAAAAGACATGAGCCTTCATGCTGTAAAAGACACAGAGGAACCTTCCATATGTTGCTCAGAGAGGCCAGGTTGAAAGGGGCACACACTGGATGGTTCCAACCACGGAGAGGAAACAGCTTGGGGCTGTCAGGCATGGGGCGGGGGAGGGAGGAGGGAGGAGGAAGTGGACCCTGGTGGACGGTGCAGCCGGGGAATCTGTAGGGTGCTGGAACGGTAGGTCCAGGCCACACGCATTTGCCAGAACCCAGGGAACTGCAAAGCACAGAGTGAGCCCGAGCGTGAACTACAGGATGCAGTGAATACTAACGCACCAACTGCTACCAGTGGGCCTAACGTGACGCCAATCATCGAGGATGCTAGGGCAGTGTACGTGGAAACTCGGCGCCTTCTGCCCAACTTTCCTGTAAACCTAAAACTGCTCTCAAAATCAAAATCTATTACTTTAGAAAAGTTACAGTATGTCAAGAAGATGAAATAAACTGTCATTAAAAATGATGAAGTACTCATTCCTGTAAAAATCTTTTTCATTTCTGTTACTGAGGGCAGTGGGAGAAGCAGGTCAGCACACGGTAGGCAAATGGAGCAAACGCAAGCAGAGAGGCATGCTTGCTTAAACAACAAATGCTCCCATGTATCGTCGCTGGGCAGTGGGATCAGAGGTCAGTGCCGGGCACTTTTTGCTTATATTTTCTCATTTTCCTACAGTTCGCTCAACATGTATCTGTCTGTGCCTGCCATGTGATAAATGCTCTGTGGGGTGCTAATTCTGTGGTGGTGAAATACAGACATCTATTACTGTGGTAATGGAAACAAGCTTAGTTACCCTTGAACAACCCTCTGTGAACCGTGCACAGAGGGTTTTCTTTACTCCAGCTCACCTCATTGTAAGAACATACTGTATGATACATACAACCTTCAGAACTGGTGTCAACTGGTCATGTTACTGGTGAGGCTTCTGGTAGGCTATTGGTAGCTAAGTGTTTGGAAAGACAAAAATGACACTCAGGTTTTCAACTGTGAGGTTGAGGGGTGGGGGCTTGGTGCCCCAACCTCTTCCCCATTCTGTCGTTCAAGAGTCTAGAGTATATGCTTTCACAAATGAGATATGAAACTTCGGCTTGGTGGTCTAATGGCAGAAAGACTGACCTTCACTCTGTGGCCCAACGCTGTGCATGCTGAACCCGCGCACACTGGTCGGTCCTCCAAGGTAAAACCTACAACAGAAGGCAGATGTCAGAAGAAAGCCACCAGTGAAAACCTACAAAATCCAGTGAAAGTGCAGAAAGCACACAAGTGAGGCTCATGTTTGATACTGGATTGTTGTTGACATTGTCACATGGCAAAACTTTTAAGGATTGGGAAGTGCATAGAAGGTAAGGTGACTTTCATAACAATCTAAACCAGAATCTAAACACTTCAAACTTTTGGGGAATGTAAGTGAGATAAAAGGCAAAATAAGGATCCTTCTTTAGAAAAGAGGGACATGTGGACTGTCCATTATAAAGGAATTATCTGTTATCTATGAGAATTCATTATGTAACAGCTCTGTTGCAAAACAGCCTCCTAGGTGCTCACATAAAATATTAAGTCTAAAAAAAAAGCAAGATAAGGGATGCCTGGGTGGCTCAGTGGTGGAGCATCTGCCTTTGGCTCATGTTGTGATCCCGGGGTCTTGGGATCGAGTCCCATATTGGGCTCCCCGTGGGGAGCCTGCTTCTCCCTCTGCCTGTGTCTCTGCCTCTCTATGTCTCTCATGAATAAATAAATAAAAATCTTAAAAAAAAAGAAAAGCAAAATAAAAATTATATAACAGTATGATCTCAATTTTACAAAAAGAGGAAAATAATGCTAGAAGAAAACAGAACAAAACAATTATTGTTACTCTAGATGTTTTTAATATTTTCTACAGTGATTGTATAATCAGAAAAAAATTATTACAATTAAAAAAAATGAATTGCTCTCATATTCCTAATGGACTGGGTTATCACAATCTCTTAAACACTAACTGAACAAAATTAAAGGTATGAATTAAAAATTACTTAGAAACCCCATCCACTTTCTGTGAAACCTAACACCTTATCAGAAGCCAACTCTAGGCCATGCTAAGTACTGAATAATGAAGTAAAATAACAAGCGAAGTGGTGTGTACTCTTTCTAATGGGGCTGCCACATTAACATTTGGGATTTCTAAGCAACGCCTTTCTGAATGCCCCCTTAATTATGGAAACAAACAGCAAGCTCCATTTGCTTTTTTCAACAAATGATAACTCGCACATACTCTTTGGAAATAATTAAGATGAACCAGGGAGCATAAAAAGCAAGAAGTCCTTTCCCCCTCCCTCATCCACCCAGATCCATCCCAATCTCCAGAGCTGACTGCTATCACTGGATTGGTGGTTGACCCTCAAGACCTTTGGTGTTATTCATGCAAACACATACACACGGGAGCTTTTGCCCCTGATCCAAGAGCAATCCGCTAACTGTGAGCACCTGCCAATTTTAACTTGTAGACATCTACCTCGTTCTTTTTAATCACTGCAGTCTCTTTAGAATGGCCATATTTGAATTTAATAATTTCTGTCTTGCAGTTTTCAAAGTTTTGCTATTATCAACAATGCTACGATGGACAGCCTTGTACATAAACCTCCTACACATTTATAAATGTATTTCTGCAAATTAAATTCGGAGAGGTGAAAGTGTTAGCTCCCAGACCTTACAAATTAAAATTTTTTATATTTCCGAACAGTATCCAAAAACTAGGCTAAACTAGTTTACACTAAAACATTTTAACCAATGCAATGTTAAAAAAAAAAGTCTCTTGCCCTCATGAACAATTATTAGTATTTCAAAGCAACAATTTCATACTCTGCTGATAGGAGTATAAATTACCATAAGCATTCTAAAAAGCAGTCTCCAGCAACATTCTCTATAAGCTTTAAAAAATGTTCATATTTTTTTGAGACAGTAATTCCACATTTAGGAATCTTTCCTTAGAAAATAAATAACACTTTACAAAGTCGTATGTTTCACGAGGTTGCTTATATGCAAATAATGAAAAATTAAAATGCAGCTTTTAAACAATTTCTCATGACTTGGTGAATGGGTTTACTCTGTTTTTCCTTAAACCTTTTTAAAAGGCAAGGAGAACACAGGGGTGCCTGGCTGGCTGAGTGGGTGGAGTGCTACTGTTCTGAGTTCAAGCCCCATGCTGGGTATAGGGATTACTTAAAAATAAGATCTTTAAAATGAAATTTTAAAAAGTTAAAAAATCAAAAGCAGAGGAAACACAAAAGTGTCTGTAAGTTACAGTATATCAACAACTTAATATACATATATATATAATTTTATGTATGTATACACACACAAAAGCACACATCCACAAATAACAGACTCAAAGGAAATAGTCCCAAGTGTTTAACTCTGCTTATCCTTGAGCAGGATTTTTTTAAATTTCCTTAAATGTTTTTCTGTCTTTATATTTTGGTGATACGTATGAACTGTATTCTTTCATTCTCAAAAGGGAATGTAAGATTTTTAATATTACGAAGTTAACTCGTAACCTGAAATAGTTACCAGTTACCTGAAACATAAAAACTGAAGTAAAATTTGAAATATTTGCTCTCCTAGTTATGCTTTTCTAAAATAACTTATGAAGAACCAACCAAAAAGAGCCAAAGGCAAGCATGTGCAAGTCACCCACTCACTTGCTATTCCTTACCTGTCCGCAATACTTGATGGTTTATCACCAATGGGCACCAACACCCCACCCCAGAGAGATGTTGAAAAAACCTATGGAAACACAGACAGACAACCGTTTCTTCAGTGCCCCTTCCCTGCGATGAGCATCAGCGGGCGGCCACCGCACGGAGATCTGGTTGCAGGCCTGGCACTGGCAAAGAGCTCTGGGGCAGAGCTCAGGGGCGACAGACCAGGAACATCTGATTGTGGGGTTGGAGAGCTACAGCTGACAGTGTTTTGTGGGTACTTTAAAAACCTGCAACTTCAAATTTCACATGAAGACATAGCAAACACCAGCAAACACAAGCCCAAAGCCCAAGCAAGGCATGGCTCCCTTGGCTTCCATCCCAGAGAGGGCAGCCCCACCCCTTCCACGAAGAGCGAGGCTGGGCACAGTGGGAGACACACCTCATCCGGCGAGGGGACAGTGGCGCCTTTACATCTGCCCCCCATCTCTAGCAGGCCTGGAGAGCTGCCAGCAGTGCTTCCCATTTCCTACAGGTGCCCCCATATGCCCTGACGGTCATGCCACACTGGGCCTCCCTCCAAACAGAAACTAGTTTCAATACGGTGCCCAAAGTCCTCTACCATCTGATGCAACCTCTGTCCTCTCTGCGCCGTCCCTCCTCCTCACTCTGTCCAGTCATGGCAGCCCCCTGGCTCGTCCTGGCAGTGCCATAGCTCCTGCCCAGAGAGCCTACGGCTGGCTTCCTTGCTTTGTTCTGGGCTGTGCTGCCCCACTGCAGATGCCTTCCTGGACCATCTTAAATAAGACAGCACCCCATCTGGGCCATTTTATCTTTACTCTGTTTTATTATTCTTTGTTACATTTGCTACCTGCTAAACTGTATATACACACGTGCTTGCTGCTTACTCATGGGTCTCCCTTCACTAGACTGTGAGGGAGTGGGAACTGTTTTACTTACTGAGGTATTTTTAACGCCCAGGCAGTACTGGGCAGCCGATATAGATGTGGTGGGTGGATGGGTAGGTGAGTGGGTGCATGAAGAGCGATACCTGGACAAAAGCACAGGAACTGAGAGCACAGTGCAGGAGCCCTGACCTTGGTCTGGGAGGTCAGAGGAGGCCTATAGGAGATCGCCTATGCCGAAGTCTTAAAAAGGCAAGGAACGAGGGGCCAGGGAACAGCTGAAAGAAGGGACTTACAGCCAGCAGAGAACAAAGTGCAAGCCTGGAAGTAAGAGCCTAGTCCTTTAGGGAAATGAGAAATAGCTGAGCCAAAGCACAAGGAGAAGGGGAGAGAGACCAGGCCAAAGATTGTGTGGCACACCAATGGTGCCAGCTTCACACAGGAGATTTTAGGGCTTGCGTTTGAGAAAGACCAGCATGCCTGCAGTATGGAGGAAAAGGGGGAGCAGAAAAGGATATCAGAAAAGGATATCCTTTATCAGAAAAGGATATCACCACCAAGGTGAGAAAGCACAGCCTGGAATCTGAGTGATGCTGAGTGGGCAGAGAGGTGGACCTGGTGCTCAGTGGCCTTTGGGTGAGGACTCCTCCGAGCAGTCAGGGAGGTCAGGGCACTGGGGCCAAAGCTGTGCAAGCCAGTGGAACTGGGAGCCCAGGTGCAGGGTACAGATTTGGGAGGGAAGTAACAGTTGGTTTCAGACACACTGAATTTGAAGTGTCCATGTAAGGAATGGTGTTGGGATGCCTGGCAACACAGCACATGGATGGAGGCTGCAGCCATGGGGTGGGATGGGCACGAGATCCTCTGGGGAGACTGCCAGTGCAGGACACTTCCACGACAATCTAGGGGGAGAGTCTTGCAAGGTGGGAGCATGGCAAGCCACAAAGGGACCCCACGAAGAGGAAGCGGACACATGGAAGGAGGATGCAGGCAGGATGGAGTCCAGTGAGGACAGTGTCAGCATGGTGGGGAGGGGAGGGGGGAGACCGGGAGGAGCTTGCCGACTGGACAATGCGGGGGCCCCAGCAGCGGCGGGGAAAAGGCAGGAAGCAGATTCAAGGAGCGAGGACTCCAGGGCTGACTGGGAGCAGTGATAGGAGACTTTAGAAATAGACATGTGTATCATCTCATTAAAGCTCACTCCTTGCTCTGAGTCTTATGATAGCAAAGTGCACAGGCGGGTGTGTGTTTGTGTGTGTCCAGTGGGGGAGCACAGAGAGCTGTTCCCCGTCACCAGCCTCCAAGAGGACTGGAGAACAAGCCAGGGGCTCCTCTGCCTTGGTCAGAATCAGGTCCCTTACTCCTCATTCCCGAACAAATCAGGAGAAACTAAACCAAATGGAATTAAAGATTTAAAAAGAAATGCCTGGAAGTGCCCAGGGCCCTGCAGACTCAGCCTAAGAAGGTGAAGACTGAGAATTTCTACTAAATGACCTCAGAGGGAAAGGAGGCACATGTCTGCCCTCCAGACATGTTTACATGATGGCCCTGAGCTGACAAATGGGGAAGGGGCTCTCCTGGAATCCCACACAAAATGACCGAAATGTTCCTCTTGCAGAGAAAAATGATCACTTCTACCAAAGTTTCCTTAATTCTGGCTAAATTGAAAAGACCAAGCACTTCAGTTTCAAGCACTAATGTTCTGGGCTTCTCCTCTGGATTGTGCTTTCACTCTCTGGGAACGGAGTTCCCTAAAATAAAGGATAAAAGTGCAGGTGAAGGTTGTGGCTGGATACTCACCGAATCAAAGACAAGTTGTTTATTCAACTGAAGCTCGAAATCTTCTTTTATGAAGCTCACGTCCCCTCCGGTGTAGCCGGCCAGTTCCTGTGGGCGAAGGACCCACAGGTGGAAATGGAGCAAAGAGACGTACTACGCCAGCTCTGAGACCGTGTCACTCCAAGTACTGCCTAATCTTGTTTGGTATTTTTAAAAAGACAGGAGGTCGCTTCTGTCTGTCCCCTAGAAGCTCCATTCTAGTTGTTACTCTGGTTGTTCTAGATGGTCCTGGGGGACCGACAGAAATGCAGGATCCTCAAACACACTGATGCTGTAGAATATTCTACTCCTACACATGAGTGAGAAATACCAGCCGCAGGAACATCCCGCTGCGTGCCGGGGCTTGTTTGGCCTACTCACTGTTTGAAAAAAGGAATTAGCCAGACTTGCACAATTGGGCACATGTGATGTAAAAATCTGATTTCCACTTGGTCCCCTGATCCTGAAGCTCAGGCAGACAGAGCATCATCCACCCCGGGGGCCCTCAGGCGCAGGGCTACCCTCTCTGCCTTGAGGTGACCAAGGGGTTGGTTCAACCAAATCTCCGCTTTCCTCCTGGCCTAGTGAGGGACACCCCATCCGGGTCGGAGCATTAATCCACCCCTAAAAAATGTGCCTCCAGTGTGGGGCTCTCTCCCCTCCCAGGTCACCGAGCCAGCAGGTCGCACGCGGGTGAAGGATCGCTACCTGGTTAACTTTCAGCAAAGCACCTCTTCTCGGCAAGATGGAGGAGTTCCGCGAGTCGATGACCATCGCGTGCTGAAAGAAACGTGCAGCGAGGTATTTCGCTTCAAGCAGGTGCACTTCCTGGCCACTGTGCCAGCCCCTCGCCCAATCACCTGACTTCACCCTCAGAAAAGCCCTCTGGGAAGGTAGCTCCCTGTCGCTACTTCACAGGTGAGGGAACCGACGGCGGGCGGAGCAGACCATTCATAGTCACCGCTGGGAGATTACCACCTGTCACGGGTCCGTCCTCTCAAGGAGCTTGACCCTGACCTAAGTGAACTCTGCCAGCTTTCCCGGCTCCCAGGCACACTGCCCTGTCACCACTGACGGGGCTTCAACAGAGTAATATGGTGCGGTTCCCATAAACTCACAAAGTGGCCGGCAGCCACCCAATCAGTGACCCTTCTCGGTCCGTCCAGTGCTGGCGAACGCTATTCTCCCAATGCACCTAAGTGCACAGCCACACCAGGAAAGCCCTTACCGAAAGAGACGACTTCAGCGAGTGCCCACTTTCCTTCCGGACAGCGAAGGATGCCGTCCTCGAGAGGCAGCCCAGCTCCCGCCACACGCCCTCCCACTTGACAGTGTGGCTGGTCTTCCATATGGGAAACTGCAAGGACACGGAGGATAAGCCTTCTGTGCTGTACACATGGAGGAGTCATTCCCAATCAGGTATCAGAACAGGGCATCTTATTCCATTTAACACCTTAGATAGGGTTTTTGTTTGTATGTTTGTTTTTATGGTAGGTGGGAGGGAGGAAAAGAAGGGAAGGAGGGGAAGGAAGGGATGGAGAAGGGGACAAAGCTGTGATCCTGCTCAAAGCAGCAGGACTGTGCTCTGGCAAGGAGACAGGTCACCTGCGTGAACGCTGCACACAGGGCACAGCTTCGTAACCCGCAGGCTTCTTCTCCTGACCTATGACAACCTGACACTCACCCACTCGGCCCTCCAAGCCCCAGTTCCAAAGCCAGGCCTGGTGACAGCAGCAACCCGCATCAGCCCCCGGAGAAGAGGGAGGAGACAAGGTGTTCATGAATAAAGAGCATCCTTCGGCCACTAGAGGCCTGAGCCAAGTGACCCCTTGGGTAAACGGCACCTGCCTCTTGCCCTGACCTAGGGGCCCTTAGAGTCAGGCCCACCCATCTTAGGTCCCTATCACAGACAGACACCCAGGTTGCTTCTGAACAGTGAACACTGCCTGGTGACCTCAAGAAGTGTGATGACGTGACTCCTATAAGGAAGCCAGGTCACTTCACACGACGTGGAGCAGTATTTAGCCAGCTGTTCTCCGTAGCCCTCTGGTCTGGCTCCCAAGGCGAGAACTCAGGGCCACCCATCTCCAGCTCTCAGCAAGTACCCACGAGGCACCGTGTCAGGTGCTGGGGAAGCAGACGTGATACAGGGCAGCCTTGCCCGCCTGCCACTTCTGCACTGAGGGCCACGTGAGACTCGGCTATTCCCCCAAAGCCTGGGGAAGGTGCACTGCGGGCCTCAATCATTGCTTCCCTCCTCCTAGGGCAGCTCTTAACTAAGAAAAACACAACTGCCCAGAGGAGACACATCTTGTCTCTGTGTTCACGGTCAGGAGGACGAGGCAGGGGCCAGAAGGTTCCATCTTCCTCCAGAACCTCATCTCTCAAACCCACGGCTGCTAGCTCCCAGTCCTCTGTCCCTCTGTCCCTCCTTCTGCCCTCTCACCTCTTCCATGCCCTGTGCATAAACAAGCTCTAAGTTTCCTAAGAACTTGCTCTTTAAAAAAAACTTAGAAAAAAAGGATAAAAGAGGGACACAGGAGAGAGATGGGGATGGAGAGCTACTGGAGGGCAGGGGCTGGGAGGGCAGTGCTAGCCAGGCAGCCCCTTCCCCTCGCTGTGGGCAGGAAGGCATCAAGGGCTACTCCTGTCAGACGAGGACAGGTGGCCACATGGAGAATTGAAAATGGAACTGCAAGCACTCATGTCACATCCGGAGCCAGGAGCCACCAACCCACCTCCGTGCTGGGGACTTCCATGACCCTGGTCTGTCTTCAAGGCTAAGATGCGTGAGTAGCCAGTGTCTCCAGTGCCCACAAGGGGCTGAGCAGTACAGTGGGCTCAAGCTCGGGCTCCAGCAGGGGCTCCTAGACCAAAACTGCTGGGGTGCAGATGGAGAGAACATGCGAGGCATCCTCCCCTAGACACTGGTTCAGTGACAGGCGGGACCCAGGAACTTGCATTTCTAACCAGCTCACGGATGAGGCCATGCTGCTGATCTGTGGGCCACACTTGGGGAACTAATTTTACATGGCTTTATGCGTCCAGGTCTTCCCTCCTTTACCAAAGCCCAGAACGGGAGGGGAGGAGCCACACAGTATAGAAAGGAAGGGAGACAGGGCAGGGGTCAAAAGGTTGTCAGATGGCAGGAATTCCATCTGCTGCATCATGTCAGATCCTGCTAGAAGTAAACAAGTGCCAACCAACAAGGAAAGCTTTCAGTAACCTGCAGTGACCTTGCTGGCTATCAGAAGCTACTGACCTCCATGCACACGAGAAAGGACAAACACACGGCATCGCAGAAAGCCGGAAGCAGAGCTGCCACCTGGGAGCTGAGCCACTCTCTGGCCCCGACAGTCTGCACTTGGCTCACGGAGAGGTACCCAGTCAGGAGGCAACCAAGAGCAGGGCAAAGGACAGAGGGTGACCCCGGCCATGAAGCCCACGCTCCAAGCGCCAGACTGACAGGCCCGCCCCCTCTTGCTGACCCTGGCGATCAGCTAAACAGGCACCTTGTTCTCCCTCAAGTGCACAAAGGGAAGGACACAGGGCTACTCACACTGTACTCGGCGGACACTCCTCTGTCTGTCTCCCGAAGCGAGCTCCAAGGGAACTGGCCAGTGACTTTATATAAGTTTACAGAGAAACTAGGAGACAATGGGACAGAGCTTTAAATGCAGAAACAGTGATTATAACTTGCACACATTTAAATCAACAGATCTAAAATTACACTCCTGGGGCTCATCTTCATGAAGAAAGCTACGGCATGTGTGACACTGCACAAGGGCCAGCAGATTCAGCCAAGTGTCTTTTCACAACCAAGGCTTGTACTTTAACTTATAACCTGGCCACTGTACTCAATCATCTATCTGGCTTCCTACTTTCTCTCGAAGTTTCCAGGCTGCGGTTTGAAGAAGGACAGGCCATACGAAGTCTCTTTGGTTCCGTAGGAAAACTGAAAAGTCACCTTTTCTGCACGACCCAGAAGATTGGGGAGTTTGAGGCCAAGCACCTAAGAGGAGCAGAAAAACAGCAGTGGTTTACACAGAAGAAACGGTGTTAGGAAGGACTACACTGGCTCAGGGAGCCTCATAAACAGGACAAAACAGTGGACTGCAGATTGGGTCTTTCATCTGTAATCGCTTTTACTCTTTAAAATGTGCCTTTGCTGAGTGGATGTGCCCCCAACACATGCCTGATGGCGAGGGGCAGGCTCGCTTGCTGACTGCAAAGCCAGGAAAACCAACTGTACAGATTTGGAATTCAAGGGAATTTGAATAAGAAATTTAATACAAACATTCCCCAGATCGTTTCTAATTAACCATGGATGGTACCATGGTTTTCAGACAATCTAAAACATACTATAATCGGGATGGGGTGAAACAGTGTGGAGGGGGGAGGGAGAGGGTACTCGTCAATGAGCACTGGGTCGTCTGTGAAGTGGTGGATCATGTACTGTACACCTGAAACATCCAACACTGCGTGTTCCCTGGAATTTAAATTAAATTAAAAAGTAAAGAGTACTATGATCGATTCTAGGAAGATTCGTGAGAAACCATGCACTAGCCTACCGAGATGAAGGTGTCTGAAGGAGTCTCAGAACTACCCTCAGTTTTTAGAACAGTCACATTTTAAAAGCTCTTTATTGAAAGGTCTGCTCTGAGGAAGCACATACCATACTGCCTTCGTTGTTCCCAACCATGGTGTTATAACTGCCTGTTAATCTCCTTAATTCGGTGACTTCAAAGGTAACATCTAACCCATTTGGAAGCGCATCATCACCTATATACACAAAGAAATATTGAACAGTAAGAAAGCTAGCACATGTGCTTTTATTTTAGACCCCACTGATAAAAAAGGCAAAAAGCAACCTGAAGTTTCGTTTAATTTTACAAACACGCCTTCTATTTTAAAGTTCGAGAACGTTCCACCACAAAATCACAATACACCTCTGCACCTAAAAACCTGCGTCTGGTTCCTGAGGTAGAAGATACCACACTGCAGTCAGACTCTGCTGAGAGGAGGTAACTCTGAGCAGTGACATTTGCTTAAGCACACATTATCTGCTAAGGGCAATTGTTCTCCTCCTAGGGAGTCCTTGAGAATACTTGAGAATACTGCAATTCAACTGCCATTATACCACAGAATTTCTGTGACAAGAAGGACTCTAGTAACCCCACAAGAGAAGCCACAAACTCAATACAAGAGTGACTGCCCCTGTCCTTCTGTGAGCCAGGGGTGCGATGGCTTTGGGATGATGAGGGTGTGAGTCTGCAGCAGCCGCTTCAGCACCCACCACGGGGCCTCTGCGGAGGGCTGGGGGCCTCTCACAGAAAGGCACGGCTGACCCTGCAACCCTGGCAGGGCAGTGGCTGCATATGAGGAACAGCCTCAACACTGGCTCCTTGATACTCAGACTCAGCCCAGGCTGGAGCTCTGGTCTCATTTTTTAAAAAAATTAATAAACTTTATTGTTTAGAGAAGCTTTAGGTTTATAGAAAAATTGAGCAGAATGTATAGTGAGTTCCTGTAGAGCCTCTCTCCCACCAATACACATTCCTGTCTGTGATCGTCCTGCACTAGTGTGGTACGTTTGTCACAAGTCACAAACCCAGAGTGAGACCTCAGTAGGAACCAAAGTGTGATTTGCTTGGTTCGTTCTTAGGTGTCATACATTCTTGAGGGTCTGACGGATGGATGTTGCCAGGCACTCCCACTACAGAATCATGCAGTTTTACCTCCCTAACCATTCTCTTCCACAAGTTCCCAGGTAATTCTAGCTGCAGCCCGGGGGGAGCACGACAGAGGTGCCCGCGCTGACCACATACCAGTCACATTTACAGTAGGCAGGAGGGCGCTAAGCTGAAACACTGCCAACAAGACCTGTCCCCAAGGAAAGCACTCCAGATAGCAGAAGGGCCACTTCTATCACTTACATCTCTGACCTGGGGCAAGTTAAACCTCGCTGAGCCTCAGTCTCCTTCGCTGGAAAACATATTTTCTAAAATAACACTAGTAGGGGCACCTGGGTAGCACAGCGGTTGAGGATCTGCCTTCAGCTCAGGGCGTGATCTCGGGGTCCCGGGATTGTGTCCCTCATAGGGCTCCCGGCAGGGAGCCTGCTTCTCCCTCTGCCTGTGTCTCTGCCTCTCTCACGGTATCTCTCATGAATAAGTAAATAAATAAATCTTTTTTAAAAAGCAAAGAATAAAAATAAAATAGCACTAGTCACTTTCCCCAGGTTTTAGCAAAGATTCAGCTGGATCCAGCATACACACGCTTACGACAGAGTTCGCCCAGGTACGGCCGCGCTGCTGACTATTGTGGTAGGACTCACAATACACACAGTTTAGAGCTTGTCCTGAAGGTAAGAGGGGAGCAACTTTGGAGTTTCCAGCTCGCACGGAGGGTACAGGAAGGGCTGGCGTCCCCCCCACCGCCCCCAGCCCTGCTCTGCTGGGCCCAAAGCTCCTTCAGAAGGCGACTATGCCTTGCTTGCTGCTGGACTCTCCCTGGTACCCAGCACAGGGCCTGGCCCATAGCAGGTGCTCATCAACCAAAGAGTACAAGTTGGCTAGCAAACAAGCAAATGAGCATAAACTGAGAGTGAAATCTGGATGCCTGGTGCCCTCCCGTTTAAAGCACACACTTAGATGGAGCCTGTCTGCCAAGAGCCCATTTGGACAAGAGCCTGGCTGGGCTGGGCTATCCTGGATGAAACCTGGCTCCCTCCCTTGGGATCCTTCTCAGACCGCCTGCACCATCTACTGGTTCAGACAGCAGGATCTTCAAAGTTCACCCATCTTCCCTCAGCCTGACATTTAAAAAAAAAATTCAATTACCCCCCTAGGACTGCTAACTACCAAGACCTCTGTGCTTGATAAACCTCCAGGTGCAACCCATGCCTGGCCACCCATTCAGCTTTCATGATTCTGCAGGATGGCTGGGAGGGGTAATCAGAGACACTATGCCACAGCAGGTACCTTGACATGTATCAATCAAAACATCCACTTGTCTAAATATTCCTAGGCGAAGTAATTTTTCACGGGCTTCATGAGATTTCCGCATCACCTAGGAGAGAGGACAAAAAGAGAAGGTCTTCCTCCAGGACAGAAACACAGCTGGTGACCGTCAGACCAGGCCAGGGGTGTAGCACTGGTGCGGAGTCACCAAGGAGAGAGCTCCATGGAGACCAGACACATGAAGGGATGGATGAAGCACAAGCAACAACAAAACCCCACTCAGGAGAGTAAAACCTGAATAAGCGTAAGAAGCAAAGTGCATTAACAAGTGCATTAACAGTTTCACAGAAACAAAAAAGCTAACCAAAATGCACCAGCCCAGCATGATTCCCTGCAGGGATGACAGTCTGTTGTTACAGCGATTGTGTTTGGTGCAAGAGAGACTGTGTTGTGTTTGTGCCTTTTTGTGTTGCGTGCATTTTCTAACCACTGTTCTGGTTTTTTTTTTTCCTCTCTTCAATGTTGATGGCAGTGCTTTCTGGTGCCGGGAGTCCTTTTCTCCTGGAGGGACAAGCAGTAAAAGAGCAGGGCAGGAAAGGCTCCCGGGGAGCAGAGAGGGGGTAGGATTCACAATACACATAGTTTAGAGCTTGTCCTGAAGGTAAAAGGGGAGCGACTTTGGAGTTTCCAGTGGAGGACAGAGTGGAATGTCCTCAGGAGAGAGCCCTGATCATCACGGAGAAACAGAAAGGGGACAAAAGGAGGCAGGAGGAGCTGCTCCTGGCAGCCCCCGCAGCTGGGAGGGAAGCTGACAAGCACAGGTCACAGTACTGGGGGAGGACAGACTACACACATTTTGCAGGCAGAGCCCAAGGACAGTCACTGCAGGAGAGATAGGAGGCTATCCCAACTCTCAGCTCTGGGCCAAGCGCTTCTTGGGTACCATTAGAAGGGTGGGTGGGCCAGGGCTGGGGGCAGGGGGTGGGTGATGTGTTCCGTCCCTAGCCACACAGGGCTGCAGATGCGTGGTGATCCCGTGAGGACATGCTTAGCAGGCAGGTACACATTTGGGGCTGAAGCTCAGCAACAGAGGCCTGGCAAGGAGTAGAGGTGGGGAAGCCCTACTACACAGGCTGTAGTGAGACCTGGGGTGTGAGTGAGCCCCTGGGAGATGATCCTCACGTGGAGAAGCAACACGTGAGTAGGGTCACAGGGAGAGAAGGTGACAGTGCAGCCGAAGTGAACATGAGGAGAGGGACAAGCAGCCCAGGAGAGTGCAGGATTCGTGGGAGTCCAGGAGAGAGAAAATGCTGAGAAAGCAGGAAGATAGAAGCAATCTCAAAAGACAACAGAGCAAGAGAAATGTATTCCGCATCAGTGACAGACATCACTTCCGAGGCTCTTATAAAGAAACAAGAGCCGAACAGTCCAATGGGAAACAGGGGAAACCAACAGGTAACTCATCAAGTACCAGTAATGACCAGTAAACACGGAAAAGGCGCTCAATCTCATTCACAGGGAAAAAGTCCCAGTGGAAACAAGGACAGAGTATTTCACCTGACAAAGGGGGAAGAATTTTAAACGTGTTCTTGTGAAAAGATCTCCGTATAGTAACCCAAATGAAAGGTGCCTTAAAAGGTAGGGGAATGGGGTTACTCTGTCTACACACGTGTGCACACGACACATGTGGAAGCCCCACAGAAGCCCCAGCCCGCTGGCCGCTGGGGAGACCATGGCCAGTGGGGAGGGAAATGCCTACCTTTCAGTTCAGTATCCTCTGTATACTGGATTGTTAGATGCTTTCTTAAGACTGCTTACATATTACTTTAATCTTTTTAAAAAATATAGTAATTTTCTTTAAAGTGGGAATGGCCACAGACTGTGGAAAGATCAAGGAACGTGGGTACTGATGGGGTCACCTGGACCTGGCCTCCAGGAGGCTGGCTGGAGACTCTGGCTGGCATGTGGCTCCAAGGGCATTAGGACAGAAGGCACCTACCAAGGAGAGGACGGAGATGGCAGATAAATGGAGCAAGGACCCTGAGGAGACAGCAAGAGTCAGAATGACAGAGCACCCACCCCATAAGAGAGCACGCTAGAGCACTAAGTGGGGTGCCAGGGAGGAGGCCAGCAAGCAACGTGCTCAGCTCCTATTACAAGGCTGGGTGGTTGTGAAGAACACATGGATGGACCGGCCTCTGTGTAAGAAAGGCCGGAGGGAAGGGTAAATGCAAACATGTTAGGTCTGTGGGAGGCATCCAGGGAACTGGGGTGGGGGGCTCAGCTTGGGAAAATGGAAGTTCCCTTCTAGGTGGGAGGCAGGGTCATCAGCAGAGAGGTTGGGGTGGGAGCTCGGGGCTTTGAGACGAGATTTGTAGGTTCTTCAGAAGGGAATGGAGGGAGACTACTTGCCTCAATGAGGTTTTTCGCCTTAAAAACGTCTCCAATTTCACATATGATGATATCATCTTTAGTTCTTCCAAGTCCATCAAAATGAACGTGTTGAACAACCACCTAAATATGATGAAGGGACATGGATTATTATACTTTTTTTTTTTTTAGGTTTTAAATGCTGGGTCTTTTGTTTTTTAATTCCAGTGTAGATAACACACAGTGTTCAATTAGTTTCAGGTGTACAATATCGTGATTTGACAATTCTATACATTACACCGTGTTCACCACAGTTAAGTGTACTCTTCATCCCTGTCACCGGTTTCCCCCACCCCCAAACCACCTCCCCTCTGGTGACCAGCAGGTGTTCTCTGTAGTTAAGAATCTGTTTCTCGGTTTGTCTTTTTTTCTTTGTTCATTTGTTTCTTAAATTCTGCACGAGTGAAATCATACGGTATTTGTCTTTCTCTAACTTATCTCACTCAGCATCATACTCTCAGCTCCACCCACATCATTGCAAATGGCAAGATTTTCTTCTTTTTTACGAGTAATACTCCAGTGTATATCTATACCACATCTTTATCTGTTCATCAGTTGGACACTTGGGCTGCTTCCATAGTTTGGCTATTGTAGATAATGCTGCAATAAACATAGGGGCGCATGTATCTTTTCAAATTAAGGTTTTCATATCCTTTGGGGGAAATACCAATGGGATTATTGGATCATAGGGTAATTCTAGTTTTGAGGAACCTCCATAGTGTTTTCCACAGTGGCTGCACGAGTTTGTACTCCCACCAACGGTGCACGAAGATTCCCCTTTCTCCACATCCTTGCCAACACCCTTGTTCGTGTTTATGAATTTAGCCATTCTGACAGGTGTGAGGTGGTATCTCATTGTAGGTTTGATTTGTATTTCCCTGATGATGAGTGATGTTTAGCATCTTTTTATGTGTCCGTTGGCCATGTGTAGGTCTTCTTTGAAGAAATGTCTATTCATGTCTTCTGCCCATTTTCTAATTGTATTATTTGCTTTTTTGGTGTTGAGTTGTGTAAGTTCTTTACTAACCATTTATCTGATAAGTCATTTGCAAGTATCTTCACCCATTATGTGCACACCTTTTCATTTTGTTGACTGTTTTCTTTGCTATGCAGCAGCTTTTGATTTTGATGCAGTCCCAATAGTTTATTTTTGCTTTTGTTTCCCTTGCTTCAGGGAACCTACCTAGAAAAAAGTTGTAATGGCTGATGTCAAGAGAAATTACTGCCTGTGTAATTCTAGGATTTTAATGGCTTCGGGTCTCACATTTAAGTCCTTAATCCATTTTGAGTTTATTTTTTGTGTATGGTAGAAGAAAGTGGTCCAGTTTTGTTCTTTTGCAGGAACACTGATTATTAAAGTATGATACAGGACAAAAGAGTAGGTAGGCATCAAGGCTAAAGACAAATGTCTGAAAGTTAATCCAGGGATTTTTTTTCAAGTTTAATGATCCATGCTTCTCGATTCCAGACTTTTTTATCTTCCTGCCTTTTTAGAAAATCGGTTACCTGAACCTATCCTTTGCCAGGTCTATACTTCCTGCAACCAAGACTTACAAGGTCTCTGTAGCCAGATGGCCAAGTACCACATCAATCCTAAACCCAGGCAGACCACAGAGATCCCCTATATATCATTCCCAGCATGCTCCTGAAGCACTGGCCCCTGGCTGATGCCGTGATTCCCCAATTTAAAAACTGTGCACCTTGCTAGAGAGCTTGTGCACATTTCAGTAAACATTATAAATGCTGGCTCTGCACCTCTGACCTCACTGTCTGTAAAAGCTTATTTAATTAATTCATTCAATAAACAATGCACCAATCACCTAACAGCCAGGTATTTTTCTAAACACTGAGGATATAGCAGTGAACAGGACATAAATTCCTGACTCAATGGAGCTTACCTTCTAACGGGGGTAGAAATAGACAATATATATATAGTACAGTAGATGGTAATGAGTAACCGAGAAAACTAAAGCAGGGATAATAGGGAATATTAGGGAAAGGCATAATGGAAAGTGATCAGAATCCCACAGAAGATCTTAATTATACAACCACTGAAAACGCGCTTTCACTTCTTCAGTTGGATGTAAATTTCAAAGGCAAGAGAGTTTAGGAAAAGTTTTACTCTTTTTTCTGGACACAATATAAACTTAATTATAATCTGAGTTTGTCCTTGAAATACTTTTTTATATCATAAATACAGAAATATATTTGTTTTTTTCAAAAATAAGTTTAAATGTCCCACATAAATAAACTATTTCTCTAAAACCGGAAACTACTTTTCTAAGAGTTGCCTGCCTTTCTAGAACGTAGCTGGCTGCCAAGTCTTCTTTAATGAAGGCACTGAGACAGGTTAATTACTTCTGTCTGGGGAAGCAAACGTCTCTGGCAGGAGCCACTTCAAGCCCATCAGCAGAAACTCACATCTTTGTTTTCAAGAATCTCCTGTTTAGCTTCAGGTTCAACTTCAACAAACTCAGCTTCTTCTCCTAAGGCTCCAAAATCAGGTCCATTAGCTGGAAGAGGCTCCAAACTCTGAAAGGGAGCGAGAAGATGCAGATAAATAAACTTACATAAAAACCCAAACATCTTTGCATTTTCTCTTTAGATGGTGCTCCAGAAAGCTCAGTACCATGTTTCCCTCTGTTGAGTGGAGGCTGGGAAGCAAAGGACAGATGTAAGTGCCATTGATGTACAAGTCCTGGATTGGTGGTGAGCTCCCTGGTATCCGGTGTATATTAATAAATAAAACAAAGATGAAAATTAACTGAAAGGGTCAGGCATGTACCTATGACGACTGTGTCATGAACTGAGGTCTACAGGACTATGGCTATTTGAGCCTATACACCTAAGGCCCAATTGTAAGACAAAAAAATAGTTAAAAAGTAAGGTGCCACAAAGACATTTATCACAGGAGGCGCCTGGGTGGCTCAGTTGGTTAAGCATCTGACTCTTGATTTCAGCTCAGGTCATAATCTCAGGGTCATGAAATAGAGCGCTACATCAGGGTCTGCACTGATGCAGTGCATCAGTGCAGAGTCTGCTTGAGATTCTCTCTCTCCCTCTCCCTCTGTTCCTCCCCCCGCCCCGCCCCTGCTCTGGTGCATGTGCGCACGCTCTCTCAAATAAATAAATATTTTTTAAAAAAGACATTTATCAAAGCAAAGAAAAAATAGCTTTTTTGTTATAGAAAAATTGTTTTTTTTTGTTATAGAAAGTATCCTAATTTTTAAAACCAAAATCAGACACATTTTAGGATAACTACATTGACAACTCGAATTGCTAAAACATATTTTTCTGTACCCTGAAAGTCTTATTCACACATTAAAAGGAACTGCGTATGTTCATAAAATGTGCCAGAAAGCAGTCACTTTCTTCAATCTGAACTGAGCTTATCCCAAAAGCATTAAAGCAACTTCTGAATAAAGATTCCACAGGCTGTGGCTGGTATTCGTACTTCCACAGAGACAAATAGAATGTGTAACACACATACAATATATGTTACCTACACGCTGGCTTAAATACAGGGACTCCCAGATGCTCCTAGAAATGGATTCAGAAGGTCTAGTGTGGCACCAGGCACTCGTACAAACACCAAATTCAGGGAGAACTGTCCTAACCAGTATCTGGCTGCTTCCTTACTCTACCAATTTTCTACAAACAAGCACTTTCTAAGTGTACGCATTTGATGTCTGCAGCATGTGCAGCAATGGGGACTCTGGGACACTATCCTCTTTTCCCAGACACACTCAACAGACTCGTCAGTATTCCCTCCATAGTGTCACTGGTTCTCTGGAAAGGTAACGTCCTGACACATCCTCTCTCCCACTCCTGCTGCGAAGGACTGCGATGGCCCTCAAGAGTGCCTGGGGGTACAGAATCCAGCTAGATTCCTTAGCACGAGGAACCCCACCATAAGGCCCATATCTGCTCTGCCCAAGTTCAACCACCACCCCCTTCACATGCCTACTTGTGCACACCTGTTCTCTCCGCCCAGAATAACTTTCTCCTTTAAAGCATCTGCCTTAAATGTCGTCTCTGTAAGCCATCCCTGGCTTCTTCAGGCAGAGTCAGTCCCTCCTGTGGAGGGACACCTCTCGACACTGGAGCTTTATACCACTGCATGCCGAGCACTGGGCGAACAGTTGGGGATGCAGCAGCGAACAAGACAGACCAAGTCCTTGCCTCGCAGTGGTCAGAACAGAGTGTTTACACAAGTAAGAAGGGAAGATAACGCTGGGCAAAGAATATAGCGTTTGTTTCCTAACATCTTTTCATTTTTGTGGTATAGTATTTTAAAAGTGGAATAATATACTTTCTCAAAATATTAACAAATTAAAACAGTAACTTTTTACCTGCACCGTTCACAAATATGCTTCCTGTGTTTAAGCTTCCTGCATCAAAGCTTACTTAAGCTTACTTTTCTACAGTACCGTAAAAAAGTATATTAAATGTGTCCCGATTCTGTATGCAGAGTATATACTATGGTTAGGAACACGTGCACATACTCATCCTATTGGATCTGAACGCTTAGCAGGTACACTTTGTCTGGGCCAAGGCTTATATACTCCAGATATTTAAAAAATTCCAATTCGGTTCCTAAAATTTCAAAGCATAAAAAAAGTTCACAAAAAATGCCTATTTGTATACTTTAATCAGAAATTCAAACTTTAAGAGATGACGTTTTTATGACTCGTGGTTACATCAAAGCTTGATGTCCTAAAATAATGGCCTTACTAATATTCATTCATTCACAGAATATTAAGAACCTATTATGTGGCAAGCACCTTCAAGATCCTCACCCTCATAAATTTATATTCCAGCGTCTAGAAGAACACATATAGGTTAAGTATTTGGTGAAATGAATTAAAATTAATATTTGGGTCTAGCTCTATCCTTTCAGCAGCTTAGCCTGCCAGTTGACAAGTTGTTGTCTTTTTTAAAGATTTTATTTATTTATTTGAGCTTTATTTGAGAGAGTGTTCGAGAGAGAGTAAGGGGGGGCAGAAGAGGGAGAAGGAGGCTCCCCACTGAGTGGAGAGCACTACCTGGGGCTCCATCCCAAGACTCTGAGATCATGACCTGAGCCAAAGGCAGATGCATCACCAACTGAACCACCCAGGGGCCCCCAGCAAGTTTTCTTGAACACCATGTGGCAGGTACTGTGCAAAGCAGTGCTAATTGAAGGGACAGAACATGCAATTAATTTAATGAGTTCTAAACAGCATCTTTAAAGTGGTGTAAGCTAAGATCAAATAGAAAATGTAAGAAAACATGGGCAGCCTGGGTGGCTCAGCAGTTTAGCGCCGCCTTCAGCCCAGGGCGTGATCCTGGAGACCCAGGGTCGAGTCCCACATCAGGCTCCCTGCATGGAGCCTGCTTCTCCCTCTGCCTGTGTCTCTGCCTCTCTCTCTCTCTTTCTCTGTGTGTCTCATGAATAAATAAATAAAATCTTAAAAAAAAAAAAAAGAAAATGTATGAAAACATAACAGATACTCATGGCGGATATTGTTTCACAAAATTTTTGTTTCATGTATTTGTGAGAGTACCAGATGGTAAGCCTAAAATGTTTTTTTACTGTGAATCCCTGCCAAAGTATTCAAATAACATTGGTTAGTAGGCTGTAAAGTTCAAATTAAAAGAATATTTTTTTTGGCCAACATATTAATCAAAGAAGCAGTGACTTTAGCTCCAAAGGAGCTCAAAAGAGCAAAGACTTGTCGTTGTTGTCTGTATCTCTTGCACCTACAGTCGTGCTGGGCATCTAGGAGACTCCCAGTAAAGGTCACAAAAATAAATGACTGCCTACTTCGTTGAAGACGCTACAAGGGATGCAAACCAAGTAAGATTCAGCTCCTACTGTAACATCTAGAAACTTAAGACTGGGGGATTCTCAGGTGGCTCAGCGATTTAGCGCCTGCCATTGGCTGAGGGTGTGATCCTGGAGTCCCAGGATCGAGTCCCACGTTGGGCTCCCTGCATGGAGCCTGCTTCTCCCTCTGCCTGTGTCTCTGCCTCTCTTTCTCTCTGTGTCTGTCATGAATAAATAAATAAAATCTTTAAAAAAGAAAAGAAAAAGAGACTTAGACTGGAAAAGAGTTAAGACAAAAATCCAAACAGAGATAAAACAGGCGCCAGGGAGACTACGTCAAGAAGTCAGCGGCACGTTCAAATGAGGGCAGATGAGGAGGAGGTCTGTGGAGGAAGTGACCTGAGCGGAGCTCTAAGAAGGTGGGACTATCTCGGTAGCTGTTGATGGGTGAGGCAGGAACTGCTGGACAGCAGTACAGCCCAAGGAGTGTGTGGGGACACCTACCGTGTTCCATTCCAATGAATGACCTGGGAAGTGTGGTGAAGTCCCCCTCCCCATGCGAAGCCCAGGGGGGGGTCTGTGCTAAATTCTTTGGGAAAGCCACCGTGAAACTACTGAAAGGTTCTAAACGGTCCTAAACGGTCCGTGTTGTAGTAGAAAGTAATGCTGAGGCCTGGGCCTCAGCCTGGTGGGGTGGGGTGGGGTGGGGTTGGGGGGGGGTGTCTGAGTATGTCTGAGTTTCGGAACATCCTGAGGCTCTAAACACGTGTGGCCCTGGACAGACAGCCATCCTCTAGCCCTCAGTTAAGATGACCACAAAGGGGGCACCTGGGTGGGTCAGTGGTTGGGGTCCCCGCAGGGAGCCCGCTTCTCCCTCTGCCCGTGTCTCTGCCTCTCTTCCTAGGTTTCTCGTGAATAAATACATAAAATCTTTAAAGAAAAAAAAAAAAAGATTAGGACAAAGGAGAGCAGTTTGGCACACCACAGAGGACGCACCGAGTCCCCCAGTTCAGCACCTCAGCTTCACTTGTCTCAGCCTCCGCGTTGCCAGGAGTAAGCGAAGCATGGAGAGGTGGGGTCTGCAAGCAGGAGGAAGGAGGCCCCCCGGTGGGATACTCGGTGCTGCAGGACCCCCGCAGGACCCCAGCAGGTGGCCGGGATGCAGAGAAGACCCCGAAGCGGCGGAGGCTGCGTAAGGAGAACGGATGGCTCCGGCTCGGGGCAGCGCCCGGCTGAGTGACCTTGGGCGAGTCCCGTCCCTCCTCCGGGTACCGGCTTCCCGCTCCGGGGCCTGCGGGACCCGCCCCCCGGCCCGCAGGCCCCGCCGCCCTCGGCGCCCCTTCCCGGTGGGGGGGGTCTCTTCCCGCGGCGCCCGCCCTGAGGTCACGCGGCCCGCGGGTCGCTGGGCCTCTTACCCGGGCGTGCACTGTGCCCATGGCTCCCTCTCCGGCCGCCGCCTCGCACAGCTACCCGGGCGTGATCACGGCGCGGCTGGCGAGGGCAGAGGGCGGGCCCGCGGTGGCGGAGCTGTCACTCAGCGCAGCACCCGCGAGCCTCTGGACGCGGCGCCCTGGGAGCAGCCATGATGCCCCGCCCCCTGGCTCACGGTGCTCTCGCTCATTGGTCCGTGGGAACCCGTGACCGGATGTCCGCACGGACGCAGCGTGGAGACCGCGCAAGCGCAGAGCGTCCAATGACGCCCGCGCGGCTGCTGGCGCCTGGGGCGCGGGTCTTCCGCTGGGAGCCGGCGAGAGAGAGAGCCGACCGGGATGGGTCCGCCGACGCTTCTTCGGGGGCCGCCCGCCTCCCCGCTGGCGCCCGGGTCCGGCGGGTGCTGTGCGGAGCCCACGCCCCCGCGGAGCGCCGAGGCTCGCCTCCCCCGGCTGCGGGGCCGGCGCAGGTCGCAGAGGCACCTGCTCCCGGCTGCTGGCCGCCCGGGTCCGCCCGGCCGCGGAGGCCCCCGAGGCCCGAGCCCGAGCCCGAGCCCTCGCCGGTAGAGGGGACGTGACGGTCGTTCTGCGTCACGGGACTGGAACAAGCGCCGTGGGACCGCGCCCGGCACGGGCCAGGGCGAGCCGGTGCATCAGAGGCCGCGGCCGCAGCCTGTAAGTACTAGCGCGGGGCGGTCCCGGGACGGGCTGGGGGCTTCACTCTGCTGCGGGAAACACCCCCTCCCCCCAGAAGATGGCCACGTCGTAAGGAGTCAACACGCGTGGCAGATGCGGGGAGACACCGCCAAGGGACCGAGTGAGGGACGGTCAGCATTGGGCGTCCACTGCCTCCTGCTCTCAGGGCCTCGCGTCACCACCCCCGCTTCTCCCCCGAGGCCCCTTCCCAGACTTCCTGACACCGGGGTGCATTTTTTTTTTTTAATATTTTACTTATTTATTCATGAGAGAGAGAGAGGCAGAGACACAGGCAGAGGGAGAAGCAGGCTCCGTGCAGGGAGCCCGTCGCAGGACTCGATCCTAGGTCTCCAGGGTCACGCCCTGGGCTGAAGGTAGCGCTAAACCGCCGAGCCACCTGGGCTGCCCCCGTTTTGCATTTATTTTTTTTCCCGTTTTGCATTTAAATAGCACCCAGGCCTCCAGCATCCCTGGGGTCCACGGTACCCTGGTACCCTTCTCGCGTGGGAAGAGAGACGTCAGCACCTGCCGGGCCGGTCCTTCCCTCCCTGCACCCCTTGCAGGCTGACCTAGCCATCTGCCTCCCCACTTCCCACCCAACCCCCCTCCACCACCACCACCACCACCACCACCACCACCAGGGGTCTCGCAACCCCCCAGCTCAGACTCAGAAGGCTGTTTTGGAGGAGAAAACTTCTTGACAGAGACCTTCGAAGATAATCTAGGAGCAAATTTTAAGCACAGGTTACCCAAGCTGGACGCTTAGCTCAGAATCATGCTCCCACTTCCTCCTTCCTGATCCTAAAGTGGGGATGGCAGCAGTTGCTGAGGATTCCATCAGGCATGGGACCTGGCCCCCTGTAAACACTGCACAAACCAGGCCCTCCCTGCATTTTCTTCTTCATTAGTCTCTTGAGTAAGCCTTGTCTCAAAGATGGGCCATGAGGTTGGCCCGCAGATTTTTTTTTTAAGATTTTATTTATGTATTTATTCATGAGAGACACAGAGAGAGGCAGAGACACTGGCAGAGGGAGAAGCAGGCTCCACACAGGGAGCCCAACGTGGGACTCGATCAAGACCCTGGGATCACACCCTGAGCCGAAGGCAGACGCTCCACCACTGAGGCGTCCCGCTCCACCAGGCATCCCGACCCACAGATTGTAACAAGAGTCCGGAGTCAAATATTTGAGAGTCTGTTGGGTACAAGGCACTGGTGACAAGGTGACAGAAGACACATCAGAAACACAGTCCCAGCTTCATCCTCAAGCACCATCTCTGACAGTCACAATGCCTATACTCATGTATTAAAGGCTCTGAGAAGTTCTGCAGTACCTGTACCTGTTTCACTTTCCTGAACCCAGGATTTCCTAAATTAATGGGATCATGGAGACTTTTGGGTTTGGGTTCTTGAGGCTCTTTGGCCCTCAGTGGTGTTCATTGGTAATTCTGGTGCTCCCCTTTTGGGCAAAAGGTACGGTTGTATTTCCCTGCCCACATCTGCATGACTTGCTTTGGTCAACAGGTTGTAGGCAGAAGGGATAGGTATGTGTGGATGACAACCTTAGAACACCCTACACCCCACCCCCATTACTGTGATCAGTGACCCTCCAGATGAGGGGACAGTTTCAGGCTGGGCTAGCCAAGTGTGATGGGTCTGTAGTATGAGAAGTAAACCTGGGGAGTCTTTGTTAAATGCAGCATAGCCCAGCCTGCCCTAACTGATAGAATCACCTAGTGATACCTGCAAGGATGCCAGCTTTTGAGAAAAGTTGGCCTTACACAGTATCAATCTGGCCCCATCAGTAGTAGAAATGCAGTTCAGTGACCACACTGGTTCCCTTAAAATCACACCTGTCTCAGAAGTCATAGGGAAGGAACGCCGATCTTCCCACAGATGCCCTTGGGGTCACTCACCTCTCCGTGTAGCATAGGCTCCAGGGAGTGGGCTGGGGACAAGAGGCCTTAAGTGGAGGTGGACTCGTCAGGATTGGGACCAGCTGGAGGGGGCGGGGTCAGCCAGGGAAGAGGTGCTCAGGGGTCTGGCTCCTTGGACTTGGAAGTTGACGGATACAGGGCAGCTCTGCACTGGAGGGGTTATGTCGAGGTGCTCGGTAATACCAAGGAATAGCCAGGTGGAGGTGGCCAGGTGGGCTCGCCCCTCACCTGAGCTAGAGACTGGGGCTCCTCGGAGTGAACTCTTCCCCCCCCACCCCTCCCCCCGGAACGACTGTGAACTCTGAGCACCGCAGGCAGGGGGACGAGCCCAGCACTCAGGACAGCGTGGGGTCACAGAGGAAGGAGAGGGACTCTAGGAGGAGGGGGTGCTGATCCAGTTGTCCAGGACAGAACACGTGGAGACCACCTGGCTGGAAGGGCCAGCCATAAACCTGGGGGGGGGGTGTCATTTGAAGGAACTTGTCTGTGAGGGAAGGGAAAGAAAGGGGGGCTCCTGAGAGAGGACCCAGAAACAAGGGAAAACGTTTTCAAAGTCACATTTATTATGAGTTATTTTCCAATGAAAGTAATAAATATTTACCATAGAAATTTGAAAACCACATACCAGCACAACAAATGAACTATAATTATGGGAGGGATGATAACAACCACTGTCAGTACTGGGGTGTGTACGTTCTCTGCCTTTGCTCTGTGCACAATACACACCCACAAATTAATTAATTAATTAATTATTTATTAACAAGACGAGGCTCATGCTCAGCACCAAGTTTTGTTATCTGTTCACCAAGGCTGTTGCTCCCTGGTCATTACCTAGACTACACAGTTATTATTCCTGACAGTGGAATGTATTCCAGAGCATAAATGTGCCATATAAAGAAGAAGAGGTTTGTTCGATAAGGTAGTAGGAACCCAAGAATGTTCCGACGCACCGATCAGATACCTCAGCCGTGCTGGAGAGGTATGGGGTGGGGGTAGGATGGTATTAAGGCACAGGTGGTGGGTGGGGCCTTGGCCATTTCTGAAAGAACACTTCTTTGTCTTAGCACACATTTTTCAAAAAGTATAAAACACATGCTCATTGTGAGAAGGTGGAACCAGTTCAAAAAGTAGTAAAAAAAAAAAAAAAAAAAAAAACAGTTGCATGTAATCCCATGAGCTGTTAAAATAATTCCTTCTTTCTACCAGTCACAGAACTAGCATGTGTATACGGTCTACAGAAAGGTGGCAGTTATTGTCAAATACTGGTGAAGCGTGCTCGGATCTGCTGCAGCCCATGCTGCACATCCAATGGAAGACAGGTGATCAGGGGAACTCGAGAATCAGGGGCTCAGGGGCAGGTGTGAGGGAGGGCTCGGAGGAGCCCGGGGGCGTGGGTGGGGTGTCAGGCCTGGCCTCCCCCACCCCTAGGCCAGCTCAGCAAGGACCAGTGCCTTGTTCTGGAGCTTTAAGCAGCTGGGAGAGCCTACCTCTCGCCAGCTCTTGTCTCCCTTAGGAAGCGAGTGCTACCAGAACAGGAGCCTCGTCAGTACTCCCATCCCGGAGACACAAGGACCCTGCGAGGAGCCACAAAGGGGGGGGGGGGCGGCTCTGTGCCCTGGGAAGTGGCCCCGTATGTTCTAGGAGCCCACAATCTCATGGCAGCTCAAGGGAAGGAGCTCACGTAGAGGCTGCCCCTAGAACCACATTCTTTTTTCGAGGACACGTCTTTATAACAAAGTGCTTTGTCTGAACTTTCTGGTTCTTCAACTCCCAACGTCCTTGCACAGTGTAGGTGAGAGCTACAGCTTCCTGTGCCAACGTGGAGGATTTTGAGCTTATCGCTGTTTCTTTCTTGCTACGCGCAAATGCGTGATTATATTTCACCTGGAGTCACATTACTCTGTGCTTGCCAACAAATCACACCTAGGGAGAAGGCAGGTCCCCATCTCTTGCTTATCTCCATTAAGGCTCTGGGAGTTCAGAAGGGCAGGGGATGTTGAGAAAGGTGCGCAGGACCCAAGCCCTTCTGTTGTGCTGGGCAACTGCCTGGGATCCTGGGATGCCAGCCTGTGCACTGGATTTTTTTTTTTTTTAATAAGGCTTATTAACACCTTCCTGATTCACGTGACATAAAATGCAACAAACAATAAGATTCCTTTATATTCTATACAAAACTCTATCAAATATTTAAGCTAGGTCAGAAAAGTGTTCCCAAATAAGTTAGCATCTTTTAACGGCCCATGACCCCCAGTGGCCCCCCTTGGACAAGGCTGCCACCTGCCCCAGCTACACTGACTATTTCCCATGTGAGGAAATGGGATCACATCACTCTTCCTTCCAAACCCCAACACTGTACAGAGGGCAGCCCACCCGCCGGCCACAAGCCCCACCCCCCCACACACACACCCCTGATCCCTCACAACACCTGCTATTCTAGAAACTTCGTGCCCAGAGAACTGCAGGTTGACTGGCCATGCCCCTCCACGCTGGCCTTCCTATTGCCGCTTCCCAGCCAACTAAGCTAACATATCCAGAAGCTTAACTATTAAACTTCCTTATGCTCCAGACCACCACATACACCAAAAGTAGCTTCCTAGCTTTTCGTAAAAATAACAGATTGCCATTTGGTTTCAGTGAACTATAAACTGAGCACAGAGGCAGAACAGCAGGACATTAAGTGCCAGCACAGACGCGTCTGCAGAAAGATCAGAAAGCACTTCTGAAAGAATGTCCCAGACTCGTCTCCTCAAATGACTCCGAAACGCTTCTGCACCATAGGATTGCGGGGAAGGAGGAGTCCCTCCCAACTCCAACCCGGAAAAGCCAGGCCAGGCAGGAGGATGGGCTTGCCCAGCCGCCTCAGCTCCGGCACCTACTGGACAGCCAGGAGGGTAGCAGTGCCTTCATGTTCTTCAGGGAAGGCTGCGGGCTGCTTGCCGGTGTCTGGGATCTGAAACAAAAGGAATACTGACTCAGCCGCTGTCCTGCTGCCCTGAGGTCTTCCATCTCAGCAAGGATGGATGGACACCACCAGCCCACCCTGAGTGCGCCATCATGCCCACTCCGTGCACTGCACGGTGGTGGTGTCCAAAGCCACAGCGTCCTCCCTCCTGGGCATCCAGAGGGTCACCATCCTGGGTTCTAAGCTGGTAGCCCTCCAGCCCCCCGGGCCCCTCCCACTGGGCATCCCAGTGGAGCCTATCAGTTTCCTCCACATAGACCAGCTTGCTGACCAGCCTGCACCACCATCCCCAGGCTTCCTCCTTCTGACCAGCTGCCCTGCTCCCTCAGAATCCAGGCAGACCCCAGGGCTTGCACTTGGCACCTCCTTCTGGCCCTAGAGCCTATGAACACTTCAGGCCCACAGGTTCTAGTGAGGCCGGCCCTCCTCATCCCTGCCTGGACCAGTACAGCTGCCCTCTGGCTGGTGAACCTGCTGCCCTAGGGCCGGGTGATGAGACCTCCTTCCCGTGGCCACTACAGTCATTGCCCAGTGGAAACCAGACCCTTCCACTCCCCTACTTTACAGCTCTTCGTGTCTGCCAATAGCACTGAGATATCCTCTCCTGAGTGCCCACCATGTCTCCAGTACTGTGCCAGGGGCTCCCAAAAGCCTGACCGAGACCCAGGGAAGAAATGAAGGTCACCCACAGGGAACACATAAGACCACCAAGGCTCACGATTTCCAGGACTAGACCCAACCCTTGTAGCTGGAACAAGGCCTTTCTTGCTCTGAATACGTTTTTAGAACTCAGAAGTAGCAGCATCCCTGAGGCCATGTTAGCAACCCAAGGATGCTGGGTTCCACCCCCAGGGCTCCCCCAAGACTGAGCAAGTCTGAGCCCCGATGAGAATCTGCATAAATAGGCACCCCCAGCCCACTGATGAAAGGTCCCCACCAGACCCACACACCCGCGGCCAGATCACTGACCTGGACATGGAGAACAGCTGTGTCATCACCCGAGAACACATACTCAAGGTGAGCCACTGCAGCCACCGGATGTCCTCAGACCTATCTGGAAACCATGTCACCAGTCTGCAGGAATAAGAAAAAGAGACACACAGGTTATCAGCGTGAAAACAAGCCAACACACACACACACAAACTAAAGAAAAAGCAGGCATCTGACATCCATGCCCTTTGTCCAGGTAAACCACCAGAGTCCCATCTAATCCTAATCTGATCAATCCCAGGAGGTGGATCGGGCGCATTATACCAAAGACAAACCTACCTAAAAGCCCTAAAGCAGTTAGGTCACTGGGCTGCGGGAAGCTCCAGGGATATGCGTGGAAATAAGAGGGGAAGGGCTTGGGCTTAGTTTTCCAGGCTTCTCCATGTGGCAAGGTGCACACTGAAGCCAATGCAGAGAATCTGGGAGTCAAGGTAGCACGTCCCCCCACCCCAGCCCTGCAGACTCCCCCACCCCACACACAAGAGGCCCCCCGTGGCAAGCCCTGTAAATGCCTGACCAGACCTCTCCCCGGGGCAAGGGTGTCTGGGAGTAGGTGATTAATTTGGTAGAGGGGAGGGGATCTGGACAGGAGAACCGAGCCAGATTCTGAGGGATGGCTTGGCCTCTAAAAGATGGACCAAAGGCCATGCTGATCCACTCGCTAAAAAGACTGTAAACGCCACCGTAAATCTAAAGGAAGCAGAGCTTAAACAAATAGCCAGGATCCAAGCGGTGCCTCACGTCCTCCCGGCGTGCTGCGAATAAACTCCCAGGCTGGAAGTGTAAACCTCCAAGAAGCCGCAAGAAGTGACAGCGTAGGGAAGAGAGGCTGAGAAGGGTCTCCAGGGAGCACCGTCGCGCCCCTCAAGGAGCCAGGCCACAGGTTAAGGCCCTCACGTGGGTTCCCTCCACCTCCAGCCAACGACGCGGGAGGAAAGCGCAAAAGCCACGTAAAATGCCCACCTCTGGACCATGGCGATAGCAGACTCCACGGGCAGCGTACAGGGCAGCATCATATAGGACACGACCTTAACTGGTAGGAAGTTGTAAATCTTGCTCATGTATCCACGTTGGATTTTAATTGCTTTACTCAGATCTGAAAAACACAATTTGGAGGTGTCTCCCAGCAGTGTAAGAGCCAAACCGCCTGGCCCAGGTGGTGCTTGGAATTTCTATGAAATACTCAGATCCTGGCATCCGGAGAATCCGAAGCGCTCCCCAAGGAGGTCCCATGAGGAGTATGCCCAGGACAGGCCTCGGACAGCCCCCCGCATGCAGGCTTCTCAGTGCACAGCTCGCTCTGTCTTTTTAAAATCTATTTTTCATTTTCATTTAAATTCAACAAATTAACATATAATGTATTACTGGTTTCAGCGGTAGACGTCAGTGAGGCATCGATCTTATGACACCCAGTGCTCATTCCACCATGTGCGTCCTAATGCCTGACACCCAGTTACCCCGTCCCCTCACCCCCCTCCCCTCCAGCAACCCTGAGTTTGTTTCCTATGATTAAGAGTCTCTTATGGTTTGTCTCCCTCTCTGATTTCATCTTGTTTTATTTTTTCTTCTCTTGAACGACTCTCTTTTCAAGAACTATCTTTGGAGGGCTACACAAACTTCTCAAAATACCCCATCGACTTCTGAGCTTTTCCCCAAACCTTCAGCTGGACCCTGTGTCCTTCTGCCCAGAACCCTCTGGCCTGTTAACTCCCTTTTGTAATGACCTCCTGATACCTCAGATCACATTAGCCCCAACAGCTGCCGGTTCATGCCCTGGTGCATGGGATGATGTCCCACTACCCTCTGAATTCCTCCAAATGACCGACTGGAAGCTGGTTTGCACACTCCCATCCACCTAATAGTTGGTCACGTAATCAAGCACATCCCCACTCCGTGGAGATTCAAAATTGCAGGTTTGGAGGCAGGGAGAAATCGGGGAAAGGGGGCTCCCCAAGAAAGAAGGCTTAGGGATGGGTGGACAGGCAGAGAGGGTTCTGGAAGAACGGGCCCCCCCCTGCGGCCCCCTGCAATACTGTGTGCCCAGTTCACTTAAAACAGGCTCAGCTGGAGTCTGCTCTCCTCTGGCCGTGACCCCTTGGGAAGGGAGATGGAGCAAGGGTCTGTGCCAGGAGCAGAGCCCCAGCAGGCCCCGTATCCCACATGCAAGATTACCTTCCTCCACAACCCAGAGAATAAAGCCCCTTCAGTCTCTCTCTCTCCCTCTCTCTCTTTCTCTCTCTGTCACAGGAAACCACATCCTCAGCCTTCCGCACCCCTGGGGAGTCAGCACCTCCAAGGAGCTTGGGTGACAGGGTCTCCAGGATGCCCTCGTTCCAGGGCAGGATGCTGAGGCGCAGGTGGTCCAGCAGCTCGTCTGGCTCGGGCTTCGTCCCGCCGGCAGCCACCCTCGGGGGAGCTTCCGGGCTCCCGGGTTCCCAGGCCACTTTAAGATTCTTCATCTCGTCCGAGGATAGATTCAGGCACGGCTGGAGCCTGTTGCAGATCCCTGCCAAGGACACGGGAAACCAACCACCAGGTCAGTGTGGGCAGCAGGAGGCACGACGCACGCACCCACCCAGGAACGACAGGGGCACGGGCAACCACTGGGGAAGCCACGGGCCTGTGGGCGAAGTAGGAGGCAGGCATCCATGAGGCCGGGCGTTCAGGCTTTTGTAACAGAAGGAGGTGTGGGGCTTTGAAGCCAAAGAGAGATGGGAGTCTGGCTCCGGCTCCACCCCTCCCTAGCTGTCTGGGCTCCACGGCCACATGGGGATTCATGCAGGTGAAAGATAAGAATTATAATGGATTTATAATAACTAAAGCACTGGTTAAACCCACGTTCCAGGCCGCTTCGTCACCTCAGCTGAGAAATCAGAGGCACAGAATAGGTTAGGAGATTCACCCAAAGCCACATAGCCAGGAAGCGGAAGAGTGGGATTCGAACCCAGGTCCAACATTACAGAGGACACCCTTTCGCTGTGTGGCATTGGAAGCAGCGCTAGGTGTGGGAGTTTGTGCAGACCCTGCCTTAGATGCTGGGGCTCAGTAGCTTATCCCAGTCAGTGGCTCCTGTTCTCGTAGAATTGGCACGCTGGGTTGGGCAGGGGGTGGCTCCCTCAGGCTCCCAACCTCTGAGTAAAATGACCAAGGGCTGGCGGTGCCTGGGTGGCTCAGCAGTTGAGCATCTGCCTTCGGCTCAGGGTGTGATCCCGGAATCCAGGATTGAGTCCCCCATGGGCTCCCCACAGGGAGCCTGCTTCTCTCTCTGCCTGTGTCTCTGCCTCTCTCTGTGTGTCTCTCATGAATAAATAAAATCTTAAAAAAAAAAAGAAACCGACTTCTAACATTGAAGACAAGCAGTTCCAAATACATCTAATATTGCAAGAGCCCAAGTCCCACTGCCCAGACCAGCCAGATGACTCCCAAGGCAGGAACCTGCCCCAGAAAGGACAGCTGGGCTCACAGGTGTGACCTGCACCTCGTTGGAGGCAAGTATTCTGATTGCTCCACCTGGGGCCCGGGGGCAGAAACCCTGCTTAACTTCCTCTGTTTATCTAAATGTTCAAAACAGTTCACACAGGAAAAAAAGAAAACAAAACACAACGGACAGAACTGCCTTGACAGGCAGGTGGCCCTGCAGGAGAGGGTTCCTGTGTCCCCGAGTCCCGCCCCAGCTCCAGCCCTCAGTGAGCAGCATGGGGGCCCTGGCTCACCTCCGCCTCCCCGCCTCCCCGGCTATGAAATGGGACAAAGACTTCCTATCTCACAGGGCCAATGAGTCGGCTGAGAAGAGGCTAAGGGAAGACACTGGGCATGGAGTTTCTAACATCAACCTCCAGTTACTGATGCTAACGAAAAGCTTGTTAAAAGGACACATCTGGGGGCACCCAGGTGGCTCAGTGGTTGAGCGTCTGCCTTCAGCTCAGAGTGTGATCCCAGGGTCCCGGGATTGAGTCCTGCATCGGGTTCCTGGCATGGGTCCTGCTTCTCCCTCTGCCTGTGTCTCTGCCTCTCTCTCTGTGTCTCTCATGAATAAATAAATAAAATCTTAAAAAAAAAAAAAAAAAGGCCACGTCTGCCCCCACCTCACCCATACATACCGTTCTCTTCCAAGAACCTGAAGGCGTCTAAGTACCCTCGAAGGCAAATCTCTCCAAGCACCTGGCAACAAATCAAGTAAGGGTGACTGCAATGGGAGCCATTCTGAAGGCAACAGAGAACCCTCCCAGCTGAGCTGCTCCCCCGGCCCCGCACAGCCACAGCGAGGCTGGACACAGGGCTCCACTTTCACACAGGACTAGGCTCCAATGACATCCCCTCCACGGAGCCTCTGCTGGCAGCCCAGGCATGCCAGGCACTGCTGTCTCTGGGCTCCCTTGGTCCCTGAAGGAGCCTCCACCCTAACAAATGCAAGAGCCTGTTCCCGTTGTCCCGGGACAATTAAGAGTGGCCTCCTCTACTCGTCTGTACACACACCACACATGCAAACCAGTTTACAGCCTCTGCTCCCTCTCCTGGAGCACATGATCCTGGGGTACAGTGTACACAACGCCTTCTCTCTTCCCGGAGAACCCTGAGTGTACACAGTTGACACATTTTCTTTATATCAGGGAGATAAGACCTCCTACAACAACACTCAAGAAAGATTAAACCACCAAATGCAGTGTGGTTCTTGACCATGCTTGCAAATAAGAATCATCAGGATAACGAAAAAAAAAAACAAAAAACAATCCCACCGTCCAGGCTACACCCCAACTACTTGAATCCTAGCCTCCTGGATGTGGGGTCTGAGCTACAGGGCTGTTTAAATCTTCCCAGGTGATTCCAGCGGTCAGAGTGGGGCAGCACTGAGCTTCCAGAGCCAGAAACTCTTCTGTGAGTTCCTGTTCAGTGAGGGGGATCTGCTTCTGTTTGTGGAGAGAACTGGCAAACAGGGAAGCAAAGAGCTGTGCCCTCGAACACACAGCCCCCAACTCACCTTGAGATCTGGAGGGAAAAGCGCTCGCATGAGTAGGTAGGCATTCTCTGAGCAGAGGCGCAGATTGAGCTTGGTTAAGTCCACCTGAAGAAAGTTCGTGGACTTGACTTTAGGGCAGATGTCATACTCTCCATAGAAGGGGGACACAGTGATGGTCGTTTTGGCATCAAAGAAAGGGACATTGTCACTTGCTCCTCCGTCCATGTATCGCTTTCACAGGAAGGAAAAAAAGGACATAGTGTTACAAGCTCTGGACTGTCTTTTGTGGGTTTTTTGTTTGTTTTTGTTTTTTAAGATCAGGGGTAGAGGCTTCTCAGAGACACAGGCTGATACTGCGGGAAGACAAGGCTCTGGAACCACTCTTTCAACCAATCCTTACTGAGCATTTCTCTGCCAGCCCAGGCTCTGGGCAGGCACTCAGTTTGCTATATACTGTTGTGGAGTTTGTGCACCGCACAAAAGGTGCCTGGTCAAGAGGCAGACAGGTGAAGCCCAGCCTGTGTTGTGGTGGCAAAGTCTGAAGCCCAGGTGGGGCTTCACCTACAGGTGTGCCCAGGTAATCTGCCTGAAGGGGGCCGTATGGAGCAGGGGCTCTGTGTGCAATGGGGACAGAGTCCCCTAAAAGAGGCAGAAGGTTCAATTCCAGACCCCACCCCTTTGCTGCTTGGAAATCAGAACGGCACCTTGAAGAGCTTTGGAGACTTAAATGGCAGTGAACCCGGGGCCAAGGCAGCCCTTGGAAAACACCTTCTGAATCCACAACCTGATAGCATTTGGGATCAGCTATGGTGAGCATGTTTTCCTGCATCCGTGTGCTTTGACACCCTTAGGCCGGCCCAGGCAGGCTGGGGTATGACTTGGGCCAAGTCTGCACCGATCAAAGCAATGTCTGGAATGATTCCCAAATCTGAGGCCGCCCCAGCCCAGCCGCCGGCACCCACAGACAAAGGCCTTCAAATAGCACAGCCGGTCCTTCCTGGGACCTAAAACGAGTCCAGAGGATAAGCACCCATGCTCAGCCACGCCTTCGCCATCCAGAGATTCCACAAAAATGATCGGGGGTGCACACAGCGGTATTTTCAAAATGGGAGCCCCACAACTTCCATGGAGGACGTAGGAAAGTCTCATGGGCAGGTTGGGACAAGGAAGGGAAGGTCTGGAACCTTAGGGAACCCTAAAGGAGGGCGGAAGCAGGCTGCCAGTTTCTCAAAGGGAATCCTTGGGTCCGATGCGCCCCATCACATGGACCTTTCCCTTCCCCTCTGAACTCTCCTATAGTAAGGCTCTGAGTTGGGGATCCCTGGGTGGCTCAGCGGTTTAGCACCTGCCTTCGGCCAGGGGTGTGATCCTGGAGTCCTGGGATCGAGTCACACGTCGGGCTCCCTGCATGGAGCCTGCTTCTCCCTCTGCCTGTGTCTCTGCCTCTCTCTCTCTGTCTCTGCGTGTGTTTCTCATGAATAAATAAATAAATCTTAAAAAAAAAAAAAAAAAAAAAAAAGAAGGGCTCTGAGTCTGCTCAGTGGAATCCCAAGTAGCTCTTCTGGTTTTCCATGGGTTTCGCTGGAGTGTGCTGCATGCACCACCCGCACCCCGAGGGCTGGGCAGTCCCAGCCAAGTGGCAAGACGGTAGCAACTCTGTGGGTGGTGAAATAGCCCCCCTTCCTGCAGGCTCACCCACGCCAGGCTCTGTGCCGAGCACCTCACGGCCCTTGCTCGCGTGATCCTCACGACACCTCTGTGCCGCCGCACTGTGCTTAACCCTTGTTTTGCAAACCGATCTCAGAGGGGTTACGGAATGTGTCCAGAGCGGTCCAGCTACCAGGTGCCAGAGGAGGGATTCAGTCCAGGTCGGTCTGCCAGGCAGGGGCCGTGGCCATCTGGGGTGACCCCTGCACCGCTCCAGGCCTGTTGTCTCATCCAGAAGCGGGGACCACGTGTCTGTCATGGGGCTGCTCCAGGGCGCGAGTGAGGCTAGATGGGACATGCCTCTGCCTCCGCTCTGCAGCCTGCAGAAGCTCTGCTCTGGGACACTGGGATGTTGTGTGTTCTCTCTCAAGGCGAGATTTCTTAGCTTGACACCACTGACGTTTAGAGACCGGTGATTCTTTGTTGAGAGGGCTGGCCCCGTGCACCAGGATGTCAGCAGCACTTCCCCAGTTGTGGCAACCCTGTCTCTAGACCTTGTCCCGGGGGCGAGGAGGAATCAGCCCGGGGTGGGACGCCTGCGGGGCTCAGTGGCTGAGCGGCTGCCTTCGGCTCAGGGTCCTGGGATCGAGTCTCCTATTGGGGTCCCTTCAGGGAGCCTGCTTCTCCCTCTGCCCCTGTCTCTGCCTCTCTCTCTGTCTCTCATGAATAAATAAATAAAATCTTAAAAAAAAAAAGAAGAAGAAGAAGAATCACCCTGGGGAGATCACCCTGGCCCTAGAAGAAAGCTCCAACAGCCTGGCATCACCCAGCACCTGGTCCAAAGCCTGCAGAACAGACACTTTGCCTCCTGTTTCTCCATCCCAGGCAGGGCTCAGCAGTCGGCCAAAACACATCATTTGTGGAATGGAACCAAATCGAAGCCAGATCAGCAGCTTCTGACAAGGCCATGGGCTGCAAAGGGCAAAGTCAGACCCAAAGTGGGCTGCACTCTCGCATCCCCTGAGAATAAAGCTCTATCTTAAGCAAGTCACAGACTCATAAGCATCTCCGACTTTAACCAGGCCAGCCGGGCCTCTCTCGGGTGCTCAGGTGAAGATTAAGTGAATCAGCTTACCTTCCAGATAGCGAGGTAATTAATTCTACATGAAGCTGGTTGTGCTGCCCGGGCAGCCTAGAAGGGGGCTAGCTCGGGAACCTCTGTGTGAAAGGCATTTGGGGACGTGCCCCAGGGTGCCAGCAGGCAGGAGCTGCGCAGACAGTTTAAAAGCAGACTCACCACGCCTCTGAAGGAAGGAGGGATTATGCCACTGAAGAAAGGGATGAAGCTGGAACAGAGCAAGGCCTGCAAGACAAAAAGAAGTGAAACCACGGGCCCCAACAGCCTGCCTTCTGCTCCCCTGGGGGCCCCGCATAAGCCTTCTTCAGATAAACAGAGCAACGGGCTGAAATGCTCTTTGCAAAGTGTGCGCTTTTATAAACGTGCTGAACAAATGACAAAGCAACCTACACACTTCTATTTCAGGCCTAAGTAGAAGCTCCTAATGACACTGTCTGTGGACATCAACTTCCGGTCCCTCTCCCCACAACAGCTGCACTGGGCGCTGGCTGACTGGGAAGACACCAGACCAGGGCTCTGCAAAGGCTGACCTTCATTAGAATCACCTGGAAAGCCTGTGAACCACAGACTCCATGACCCACCCCAGGACTCTGATGCAGCAGGCTGGAGGGACCTGAGAGCCCAGAGGCAGGGCAAGCGTCCAGGTCCAGCTGATGCTGGGGGTCCCGGCAGCACATTGAGAAGTACCGAGTTGGGGGGCTGGTGGTGAGGGAGGGGGCAGGAAGCAGGACTGGCCTACTGAGAAAACCCTCCCCTGCAGGAATGGACCAGAACTGGCTATCTAGAAAAAGCTTTTGGAAACAAGGTCAGATAGAGAGGTTGACCCCGGCTGCTGAGATGCTACTGGTTATTCGTGCCAGGAATATACATCGTGGGAGGAGGGACACACGTGGGACAGGGTCTCTGGAGGAGGGGGTCATGAGCCAAGTCTTGAAAGATGGGAAAGTAGTAGTATCTGAAACTGAAACCTATACGCTATAGACCACCGACCATCGGATGCACACAGAGCTCACGTCACTGGTGCAGGAAGCGAACCTGGGAAACCAGGGTCTTTTGCATCTTAAGACACAAGGCAGGTGGCCTACGGCAGCCCTCTCTGTGTTACTTCCAAGACGAAATAGCGTTTATTTGGCAATGCCCAGATAAGCAGACTGCTTACATCCACAACTTCCTCTTTGGACTGAAACTCAGACACCAGCACGTTTTCCCCATCGGACACTCTGGTGAGTGATATGCATGTTTTGCCAGAGATGAGCATGTGGACGTTGTCTGGGAGATGTCTCTGAAGGCTTTCTTGGAGGTTCCTGCCCAAGCTGAAGGAGGGGTGGAGGATGCCGATGTTCCGGCTCCTGGCCTTCTGGCTTATATCCATGAGGACCTGTATGATGATCTCTGGGGGGCAAGAGACAGACAAACAAAGAACTGTGCCACCCTGGAGATGGCAGCGCTCTGTGGCAAGACCAGATACCAGGTGGCAAGGAGGCGGCCAACCTTCTTCCAAGCCTGCACTAATACAGCAGCCACGTGCAGCCATGGAGCCCTTTTGAGTGTGGACACTCCAATTTGAGGTGTGTAGATGACACACCAGAATTCAAAGGCTTCATACAAATAAAATCAAATATCTGATTAATGTTTTATAGATTAGATGTGAAAAATGATAATATTCTGGCCATATTGGGATACAGGAAATCAACTTCACTGTGTCTTTCACTTTTTTCAGTGGGAAATATTAAATGACACTCACGGCTACATGGTACTGCTCCCCAGCAGTGCCGCTCTAGGTCCCCCCACAGGAACGAGCCTCCCGAGGCCCAGGAGAACCCTCTGTCTCCTCCATCCCCCAGGGCCAGAGGCAGAAACTCCTCATAATCAGAGCTTTAGCACAAAGGACCTAACACCATAGAAAGCAGAGGATCGGTGCAGGCTGGGCTCAAGGGTGAGTCCCGCCTCCACCCCTCGCTAGCCAGTCGACCTCAGAAAGCCACTTCACTGCCCCTCGCCATCTCAGACTGTGCATTTTTAACTTTGCGGATGGAGGGGATTAGATATACTACCATCTGTAAGGTACTCAACCCGGAGGAGGCTCCTAACAAAGAACCAGACTCACCCTTAAGCCTCTGACACCAGAACGACCGCGGTCTAATGGGCACGGGCCACATCCGTGCTCCGTGAGGCCTCACTCACTGGCCCGGACCCCTGTGCTTGTTCTGCACTGCCCTGACATGCAGGACCATCGGTCCCAGCCTGAGACCTAGCCCGTCACGAATCCTTAGATGCAGAAGAGGGGACATAAGCCAGCCTGTCCTGGCCCACCTCTGACCTCAGCCTAACTCTCCCTACATGTGTGGCCCCACCGAGCCCAGGCAGAAGAGGGCAAAGTTGCACACAGCTGGAATGTTCCATCAGCCTCTTGTGCAGAGTACTTGGCTTAAAAGCACTCACAGGAACTCTTTCCAAGGTGCAGCCCTAGGGGCTGCTCCTCGGTGGTCCCCAAATAAGACAGGAGTTGAAATCAGGGCTCCTGGAATTTGGGGAGCAGCTCCTGCCCAAACTTCCAGACCCTACTTTCCGAGGACCTGGTGGCTCCTGAGTCTCCCCATGTCCTACAGGGTACAGACCCAGGCTGCACCTGTCCCCTGCCAGTTAGGAACCTCCTCTGTACTGGAGTCAGTGCAGGTTACCTTGACATACAAGAGCTGTCTTTTATCCCTCCCAAAACCCAGAGCAGGTGGACGGGCCATGTGGCCAGTCTAATCCTCCCTAAGGCCACATCTCCTGCCCTTTGCCCCCTTCCTGTCCATGAAGAAGGCAGCCAGGGCTTATCTCCTAATCCCCACCTCCCAGTCAGCCCAGGGTCTGCTCACTGATCCTATCCAATTGCAAGGCTGCACCTACTGGCTGGGGATTTCTGGCCACCAGGAAGAAAGTCATTCCCTGCTGGTGGAGTCCAAGCTGCCAGTCCCCAGTTAGAGCAAAGGGTAAATCGCTAAGGAAGCCAAACAGCGGCTGATGAGGTGCACTCTTCCTGCCTGGGGACCTTTGGGTGCCAACAGCTCCCATGGCTACGTGTCCCACATCCAGCTCCCTGGACCAGTAACCCCAGGGCACACCCAAGTTTGGGCCAGCTGGGCACAGACCCCACATCTTCCCCTCCCAGTGCCACCCACATAGACAGATGTTTAATTAGCACAGGATTTCAAAAGCACAGGAAGGACCTCGTTTCCAGGGGCACTGAACAGGGTGGGGGTGGGTGGAAGGATGGTGTAGGGCATATCCAGGGATCCACCCCAGCCCCTAGGAAGGGTCTAGTGCCCCCCATGCCCCTACACACACACACACACACACACACACACAAATCCCCCCTCAAGCCCACCCCCCTCCATGTCGCCTAAGACTCCAAACCAGTAAGACTGCCCAGGAGGACTCAGAAGAGTTGCTCTCTACCTGAAAGGCGGTCCAGCCCCACCCCCCAGAAGCGTTCCCCAGACGCCAGAGGGGAAAAGGCGCCTGCCCAGGGACACAAGACAATGCCCTCCAGGTCAGATGCCCCCCACGCCCCACCCCCGGGGGGCAAATCGCCCAGCGCCTCCCGAGCCCCCGAGCCGATGGCAGGGCCGGCGGGGACCAGCTCCATCCACGGTCCTGCTCCCTCCTGCCCGCAGGGTTGGGGTGCGGAGACGCTCGGGGTTGCCCCGCCAGGCGACCCCCCCTCCCCGGGCTGGCTGGCGACAGAGAACCCCCGGCGCCGGGCGAGAGGACGCAGCGGAGGGAGCCTCTGCCCGGGGAGGACCCCGACAGCACCCCGCGAGGTGCGGCCCCGTCGCAGCGCCGCCCCCGCCGAGCCCCGCCGCGGCCCGGGCCCGGGTCGTACCCAGCGGGATCCCGGAGAGCATGGTGACGCAGTGCAGCGCCCCGGCCGAGGAGCCGAACAGCATGCGCGCGTCGTGCACCAGGTGCGGGGCGCGCTCGCTCAGGCAGCGGGTCACCCCAACGTGGTAGAAGCCCAGGAAGCCGCAGCCCGAGAAGGACAGGCTCCAGCCGCGCTCGGGGTCGTACATCGCGGCGGCGCGGCGGGGGCCTCGGCGGGGCTCGCGGGGGCTCGGCCGGCTCGGCCGCGCGCAGGGCTGCGGCGTGGGGTCCCGTGTGCACGCCGCCCTGCACCGCTCGGCGCCGCGGCGCTCTCCCGCCCGGCCTCCGCCCGGGGTTCAGGCATTCTCCGCGTGACGTCAGCCGGCGGCCCCGCCCCCTCGGGCCGGCACCCGAGCCGCGGGCCGCTCCCCGGGGGCGGGGCCTGTGGCGGGGCGGGGCGGGGCGGGGCGGGGCCTGCGGCGGGGTAGGAGGAGAGCGGAGGACCTTGCCCCCAGGCGGGGTGGACCAATCCCCCAGCCCCTGGTGGTGGATGTCCTAGAGGCAGCTCCCTTTCTGTTCCTCGCCAGCTCTCAAGTCTGGGAGAAAGTGGAGCTGGCCCTCTTAGGCCCTTTTTAAATCTTTTTTTAAAGATTTTATTTATTCATGAGACACGCAGAGAGAGGCAGAGACACGGGCAGAGGAAGAGACACAGGGCCTGATGCAAGACTCGATTCCAGGACCCCGGGATCACGCCCTGGGCGGAAGGCAAGCGCTCAACCGCTGAGCCGCCCAGGCGTCCCCCTCTTAGGTCCTTGATATCCCCTTTCCACAGGGGAGAGCAAACCTTAAGCAGGCACCAGTGTAAGTAAAATTGAATAGCTTTGCTTAATTTTCCTGCAATTTTCTTTTTTTTTGCATGATGGTTTCAATTAGTGACAAGTGGTAGAGATAGTGACATGAAGTTTCCATTTCAAAGCTTCACTTATTTTTTTTCTTAAAGATTTATTTATTTATTTATGATAGACACAGGGAGAGAGAAAGAGAGGCAGAGACACAGGCAGAGGGGAAGCAGGCTCCATGCCGGGAGCCTGATGCGGGACTCGATCCCGGGACTCCAGGATCGCGCCCCGGGCCAAAGGCAGGCATCAAACCGCTGAGCCACCCAGGGATCCCCTCAAAGCTTCACTTATAAGTAAAAATTGGCGGATGTGTGTCTCTCATGAATAAATAAATAATATCTTTTTTTTTTTTAAGTAAAATTTGGGAATAACTGGTGTGGGGCTGGGGAAAGGGTGCAGTGCAGGAACACGGGAGTTTGGGGGGCTTTGATCATTGCTGGTGCCCGAAGGAAGCGAAGTGCCTAAGCTGCCCCTTGACCTGTGTGCACTGTACAGGGCATTTCCACAGCAGCCCGGGCAAGGAGGTCAAGCGTCTGTCTGTCCAGGGTTACACAAGCCAGAAATCTCAGTCTCCTGGGCCATCCTACTTCCTGTTGATGTGAACAGAGAAACCCCCTCACTCCTCTGCAGAGGACGGCTAGGGGAGTACAGGGAGTGTGGGCATTGGAATCAGGCCTCCCCCTTTGTGTGCCTCAGTGTTTCATCTGAAAATGACAGTTGCGGTCAAATG
Organism: Canis aureus; assembly: GCF_053574225.1. NCBI lineage: Eukaryota > Metazoa > Chordata > Mammalia > Carnivora > Canidae > Canis > Canis aureus. Next base: position 24,458,868 of record NC_135621.1, read on the forward strand.
TCATCTGTGCAGCGCCTGGACACATGGGTTGTGCATGACCTCCCCACCCGCAAAGCTTCCCAAGTCCAAAGCCTCCCCTGCTGTGGCTGAGCCTGGGCCTGTAGGGATGGAGAACTGGGAACTAGGCAGGGAATTGCCCCATATGCTCATGTCCAGCTAGGGTCAGACAAGGTGATGTCTGGCCTTCTTATTTCAGCAACCCTGCTGTAAACATGTGTCCTTCTTGTGATCTGCTGATTGATTTCACATTTTTGTGCTCTCTGTTGGTGATATTAATATTCAAAATGGCCCCATGCCTAGTACTGAAGGGCTGTCTAGTGTTCCCGGGGCAAGGAGGCTGTGTCATGCCTTACAGAAAAAATACCGGTATTAGATATGCATTATCCAGGCACAAGTTACTGTGCTAGTGGCTGTGAGTTCAATGTTAATGTCTTACCAAGATATATCGAGTAAGGTGGGCTTGTAAAATATTTTTAACTTTTAATTTTTTTAAAGATTTTATGTATTTATTTATTCATGAGAGACGCAGACAGAGAGAGAGGCAGAGACACAGGCAGAGGGAGAAGCAGGTTCCCTGTGGGGAGCCTGATGTGGGACTCGATCCCAGGATCCCAGGATCATGACCTGAGCCGAAGGCAGACGCTCAGCCACTGAGCCACCCAGGCATCCCCTTTTTATTTTTAAAAACATTTTATTTATTTATTTGAAAGAGAGAGAGAATGAGTGGTAGGGAGCAATAGAGAGAGAAAGAAGCAGACTCCCAGCTGAACAGGAAGCCCGCTACAGGGCTCGATCCCAGGACCCTGAGATCTGTGACCTGAGCTTAAGTCAGCTTAACCAACTGAGCCACCCAGGCATCCCTCAAGCAAGGTGTTTTTAAACAGAAAATACACATAACTTGAGGTCATGTATTGATTAGTTGATGAAAGAGCTGTGACTGAAGGCACACAGGAACCTCACTCCGTATTTCCTGTAGGAATAATGATTCAGCGGTCACTCACCGAGCATAATAAACATAATTCTCAGCGGTGGAACCATGTGACTCACGAGGACCAACTGTAGGTCACCGGACTCCCAGGAAGGGGAGCGCGTGGGCTCCATGCATTCCAGAGTTGCCTGCTCTGGCTGCGTTTACTCACTGCACTCACCTCCTCCCTGCAATGCTGGGTAACACAAGGGCAGGCATCTTTCACCCAGTTACCAATCTGGGGACTGAGCCTGAGGGAGGCCTTGGCTTTTCCATCACCCAGGTGTCCTGATCCTTTCATCGTCCTCCACTCAATGCCTCTGGCTTGCTTCTGCCCTTCTGCCTCCATACTCATGTTTGACATTTCCTAACCACTGATGGGCTCAGGTAGCTACTCTGACCAGGCCCGTGTCAGCCTCGAGTAACCACTCAGCCCACCACCCCGGGCACGGTCTTCCAGCCCTGGCTATAATTCACTCCCTCCTCCTCTTCCTCTTCCTCCTCCTCTGTAATAAAATATACAGAACATAAAATATACCATTTTAACAATTTTAAAATGTACAATTCAGTGGCACTAAATGCATTCCCGGTGTGTGCAGCCATCACCACCATCCATTTAGAACTTTTTCATCTCATAGAACAGAAACTCAGTTCCCATTAAACTCCCCTCTTCCATTTCCCCCACAGCTTGGCACCCACCATTCTGTTTTCTGTCTCTACGGATTTGACTACTAGTCTAGGGACCTCAGAGAAAATGGAACCACACAGTATTTGTCCATTTATGGCTGGTTTGCTTCACTGACCTCAATGTCCTCAAGGTTTGACCATGCTGGGGCAGGTACCAGAATCTCCTTCCTTTTTAAGGCTGAATGGTTTCCCGTTGTAGGTATTGATGGGGTACAGGACACACTACCCCAAGATATAGCATCTTGGCATATTGAATATTTTAAGCTGAAGGAATTTTTTTAAAGATTTTTATTTACCTATTTAACAGAGAGTGAGCGAGCGCACAAGTAGGGGGAGTGGCAGGCAGAGGGAGAAGGAGAAGCAGGCTCCCCGCTGAGCAGGAACCCACATGGGGCTCCATCCCAGGACCCCAGGATCATGACCCAAGCCACAGGCAGATGCTTCACCGACTGAGCCACCCAGGTGCCCTTAAGCTGAAGGAATTTGAGAAATGACAGGTACAGGAAGGGCTCTAACTGTCCCCTGAAGTGGGTCGTAGATCCTCATGTGAGAGGTGCCTTCCCTGTGGCCAGAGGAGAGGAGCGTGCTTCTCTCCGAAGATGCAGGGACAGAAAGGAATCGAACCAATGGATTTTGCTAAGTTTCCACTCGTGTTCACTGCACTTAGCGCCTATCTTTTGTCCTCTCACATTTTCCCTTGACTTTCCACTCTTCGTTAAACTAAGCATTAAAACACTCAGGTTGAACCTTTCCTTTGGGTCTTCATTTCTTTACGAAGGCTCCTGTGTCCCATAACGTATATTAATGCATTTCTATGCTTCTCTCACCTGTCCCAGTCAAGAACTTAAAAGAAAAAAAGATACTTCTTTTGCTTTCAATACATTCCATGTATGTTCATCCATTCACATGATTCACTTCTGCATCTCCGAATAAACACCTCTGCTGCTCCATCCTGGTCTCAGGACCCCACGCTTCAACACAGGTCCTCAGTGGTGCTTTTCAGGTTTGTCCTGTCCCCAAAACAGGACCTAGGATGTCCTGTGTCAAGCATGCATTCCCTCCAATTGTCCTGGCTCCTGGGGAACAGAACTGCTCCCACGGCAGTGCTGGGAGAGCATGGAGTCAGCTTGGGAGGACTTGGGTAATGTTGAGGGTCGCCGAGCTGTGGGGAAGTTAGATGGGCACCCCCTGCCACACACCAGAGGCTGCGTTGCTAGTGACCAGCACCATCCACCTGCCAGAGAGGATAGCCTGACTCCTGCTCAGGCAGCAAGCCCCCCAGCCAGCCCTGATGGAGTTTGTTGAACGATCAAGTAAATGAATGAATGAGTAAATGAAAGTTAAAGTGCTACCCTTTCCCCTTTTACCTGGCTAAACATGGATGCTCTTCCAAATTTAACCACCTTCACAGACCTACACATTTTCTTAACTATTCTTTGGTAGCTTAGGTGTGGTCCTAGATGGGTTCCTCCAGAAGCTGACCCAGAGACCAGGATTCCAGTGCAAAGTGATCCCAGGACATACTGGAAGGGGTGATAGTGGCAGGGGAGGGGTCTTAGATGCAGGAGACTAGTGGGGGCAAACAAGGCTCACTCCCGCTGGAGTCCTCGAACAGAAACAACATGCCATGGGGAGCAGGTGGGAGATTTTTAAAGGCAGAAGAGACCCAAGAAAGAAAATAATTAGTAAAGAATGCATTGTTTTAGGCAAGGTCACCCTTCTAAGGGGAGTGGAAGGTGTGGAATGGGCACCTCACTGGAGCTGACCGGGTAATACCAGCTTAACTGGTTCAAGGTTATATTCCTGAGAGAGGCTGAAACTGAAATTAGCTTAGGTATTAAGTCTTGGGTTGATGACCAGGGGTTAGCACAAGTGACTCCATTTTGAGCCTGTTATTTCTTCTTAATGCTGGGCTAGAGATGAAGCACTGTTGGCTGGGATGGCCAGGGAAGGTTTCCTGGAGCATTGGTGCCCTAACAACAGATGGATCAGAAGGAAGAGCCTTGTGACCAAGTGAGGGAGCCAGCCAGAGGGAGATGGGTGAACTGGGTAAATGAGGTTGGCAAGTTCAAGACCAGGCAAAAAGTCACCAAGGCTGGAGGGTGGTGAGAGAACGGGAGGAGGACAGAGGGACGCTGGCAAAGGTCCCAAGGATCTGGATGGGGCCACTAAAGAGTCTCCATTCTATTCCTGTGGCAATGGAAAGTGGAGAGTTTCGGGAGGCAGTGATGGTCTTATTTACAGGTCAGATCAGGAATACCCACGTGAAGTCTAAAACCCTGTGGGTAGAATTCAGCAGGCTGGGACGCCCGGGTGGCTCCGTGGATGAGCGTCTGCCTTTGGCCTAGGGTGTGATCCTGGTCCTGGGATCGAGTCTCCCATCGGGCTCCCCACAGGGAGCCTGCTTCTCCCTCTGCCTGTATCTCTGCCTCTCTCTCTCTCTCTCTCTCTCTATCTCTCATGAATAAATAAATAAAATCTTAAAAAAAAAATTCAGCAGGCTGAATTCTGAGATGGGAGGGAGTTACACCTTCATTTCCCTGCCTCTAACTGCAATTTAGTACTTCCTCCAGACACAAATGTAGGGAAGAAACAACGGTAACATTAATAGAATTACCTGGGACTTTGTTCCTTATAGAAATCACAGATCTTTTTATATCACATTACGTTGTGGAGCTCAAGATCATATTTATGCTTATTACTTTGAAATTATGGTGTCTGAAAAGACTCCCTCTCCATGTGAGATCGTATTTAATGCATGAACAAAAAAAGCACGTCTGTTATTAAATCACGATTCAAACATATTTTGATAATTGAACCTAAAAATAAGTGGTGTCCTTTGTAATTCTACGAATTTCATTTCAAGGGTTTAAAAGCCTTCTTCTGAGAAGGGGTGATTGGCTTCACTATGGTTTCCCTGTTAGAAACGAGTTGCTGGCCACCTGCAGAGCAGGGGCTCCAGACCTGTGGAACTGGAACCGGAACCAGGGGGCCACTTGGGGGGGGACTTGCCTGAGAGTGGGCGGGAGCTGGTGATGGAGGGGTGGGTGGATGAAGGAGCTACTTGGGAGGCAGAGAAAGTGGACTTGACTGGCGTATTGAGGCAAACTCATAGAGGTAAATGGGGATCCTGCCTCAGCCACGCTGAACCAGATAGGCCTGCTAGACAACCAGATGCAAGTATCAGGTCAACAGCCAGACTTACAGGCCTGGAGCTCGAGAAGAAACCAGAACACACACTTTCTGGGTGGTTGGGGTGGAGGTGGTAGTTAAAGCCAAGACACAGGAGAAGACCACGCAGTGGGGGGTAAATAGAGAAAGCAGGGAAGGCCTACATGGGGGAGGTGCTGGTTGGGGGGTAAGGGCAGAGTCTAGAAAGTAGGTGTCACAGACTCCCCAGGAAGAACAGGGAGGGGCAGCTTTGGCAGGTGCACACAGGACAAGAAGTGGCTGGGGATGGGTGGAGGAAAGAATGGGGACAACTGGTGGAGTCAGCTCCTTGAAGAAGCTAGAGGGAGGGAAGGACGAAGGGCAGTCGAGGGGGACTTTTTTAAAGAGTTGGCGATCCCATTTGTATGCAGGAGAGATGATGATCAAGGAGAGAGGGGATTATGCCGGACAGGTCTTGGAGAAGAGGACCCAGTGGGAGGAGGAAGGTTCCCCGGGGGGCAAATGACTTTGGACACGGCTGAGAAGCAGTCAACCATTGGCCATGAGTGTGGCCCAATGGGCTGTCAACATGACGTGGGATTGCATGTGTTTTTTGCAAGGATGAGGACACTGGGTGAGAGTAGGTTCCCAGGAGGGTGCACACAAATGGGAACAGAGAGTTTCCTCCAAAGTCGGTAGGGCTGTGTGGGTGCCGAGCGTGAGAGCCCAGGGGCCATTCATTGACAGTGAGCCTGGGGATTGGATCTGTTTCTCCAGCAGTGTCTGCCCACTCTTGTGAAAAAGTAGAACACCTAGAGAGGGTGAGGATTTTTTTACGGGTGGCGTGATGGAGGGAGAGAGGACAGAGACTGAAGGTATCTGCAAGGAAAAGGGTAGAATGGTAGGTTGGGTTAATTAAACACAGAGGTCATTAGAGAGGTGATGCCAAGGTCTTAGCAGTCATACCCATGATGTCTCAAGTTTAAGAAATCAAACCCAAGGACAATGACCCACAAGGCTTTCCTAAGTAAGCCAGCCACCTAAGTTGCAGCCAATGTAAGTAAAGCCCTTGCTCTGCTTCTGTCCTCTCTGTAAAGTCTGTCCCTAGCTCCGACTGGGGAGCACTCCTAACCACTTCACGTTTGGCACTGCTCAATTCAAATCCATTTTTGCTTCAATAAACTCTTAACAATTTAAATTTGCCTCAGTTTACCTTTTAATGGGTGGGCCACGACATTTAAGCAGGAGAAGGAGGGATGTGAGAGCCTGAAAGGGGCTGCGGGTGGTGGCAAGGCTGTAGGGTCAGTGGCCTGGGGATCTCAGTGGCGCTGCAGCAGGGCTGAGCGGGGAAGCAGCTTGCAGAGGAGCGGGTGGGGGTCCTGGGATGGGAGGATGGCAATGGGGCCCCAGGGGCGGAGCGGTTAGCGGTGGTGATGATCACGTGAGGGTATGACTATGGGTGGATGGGAGTGTGGGGTGGAAGGCGAGGCCATCTAAGGAGCTCAGGGTATGGAGAGAATGCAGCGAGCCAGGGCATGAGGCCGTCAACAGGCGTTGGCAATGACAGGCTCAGGTATGGCCGGTGAAGTGGGCGTGGGGGCGAAAGCACAGGGGGTTTGAAGGACAAAGAGGAGAGACTGGAAGCAGAGGTGAGGAGCAAGAAAGAACCCAGCTTCCCGGTGGGGTGGGGGAGCAGAGGCTGAGGATGGGAGGGATTGCTGACGACCACGGTGGGGGGTCAGAGTAGGAAGGGGGCTCAGCAGGGCACAGAGTATGTGCAGAGTGGGGCACAATGGGGCCGCAGTGTTCTAGGTGCCCCAGAGAGCCAAGCAGCGGGAGTTCGGGACTCAGGGCTTGGTTTCTCATGAAGGAGCCAAAGTAGCCAAGGTCACCTGCTAAGGGGTGAGGCCTGAGACAGGTGTGTCAGTGTTTGTCAGAATCGGTGGTGAGTTCGGACACCTAACCCTCTTCCAACGAGGCTGCAGTTCAGGAGGCGCAGAGCCCTGGGACCCATCAAAGGGCGACTCCCTGTAGGCTTCAGCACAGCGGCTGAGTGCGCTGCTTTATTTTATTTTATTTTATTTTATTTTATTTTATTTTATTTTATTTTATTTTATTTTATTTATTAATGAGCGACACAGAGAAAGAGAGGCAGAGACACAGGCAGAGGGAGAAGCAGGCTCCACACAGGGAGCCCGATGTGAGACTCGATCCCCGGTCTCCAGGATCACACCCTGGGCTGAAAGGAGGCACTAAGCCGCTGAGCCACCCGGGCTGCCCTGCGCTGCTTTATAAAGCACCCCTGAGATGCTGGAGCACCCCTCCCTTCCCTGGCCGGAGCAGGGGTGGGCTGGCATGGAGTGGCCACTGGGGGAGGGCACGGCTGACCGTCCACACAAGGCCACCCATCAAGAAGCACCAGCCAAGCTCAGGCTGGCACCCTTTTGAGACAAAGGCTTCTGGCAGCAAATCCGTAAGCAGAACACATTGAGCACACTCAGTGGTGTGAAACTTGTCCTCCCAAGGGGTGCAAACAGATCAGGGGACTTCGGTCAGGGGGCATGGTGACGATAAGAACCAGCTGGCAGCATCCTCACCGCCTGCCCCCCCCAAAGGAGGAGCCCATGGCTTTGTTTCAGATGTCAGGGACTTTGGGGAGGGTGTGACTGAAGGCCCTAGCCACCTTGGGGAGCGGCGCGGGTTTGAAGCAGTGTGGGGAAGGGGCCTACAAAGGCTCAGGTCAGCCTGTGGCCCCCTCCCCCATCACCTGCTGTCCCCTAGGTCTTTTAATGCAAGGCATGAGCCACAAAACCACATCCCCCATGGCAATCTAGGGCAGACCTAGGATGCCAACAGCTCTGTCTTCCGCTCCTCTGCACACGCTGCACGCATCGGGGCAGGTGTGCGTGCTGCATGCCTGGCTCCCGCTGCATTCCGTGCTCCCACCTGGGCTGGACAGAGCCCATGGGTCCCCGCAAGCAGCCCCGTCAGGGACGCTTCTAGGATGAGAGTGGAGGAGATGGTGATCCCCATCTGTGCCCTATGCATGATCTCCAACAAGAAGATGATGAAGCCCCAAAGATCCGGCCCAGGTAGGGCTGGCCGGGGGCTGCAGGGAGAGTGCTGAGGTCTGCCCTGGACGTGGTGGCGATGCAGGAGCACTTCAAACACAGTCCCGGGCTCTGGGCTCGTCACCTCCACATCTTTATCCCCGATCTGTGCTTTCGAGGGCTGAGCTATAGCTACCTCTTCGGCCACTCTCCTGGGCCCTTCTTCCAGCCTTCCTCAGCTCCCTCACCAAGCCAGGGGGCCCCACACATCCTAGTGGGAATGGATGCTCATTCTGCAAGCGACTCACTGTGGCCTGGGCAAGTCACCTACCCTTGCTGGGTCTCAGTTTCTGCATCTGTAAAATGGACAGATTCCTAGCACATGGCGCCTGGGCACTCTGCATTCATCTCCGAGGAAAACATAGAGGCCCAAGTCTCCCCTATCTGGAATTCAGTGGGAAAATGGTGGTGAAAATGAACATTCTGGGTCTCATTAGGTATCTAAGATTTGTGTAAAGGTGCACCACCACCCCATCGCTGACACCCCAATTCCTCTGACAAGTGAGCCCCCTCCTGGCCTCTCTGACATACACATCCCTCTCCCTCTCAGGAACTAGCGCAGGACATTCAGGGTGGGAAAGAGGAACACCCTCTGTTCAACCCTTCTGGACATTTTCTGCTTCAAAAGGGCACCTGACTCCATAAACCCCGTCTGGGCAAGAAGGGTTATCAAAACAAAACAAAACAAAACAAACAAACAAAAACCAGGAGACTTTCACAGGACAGTACGTTCACTGGGAGGAGGCGGTGTTCCTGCTGGAAGGCCAAAAGGGATCATCAATGTGTGTTGACAAGTGTGAACAGGGGTATCCCTGGTGGCTCAGTGGTTTAGCGCCGCCCTCGGCCCAGAGCATGATCCTGGAGTCCCAGGATCAAGTCCCACATCAGGCTCCCTGCATGGGGCCTGCTTCTCCCTCTGCCTGTGTCTCTGCCTCTCTCTCTCTCTGTGTGTCTCTCATGAATAAATAAATAAAATCTTTAAAAAAACAAAACTGCAACAACTGCAAACAGAACCAGCTCCTCCTGACTCCGGCTCCCACCCCACCTCCGCCTCAGACGCCTCCACTTCAGTCAAGCCCGCCTCCCGGAGACCTCAGCTGGGCCCTGCCTCTGCACTACTGGCCTGCTGGCTCTTGCCTCTACTGTGAATCTCCGTGAACCCGGGTCCCCAGTCCACTCCTGCCGCGATGTGTCTGCCGGGCTCACCCTGGTGCTGATCACCAGCCCAGGCAGGTGGCCGGGGCAGGGGCCCAGCGAGAGGTGACGCCAGGTATGTGAGAAGCTGTGTGTACGTGTTGAAGTAGCAGAGAGTGCAGGGACCATGTGGTTTGGGGAAAGCACCCCAATCCTTCTGATGCCCCCCTCCACCTTGAAATCCAACTTTAAAAACTGGCATAGTTTAAGGTGTAATGAAAAGATTAGAATTTGAGTTTCAAACAGGTGGATTGGTACATAGATACACATGATTTTATTTATCTATTTATTTTTAACTTTTCTATCTTTAAAGATTTTATTTATTCATGAGAGACACAGATAGAGAGGCAGAGACACAGGCAGAGGGAGAAGCAGGCTCCCTGCAGGGAGCCCCATGTGGGACTTGATCCCAGAACCCTGGGATCAGGGCCTGAGCCGAAGGCAGATGCTCAACTGCTGAGCCACCCAGGTGTCCCCATAATTTTATTAAAAAAAAAAAAAGCCTTCTATCTATTTATAGTTGCCTGGAGGCATTTGAAGGAAACAGATTCCCCTTGAAGAAATTGTGAAGACAGCCGCAGAGGGAGGACGAGGAGGCGAAACCAGCTTTAAGAACACACACACACACACACACACACACTCACACACGCCCGTCCGTAGAACGACTCAGAGCAGGACCCATGCCAACTGCAGATCCCGAATGTCCCTTACTCTGGCGTCCTCTGGGTGGCATCTCAGGGCCAGACAGGCCTTCAGGAGGGCAAGACAGGGCCGGGGTGCCTGGCCCACTTTTCTGGGAGAAAAGGCAGCACTAGAATGGTAGCAGCTGGGCTCACCCGGTGCACAGGGCACAGTCATGATGGGAGACGCTGGACACAAAGAGTTGCCCCCATGCAAAGAGCGTCAGGTCCTAAGAGACTCCTGGGGTGGAATTTCTGGCTGTACTCTGCCCCCTCGAAACAGCCCAGAGATGGGCCGGGCCTGCCCAGATATCCAGACAGCAGGCAGGACAGGCTGCAGGCATGGCCACCTACTCTGTGCCAGAGGCCGGCGGGGGCGGGTCACTAAGGGCAGAGAGCACTACGGGGGGAGCGTGGCTCTGCAGTGTGGCTCTGCACAGGTCACTCTGGAAGTCTGCATGGGATTGGCAGGCTGGGACTGGCCCCTCACCCCCCAGCTGCTGTCTCTGTCCCCGTGAGTTCCCCTGCCCACTCCCAGGGCCACCAGACCATGCCTGGCTTGACTGGCACACCAGCTAGGGGAAGGCTGGCACTCCCACTGTCTGAGTCCCCTTGGCCAGCCTGTCAGTTGAAGCCACGCTCATCCCACCCTCACCCATGAGGAGTCCACAGAGACGGAGAGCTGGGGGTCGGGAGTTTGTGGGGCTGGGGCTGGATACCCCGGGTCCCTGAGAGCAGGTCTGCAGTGGCCTCTGCCCCCTCCTCTTGGCCTTCTGAGGCAGGGCTGCCGTTGTGCTGTGGAGGAGGACTGGGCTTGCTCAGTGGGTATGGGACCAGCAGGCAGGAGACTGGGGGAGAGGGCAAAGGGACCCCATGGAGTGTGTTTGAAAGATGCTGACCACTTTTGTACCCAAATCAGGGCTCATTTCCTGGTGCTGGGCCCTGGATCACTTACACAGAGGTCCTCTGTTTGCTCACTGTTAGGGTGGGGACAAGATACCTACCAACTGGTAGGGTTCTTGGGCTTTAAATGCCCCGTGACGTTGAGCCCTCCGAAGGCACCAGAGTTGGTGGCTGTGACTATTTTCATGGCTGGCAGTGCAAGGTGAAGCAGCCTGCTGGGGGCAGGACAGACAGCAGACAGCTGCCATCCTCACTGCCCCCCTCCGGGGGGGTCCCTGGGGAGGCTGGGGCATGGGCAGGGGCTGTCGCTTCCTAGGCACCTGTCTGCTGTTGTGCATTACCTATTTCGTGAATCCTCACAACAATCCTGGGAAGGAGGAGCCCCATCAGCCGCACTTTACGGATGGGGAAATGGAGGCTCAGACAGGTAGAGTGACCTATTCAAAGTCTCTGAGCTGGCAAATGGCAGAGCTGGGGTTAGGAACCACATCTGCCAGTTTCCAGAGCCCTTGCTTACGGCCCTACAACAGAGCCAGTAAAGGTAATCAGGGCAAGAGTTTCTGGGGTCAGGGGAGGGACCAGCCCACCCATGCACAATGCTTTTGGGTAGGTTGGGGCCTTCTGGACACATGGACACACAGCAGTGCAGGGCACAGACTAAAGCCAGACTACCTGGGCTCCAGCCCCGGCATTGCTAGTGTTCAGCTGTGTGACCGTGGGCAAGTGACTTCATCTCTCTGGGCCTCAGTGTGAAATGCAGATCATCTGAATGCCTCATTTCCTAGAGTTGTTATGAGGATTAGAAGAGCTAATAGTTTGAAAAGTGATGAGAAGACCTGCTTAGGAAATAAAGAGATGAATGAGACCAAAAGGTAGGGGCTGGGGAAATAGTTGGGTTGTAAGGCCAAGCAGATGGCTACGAGCAGCGAAGGCTCCTTGTGGCCTGTTCATCAGAGCTGGTGAGCCCTGGGGAAGGACAGCCAGGAGTACTTTCTTCTTGATGAGAGTTCCCAAGTTGATCCAACTCCCCAACTGGAGGGGAAGGGCCCTCCCTCGGACTCTCCCAGTATTCCTCCAGCCAAGGCTCTGTGACCAGGCTCCGCTGGGACACGGCCACCTTGCGTATCTGCAGGAGTCTAGACAACAAGGGGCCGCCGTGCTTCCCTGCAAGTCCAGCCTATGCCCCTGTGGAGGGGACACCTGAGCCCCTGGCTCCAGTCCTCCAGGAATAGGAGGGGATCCAGGGAGCCCTGATAACACAGATCCCCCAGGTCCTGCGACAGATCAGAAGTGACATCCATGGGCAAGTCACCTAACCCCTCTGTGCTGTGGATGCCTCATCTTCCATAATGGGAACAACAACAAAACCTACCTGAGAATCTATAGAGTGAGTCCACTGTTTTCAACAGGAGCCATTCTGTTCTCCCCTCCCTCCCTGGGAGATATTTGACAATATTTGGACACATTTTTTTAATGGGCGTGGGGCGCATCATGGGGCTTGAACCGTGACCCTGAAATCAAGACCTGAACTGAGATCAAGAGCTGGATGCTTAACCGACTGCGCCACCCAGGCACCCGTCTGGAGACATTTTTATTTTTCAATGTATTTTAATTTTATTTATTTTTAAAGATTTTATGTATTTGTTTATTTGAGAGAGCGCGAGAGAGCTTGAGCTGGGAGAGAGGCAGAGAGAGAAGCAGACTCCCTGCTGAGCAAGGAGCCTGATGCAGGGCTCAATCCCAGGACCCTGGGATCATGACCTGAGCTGGAGGCAGATGTTTCACCAACTGAGCCACCCAGGTGCCTCTATTTTTATTTTTTTTAAAAGATTTATTTCTGTATTTATTTGAGAGAGAGAGAGAGAATGAGTGGAGGGAAGGGCAGAGGGAGAGAAGTAGACTCTGTGCTGAGCAGCTGATTAGATCCCACGACCCTGAGATCATGACCTGAGCAGAAATCAGGAGTCAGATGCTCAGCAGACTGCACCACCCAGGAGCCCCTGGAGACATTTTTAAATGCTATCACAACTTGACAGGGGGAGCATGTACATCGGGGACCTCGTGGAAGCCACCTTGCATTTTTGCATTTGGTGGGTGTAGGCCAGGGATGCTAAGCTGAGTATCCTGCAATGCACAGGGTGGCATCCCTCCTGCCTCCCCCTCAAAGGACCATCTGGCTCAAAATGTCAATAGTGCTGAGTTGGAGAGATCCGGGAGGAGCCAGAAGATATTAGCAACACAAATATATATTACCATATTCAATACATATTAGCAATTCCTGATAGCTTCCTTCTGAATCCCCCAAGGGGCCTCCTGCTGGAGGCACAGAGCTGGTGCTTGGTGAACACCACGTGGCTCCTCAGGAGGTTTTCTCAGGTCAGCTCAGGGAAACCCAGAAACCCAACGGGGACAGATTTCTCCTCCTCACTTGATCTTTTACCCCAGCTCTCAAATTTTCACAGCTACAAAGTTGCAAGTCTAGAAGAATGAGTGTCCTTCATGAGTTTACAACAGGGAACACTTTTTGTTGATTTGCACATGTATGCTCTCTCTCTGCACACCTGCATCACATACAACATATCACATACCTTTCTCTCTCATGTACCCATTTGAAAGGACAGCATGTGTTACCCCACATGCTCCAGCATTTATTTCCTAAGGAAGAAGGAGGATGACCCAGTGAGATTTCACAGCAACTCCCCGGCACAATCAGCTGACAGATGGCCGGCCCCCCTAATTCCCTCATGGTCCCCCCAAATCTTTCATAACCTCAGTTTCAATTCTTTCATCTATCTTGTCTTTTGTTTCCATTTATTCGGAGTGCAGGTCCATTGGCCACATGGTGCGGTTCCTTCCCCATGACAGGATTCGGATTCTAGGCCCTCGTGAAGAATGCCCCAGAGCGGCCTCCTGCTTCCTGCCACACAGTGTGAGGAGGCCCGACGACATCAGGCTGTGCCAGCGGTCATGGTCATTGGTCACTGACAGTGCTCAGGGTGGATCCCCGGGGGAGGTGGGACTCCTGGGCCCACCTGCATTTGAGGCACCACGTTCCTCTTGTAGTGACTGGGGGACACTGGGAGGCCTTGTGGAGATCCTTCCCTCAACTACCTCCATGGAGCGATTTTTAACCCTTCAGTGACCCTTGTGCACGCCTCTCACTACTTCATGATGGGCTACACAGCAGTGTTTTCCTACCTCTGCTATTCCTTCTGTGTCTGTTGGCTGGTATCGTGTAGAGAAGGGTGTTCCTTCCCTGACCTCCCCCTAGTTTATCGCAACCATGGCAGGCTCACAGTTTTGTTTTGTTTTTTTGTTTGTTTTTTAAGATTTTATTTACTTATTAATGAGAGACACAGAGAGAGAGGCAGAGACACAGGCAGAGAGAGAAGCAGGTTCCATGCAGGAAGCCCAATGTGGGACTTGATCCTGGGACTCCAGGATCACACCCTGAGCCAAAGGCAGATGCTCAACCGCTGAGTCACCCAGGCATCGGGCTCACAGGTTTAAAAATACCAACATGTCACTCACTCTCTATTAGCATCTACAGGTGATGCTGTTCCCCATCTGATGGCTTTCACTGAGCAGAGCAACTGTCCCCTCCACCCCCCCGCCCCCCCCGCTCCTGTAACTGTTGGCCGCCTTCCCCAGGAATTACTCTCTGCCCAAAGGGGACCACCTCACGCAGGAGCTTATGCATGCTCCCACCAGACAGTCGGCGGCCAGTGAGGGACACAGAAGATCAGCGGCCATGGCGACTGTCCTGGGGAGATGGTGATGTTCTGTATCTTGACAGAGGGACAGAGTGCGAGGCCCAGGGAGGCCCCAATCCACCCCCCCCCCCCGACATGATTTCTATGAGGGAGACTTACCCAGGAGTGCTCAACCTGTTCAGCTAGCCCAACATCCTAGAGCCAGTCCACACTTACCCAGAGCCCCGTGGCCAGGGAACTGGAAAGGTGCTGTGTGCTACAAGGGCCCTCGGAGTCCCCCGCTGCAGCCATGACTAAGACACTCATGTCAGCGACTTCCTCTTTGGAGGCAGCCCTGTGATATCAGGATGGTTTTCTGGTCGTCCACCCTACTTAGAGAGATGGCAATCCTCCATGGAGCAGCTCTGAGCGTTGCCCAGGAGATGCCCCAAAGGACCACACTGATTTAAAGGAAGGGTGGGGTGCCCCCATGCTTGTCCTCCAAGCAAATCTCATAACGCTTCCGAGGATCCTAAAAAGAGATCCCAGGGAAGGAGAGGACCAAAGGCTATTGAGTCTCCCTGATGACTCACTGCCCTTTTATTTAAAAAAAAAAAAAAAAATTTAATTGTTGAAGCTATAGAATCAGAAGAGGACATTTTAGAAAACCAATGACCTTGTACCTTTGACCCTCAACATTTATTTTGAAAGACTGCCTTTAAAGTTTGGCCTGACCCCAAAGCTTTGTGGCTAGGGGCAAGTGCCTTGCTTCAGTTTTCCCTCCTGTAAAATGGGGATAAAGGAACCTACCAGTCAGGTCTCTCGTGAGGGTTAAAGATCGCGCGTGCCCCAGGAGTGCAGGCGTGGGCTGCTCGTGGGCCGCTCACCGCTGGGGAGTGCAGGTGGATCGAATGCACGCCTCCACCGTGGCCTGCTTTCCTGCACTCACCAGCGTCCACACGTCCCTGCGGCTACCTGGTCCTCATGTCATCACTGTTGGGAGAGACCATCCAGGCCTCCTCCGTGGTCTCTTGGATAGTTAGTGCTTTAAACAACTGAGGTCTAGCAGCACTTAGGTTTTACCATCTTTTGGAAATTACAACCCCCGCCCTGCTCTGTTTACTTAACCATATGTCTTGGCTGCTGCTCTAGGCTGTTTCTCACTTTCCAAGGGCTTGCAGGTGGGGAGGGAGGGACCTAACACACATCGGGGCCTCGTGGGACAGGCTGTCTGCCACAGAGTGGCCTCAGAATTGCACGCACAGCGTATTGCAGACTGAGAAGGAAAGCAGCCTGGGCAGAGGGCATGAGCGCACACAGGTGCTTGAGCTGGAAGAGGCAATCAGCAGGGACAACGAGGACCAGCCCAGGGGGCGGGCGACGTGGGGTGCTACAGGGCAGGAGCCTCATCTACACACTGCAGCCCTCTTTGCACAGTTCTTGTGGGGTTTTTTAACCACAAGCCAGAGCTCGTGGCCCTGGTCCCTGCACCGTCCATCCTGCCGAAGGATTGGAGGGAAGCTGTTTCCAGGGGGCCCAGACCAGGAGGCCAGGACGGCCTCGTTGACCACCGGAGCAGCTCACGTAACCTCTCTGTCAAGTAGGCCTCCGACGGCAACAGGGCCTATTTCAGAGGACCAGAAGGTGGCACGCTTGACAAATAAATGCACGAGAAGAGTTTTGGGTGTGGAACGCAATCCATGCAAGCTATGCTCACCTAACCTCCAATTGCTCCCCAGTGCGCCAAGCAATTGTACTCCCATGTCTCCATAGGGACGTCGGGAGAAGAGCAGGGATGGAAGGGAAGGTTGGGCACAGCCGAGGTGACACAGACAGGGACAGAGAGAAGGTGCCGTGCCAGGCTCACCCTGCTTCCCAGGCGTGGCGTCCTTTCCATCTCACAGATGCAGAGAGGTCATGGGTCTCGCCCAGGATAACAGTGGCAGAGCAGGGATTCAGCCCCGAGATTGGCACATCCTTGTGTTGCCACAACGAGAGGGCCTCTATTTCATTCCCCTCGTTGCCCCCCAACAACATCACGCATCCCCCTCACACTCCAAGAGAGCCACCTTTCCCTTACGGCCAAGGGCTCTAACTACGAGGCACTGAATGCTGAAAGGAGGTCCCTGGAGCCTTCCCTTGACCCCTCTGAACCCCATCCCTCCCCGCCCACCCATCCAGCAGGCCCTGCCCAGCCCAACTCCCTGGTTGCCTCTGCGCCCACTGCTCCTGCCCTGGGCCAGGCCTCCAGCCTCTGGCTGAGGGTCTCCCTGTCTCAGAACCTCCCGGTCACCTCACTGCATAGTCTGGCCTGGGTAGGACCCAGCAGGGAGGGGACACGAACTGCAAACTTTGGAGCAGGGGCCTGATCTCATTTTTTTTTTTTAAGATTTTATTTATTTATTCATGAGACACACAGGCAGAGGGAGAAGCAGGCTCCCCCCCCTGTGGGGAGCCCAATGCAGGCCTCGATCCCAGGACCCCAGGATCACGACTTGAGCCGAAGGCAGGCACTCATCCATGGAGCCACCCAGGCGCCCCCTTCATCTCATTTTGTACAAGAGCAGCTCTCACTTCAAAAGGCAAAGAGCACTTTCGACCGTATGTTTCTGCAGGATGTTAACATCAGGGGAGCTGGGTGAAGGGTCTGCGAGAATTCTTACTATCTTTGCAACTTAAAAAAAAAAATCTGAAATAATTCCAAAACAAAAAGTTCAAGAAAAAAAAGAAAGAAAGAAAGAAAGAAAGAAAGAAAGAAAGAAAGAAAGAAAGAAAGAAAGAAAGAAAGAAAAAGGCCCAGTTCAGTGAAGAAGGTGAGCAAAGGGAGGAAAAGCATGTTGTTGATGGGGAAAGGACAGTCGTGGGTTTCGAAGCAGCATGCTATTTGTTATTTTTCCGCTTTGGCGCTTGGCACCACTCTGTAGCCCATGCACAACTGGTTCAAAATGAAGAGAGGAGACAACCAACCATGGGGAGCCCTGAGAGTCCACTTGAAAGCCACCCATCGGGGATTTGGCTGCTGAATGTCCCCAGACTTCTGGCATGGCAGGCAAATCCCACGAAGTGCCAACTCCAGATTAGGAAATGCAGGGTGACAGTTGTCAGGACTGAGAGGAAGCCAAGACCTGGGAGCTGCACCTGCCCCTGCGCTGGTGAGCGGGCTTCTCCACGGACCACGCCACCTGTCATAGCTTTCACACTCCCTGCCCTGCTTGCCCTGTAGACAGAGTCACGGGAAGGGATGGGGGGCCACTTAAAGTCACCCCTCATTGGAAATTGGAAGCACATGGTAGGAACCTTGGAGTAATTTTGTGAATGAATCTCCTTTTCAATTTTTTTTAAGTAAGCTTTTTTTTTTTTTTTTTTAAGATTTATTTATTTGAGAGAGAGAGAGAGTGAGCAGGGGGAGGGATGAGGGGGAGGGAGAGAGAGAATCTCAAGCAGACTCTGTGCCGAGCGGGGAGCCCAACACTGGTGTCGATCCCATGACCCTGAGATCATGACCTGAGCCAAAACCAAGATCTGGACACTCAATGGACTAAGCCACCCAGGCGCCCCTTGAACTGAGCTTTTTAAACAAACCCAAAGACAGAAATGAAACTCTGGATTGACCCACATACCACACACAAACAAAAATCCACAATATGTAAAGTACAATGAGCTGAGTAACCATCAGGAGGGAGAAAACTAGCCCTGGGGTTTCCCACCCTGCCAGGTGCAGTCTTCAGACACCCTGTGAACTAGCTCTGCAAGAGGTGACCAGCCTGGGCGGGGGTCCCAGAGCCCTGCCCAGCTCAAAGGCCCACTCAGACTTGCTTCCCAAGCCTGGGGGGACCCTCACCCTCTTCCCCAAGTCCTTCTCCCCCCCCCATTTATTTTAATGGGATTTGTCACAATTCATAGGCTTCCGTTGCCCATTTCCATGCCCTTCTGACCATATTAGGACAATGTTTCTCCCCCACGCCATTCAGGTCTGGGCTTCCCATTCACCTCCTCCAGGAAGCCTCCCGGATGATACATAACATACAGCAGCTGCTCCTCGGTACTCCGGTGACTGCTCTCCTTACTCTCTGAGCCATCTCTTGCTCACTTGATTTTTTAAAAGTGTATTTATTTGCTTATTGTCTGCCCCATGAGGATGGGCACCCCATGAGAGCAGGGGCCCTCCCCATCAGGGTCTCAGCTGCATACCCAGGACTCAGACCCCCAGAGTGGTGCTCCGGGGCCAGGTGAGTCCTCCCTCTGAGAAGGCCAGCTCCCATCTCCACACTGCTCACTCGGCCACTTGCGAGCCTCAACCCCATCCCAGGGCAGGCCTCTGACATGAAGTAGCAGCAGTGCCAGCTGGTGCTCCTGGCTTCAGGGCCCGGTTGGCCTGGGTCCTGGCAGCTGGGGTGCCCTGGGCTGGAAGAGCTATTTCACTCCTGGCAGTGTCCAGGAGCCGGTGGCCTGCAGGCCTGCACTATTCAAAGGGGTCAGGAGACATGTTTGGACTTAGACACGGGGGAAGGGACTTGGGTGCCCAGGTCAGGGGTGAGTGGAAGTGGGGTTCTGTGACCCCAACTGAGAAGGCTGTGCAAGCTTTCCTCGCTGGGCCGGCCCGTGCCTGGGGTTGTGGGTGCCACAGCAGGGCTGGCATCCTCCCTACCTGTCAATGTGAGGGGGGGGGGGGGCATGTCCTTGCACTTGCACCTCCCGTGGCTTCTGTGTCATGGAGCCCCGTCCAGCCCTCGGACTTGCTCTGGTGCTGGTGCAGCCCCCGGGGCCTCCGGGCCGCAGGGGAGACTTGAGCGGCGGGTGCTGGGGAGCTGGGGTCCATCCACACCTGCGCATGGAAGTAGTGGGAGTGGGAGGGAGAACTGGGAGTCGCGGCGTGACCTTGGCCTTCCTGGGCGTCCCAGTGTCCCCATCCCGTAGCCAGCGGCTCTTCTGCGGGAGCCAGAGGCCCGGGCCAGGAAGAGGGCAGCACGCAGCGCCCGCGCGGGGGAGAGGTCGCGGCGAGGTGCGGGGCGCGCGCTTTCGGGCAGCGGGTCACCCCGCCAGGGAGAAGCCCAGGGGCCGCCACACCCCGCCACAGGCTCCAGCCGCGCCGGCGCATCCCCAGCGGCCGCGTTGGGATTCGAACCCGCTTCCCAACCCTTCCGCTCCGCTCCGTAAGCGGAATGTGGCGCCTTTCTAAGGCGGCGGGAGCTCCCCGCCTGCTTTCCACGTCACTGGCCTCAGGAGGACAGGCTGGAGGACCACTCCTGCCGCCGCGACCCCCGACCCAGCGGCCAAGGCGGGGGGGTGCGGGACCCTGCCCCACTGCTCCACCCCCGCCACCCAGCGCCCGGCGCCTTGGGTCCAGGGTCCACCGCCCGCCACCCAGGGCCCAGCGCCCAGGGCCCAGGGTCCACCGCCTGCCACCCAGGACCCACCGCCCACTGCCCAGGGCCCACTGCCCAGCGCCCACGGTCGTGCGCTGGAGGTCGGGTCCTGGGCTCCCAGCCGGCTGTCTGTCTGGGGAATGCCTACTCAGCCTTTGCCGCCCACTCAGACGCCACCCAGTGGGGAAGCCGGTCCGTCCCTGGCTCCTTACCCTATTCCGGGGACTCCAGAGTCCGGCTCCACCGCCAGGGGTGTCCCACTCCGGTGGCGGTGCGCCCAGAGCCCCACGCCGGTCGCTGCCCCATCGCTGCCCCATCGCTACTCTTCCGTGGCCCCAGCAGCGCCCCCCACCCGGGCCTTGGAAAGCTGGGAGTAGCCTTTCTCCACCCCATCCTTGGCCTCTCCAAGGCCACCCTGCAGGTCCAAAGTGGCCTGGCCACTCACCGTCCACAGCCCGCCTGGAGATGGCACGCACACTGCTCAGGAGTCCCCTGCCCACGTGGTGGGTGCCCAGTTCCCCCACTCCCACGGGTGCCTCCAAGCATGTTTTCCCATACCTGCCCTTGGGAAACTCAGAGGAGCTGAGATTGGGGTAGTTAGTGGTTCATGCCTTTGGGGTCTCAGTAGAGACCCTGCCCCACCCCCAGATTTCCACACCTTCCTCCCCGTCTCCAGGTCTACATGGGAACAGATAGGTGCCTTGGCTATCCTGAGCCGGGACACAGAGGGAGGTGCACATTCGTTCAGCCCTTTATAGTTTCCAAAGCCCCATTCCAGCCCTCACGACAGCCTTGGCACTGCTGACATGACGCTCATGCCCATCTCACGTATGGGGAGGCAGCGAGGTGCCCCGTCCCGATCACCCATTGCCCTGCCCTCAGCAGGGCATTACCGTAGTAGGGCCCTACTAGCCGGCTGGTCCGGCTGTGGAGCTGTCACAGGACGGGCCACACTGACTATTTATACCTGTCTCCCAGATTGGATGATAGTTGGAACTGGATCCTGTCTACCTAAACTCCCCCAGACTGTGGCCGGAACAGGTGCTCAGAACCTCTCTACATGGCGTGACAGGGATTTTCAAAGATTAAATGGACCAGGGACCTGCCAAGTGCTCTACAAACATCACCCTTTTCAATCCTTTTGATGACTCTATGAGTGACGTCCTTCTGCATCCCCATTTACAGATGGAGGAAATTGGGGTGCTTGACATCCAGCAATAGGAAGGTGTCACGTGGTGAACAGTTGGTGAAACCAGAATGTGAGCCCAGGCTCTGGAAATGATGTTCACATGGGGGTGCTGAGTAGAGTAATGGGCCCTCAGCAGGTTGTTCTATCCCAGGAAATGGAGGGGGATGGAGGGGCTCCCAAGGCAGAAAGGAGGGGTCCAGAAGGTAGAGGGGACAAACTGAGCTGGGGGGCTGGGGGAGGGGCTTATTTTTAAAGCTTTTTTATTGGGTAGTGATATACCTATGATCGGGGGGGAGGGGCACCGACGGTGAATGCACAGCCAGGAAACACTCATGTAGTCAGATGGAACTATGCTGTATCTCCATCACCCAGAGAGCCCCCTCCTCCTCCCAGTCACCTGCCCCTGGAGAGACGGACAGAATGTGAGTGGGGGCTGGCAGGAGGGCCCAGGAACAGAGAGGGAGTGTGTGCAGGGGTAGGAGTGGAGGCTTCAAGCAAGCTTGGCTGCAGCAGGTGTAGGGCGGTGGCGGGCTGTGTGTGTGTGGACGGTGCTCTGTGGGGGCAAAGCCAACTTCCTCTTGGATGTGCTTCTGCCCAAGACTGGTCTTCGGGTAACTATCTCTAGGAGGCCTCTGCCAGCCACCTCAAATTTGCAAACCCCAACTCCTGAAGCACAAAATGCACACTCACCTTTCTTCCTTCTCCCCCTAATCCCCAAAGCCTGCTCTCCTGCCTAACCGGGTTCTCACCCCTCCCTGCTCCTCCTGACCTCAGGGCCTTTGCTCATGCTCTCCCCTCAGCACTTGTCTCCTCTTCCCTGCCTGGTGAATCCTCACTTAACCTCCAAAGCCCAACTCCAATGTTGCTTTTTCTCTAGAGCCTCTTGGGCTTGTCTCCCCTGAACGCCTGGCCCCTGAACTCCCCCTTCTTCTGGACTCACATTGGCTGTCATCGTGTGCCTCCGCCTGCCGCCAGACAATCATACGTGGATGGTGGGCTCCCTGGTGGCAGCCACCTCCTCACTCCTCTCAGAGACACCAGGGACCTTGGAAGCAGTATGTCCTGGGAGATGCCAGTTTCTCTTTCTTGAATTCTAGATCTGCACTTTCCAATATGGTCACTGCTGGCCACCTGTGCTACTGAGCACTTCAAATGGGGCTAATGCCCCAGAGGAACTACATTGTTTTATTTTTCAGTGATTAAAATGTAAATTGAAAGCCAAAAGCTGTGTAAAATTTTCTCACGAAATGCTTTTATTGTTTTGGTAGGATTACATTTTACTTTAGCTGTTGAGAATTTAATATTCAAATTGAGACATATTTTAAGAGCAAAAGATGTTAGGGGAAAAAGAATAAAATCTTATCAATGGCTTTTTAATATTTATTACAAGTTGAAATGATAATATTTTGGATATAGGGAATGGAATAAAATACATTATTGAAAATATCTCCCCTCTTTCTTTTGACTTTTTAAAATATGGCTAAAAATTAAAAGTAACACCTATGACTTGCATTACATTTACATTGGATTGTGCTGTTCTAGACTTTAAGGGGGGCAAAAAGCTGCCCATGTAGAAAATGGAGAAGGCATGAAAAGGTCCTTTTGAAAAGAATCTGAGCATTTAAGTGGCTGCACCCTGCCTGTGAGATGTCAGTGTGATAAGGCTTCCTGGAAAGCTAATGAGACCTGGGGCCACATTAACAGAAGTAGAGTGTCCATAATGAACGAGGTGAACGTCAGAGCTGTGACTATCCCGGGAGTAAGGGTTTCTGTTCTGGGTTTTGCATCTTAGAGTGCCACTGACCACCTGGAACAGGTTCAAAGGACCTACTGGACTTGTTTGAGGTGCTGGGTGCCTGCCTCTTCAAGGCTGCCCCAAGTAGAGGGAGCAAGTCTAGAGTCCCAGAGGGTTGAGTTGGAACCAGTAGTGGAAGCACATGTAAGTCGATTCTAACATTTTGATTTCTCTTATGGGAAAGAGTGCTCGCTTCCTCACCAACAGGAAGTTCCCTGTCAACAGAGGTCTTCAAGCAAGGCCGGGGGACCCCTGGGGTGATGGCCAGGAGGCTTGAGAATGAGCTGGGTCCCTGTAGGTTCTCAGGGTCCTTTGATGTCTCAGGTGGAGGCTTTTTGAGGCCCAGCACAGCCATGCCTGTGGGGTGAAGTGGTCCTGGGTCTGGTTCCCACTTCACCCCACAGGGCCAGAACCAGCCTCCGATTGCCCCCAAGCCAGGACCCATTCTGGAGACAGCTGGGGTCACCTGCCACCAGCATGTGTGAGTCAGTGGAGGACAGGGTGCTGCCCACCCAGGCTTCCCAAGGCAGCTTGGCTCCTGAGCAGGGTGGTGGGGTGGATGAAGAGCCTGTGAAATGCCGAGTCCAACCCCAGAGCGGTGACTACGGTGAGATTCACCAGAGGAATAGTAGGATATTTGCTCACGCACGAGGCCTGTCTGCGTGGAACTTGCTAATTGTAGAAATGGCCGAGCCGAGGCCCCAGTAGGGAGGTTGGTATCACGGGCCTCGCGCACCACCGCCCTTCTGCAGAGGTGAGCCACAGATGTGCGGTGAAGGGGGCAGCCTCTGGGACGAGGTTGGGGACTGGGGTTCTATTTAAAGAAGCCACACTGCTTTGTCTGCTCATTAGGCCCTTTTAACAATAGTGAGGATGTGGGGCTGAGAGTCCCCTGGGGGCTGCCAGCACCTGGCTATGTGAGCTGGAGCATTCCACCCGCCTCAGTGGGAAATTCAGGCCCCACACCAGGTGTTTTCTAAATCCCAGAGACAGACCCCATCTGAATCCATCACCTAACCCCCCAAAGCTGCTCTGCCTCCCAGGTCCCCATCTCAACCTATGGCACTGCTGTTCACCCCATCACCCATATCAGAAACTGGGGAGTCATCCAGACCAATCCCTCCATGTCTGCCCCGTGTCGTCAGGTGCAGGTTCGGCTCCTTCCCCCTGCAGAGCGTCCTCCACAGTGGCTATCCTAAGCTCAGCCCCATCATCACATTCCCCTCTGTTGCCTACTGCACCAGTCCCAGCCCCGGTTTCGCTCCTCTCCCCTTTCTCCCACTGGAAATCATGCTTATGTTAAGATCTGGATCTGGGGATCCCTGGGTGGCGCAGCGGTTTGGCGCCTGCCTTTGGCCCAGGGCGCGATCCTGGAGACCCGGGATCAATTCCCACGTCGGGCTCCCGGTGCATGGAGCCTGCTTCTCCCTCTGCCTGTGTCTCTGCCTCTCTGTCTCTCTCTCTCTCTCTGTGACTATCATAAAATCAATAAAAATTAAAAAAAAAAAAAAAAAAGATCTGGATCTGACACCCAAACCTCCATCTGCTTGACTTAGAGGAAGGTCCATTTCCCCAAATATTTCTGAGGTTCTCTGTGGCTGTCTATACCCCTCAGAGCTGTCACCCCAATGACTCTGTGGACGGACAAGTTCCATCCTGATGCCTATACCCGCTGGTCTTGTTAAGTTAAGGATAATGGCTGCCACGGACGGCCAGTGGGGGTCCACACTGCCTGGACATTGGTTCCCTCAGTGCACCTCTGCTTTGTGCATCCCCAGTAGTGTCCCTTCTGTCCTCATGGAGCCATGGTGGCCAATCAGTCCTGCCAAATAACAAGAGAGAGTGAGCATGCTCCCCTTGCTCCCCAGGGGCCCCACAACCAAGCTGCCTGGGCCCCGAGTGATACATTCCTTGAATCCACCTGCCTCCATCCCCTGTAGGGCTGCCTGCCTGTATCCCAGTGCTCAGGCCCAGATGCCAGGTCCCCTCAGATGACCTGTTGGGGAGTCTTTCCTTCCCTTACCTCCCACATGGCCTCTTTTACGGGCTCCCATCTGTCCACCTGTGTGCAATGGAACACACAACACCAGGGCCCTCCGACCACCTCTGTCTGCTGTTCCTGCTGGCACATCTGCGTTCAGGCTTCCACACAGGTCCCACACAGAGCAAATGCACCCAGCCTGCCCTCCCTCCTCATCCACTCTCACCAGAGCACGTCCAGGGATGGGTCGGCCTCATCTCCATGGCTTGCACCTGGCCTGGGGGAGGGCGCAGAAGCAGCACCAGCAAGCACCTGCCATTACTGGAACTGCTCACTGGGAGACGCTCACGCTGGGCTGAGCAGGAGGGAAGAGGGATTCCGCACCAGATGGATGCCCCAGGCAGAGCTGACCACTGACGTCCTGGGCGGGAGGGACGCCGGGCCAGTGCCTGCTGCTCCCAGTGCTCATGAGGGTAAGCTGAACTTAGTCCCTGGCTCTCATGTGCCCAAGGGCAGTGAGTCCTTCCACCTCTTCCTGTGGAAGTGACCCATCCAGGCAGCATGTCAAACACTCAGTCTGCAAACATTCGGGCCCTATTTCCTCTACACACAGGTGAGGGCATGGACCCCACCCTCACAGGCCTCGAAATGTGTGCCACATAACTGATGCCATAACAGGAAACCCAGACTGGCTGTTTGCCATGGCCAGGGGCTGCTCCAATACCTTCCCTGCATTGACACGTTTAATCCACATGCCAGTCCTATTGAGTCCGTAGTGTTATTATCCTATGTGAAGAGTGAGGGAAATGAGGCCCCAATGGGTTAAATTATCTGAGGTCACCAGCCAATAAGTGCTGGGGATGGAATTAGAATCCAGGGACCCTTAATCACTCCATAGCTACATGCATAGGGTTTTACAGTTTATAAAGCATTTGCGGGGGTTTGCTGATCCTCTCCAGCCTCTCAGTGGGAATCTGTATGGATCTCGTGTAATCTGCAGTTCCGGGAGAAAGATGCTATTGTCCTGTGTTCTAATTTTTTAAAAGATTTTATTTATTTATTCATGAGAGACACAGAGGCAGAGACATTGTCAGAGGGAGAAGCAGGCTCTCTGCGGGGAGCCCGATATGGGACTCGATCCCAGGACCCCAGGACCATGACCTGAGCCAGAGGCAGACGCTCATCCCCTGAGCCACCCAGGCATCCCCTGTGTTCTAATTCTTTGAAGATGGTTAATACATGCACATGCTAAAATCAAAAGTACACAGAGAATACATGTCTGTCTCCCGGTAAGTCCCTGCTCCCAGGGGCACCAGTGTTCTCACCCCTTGTGGATCTTTCCAGAGACATTCTATCCTTCCATCTTCTTATGTTTATGTTCCCTAAAATTCTTCTTTAAAAAAAAAAAAGTTTATTTTTTGAGAGAAGGTGAGAGAGCACAAGCAGGGGGAGAAGCAGAGGGAGAGGGAGAAGCAGATGCCCTGCTGAGCAGGGAGCCGAATGCAGGGCTCCATCCCAGGACCCCGGGATCATGACCTGAACTGAAGGCAGACGCTTAACCCACTCAGCTGCCCAAGTGCCCCTAAAATCCTCCTTTAAGAAAAATCACCCAAGTGGTTGACTCTTATGTGCAGGGACTTTGAAAGAATTGGCATTTCTCTTGGGAGTGGTCCCTGTCAGTGCACGTGGATCCGCCCCCCTTTCTCCGCAGCTGAGGAACCTTCCGTGGTGTGTTTATGCCCAAGCCTGATCCATTCGGATTCGGATTTGTTGGTCTGTCCGCTGGGTTCGGTTTTTCCTGCCTTTTTGTTTCAGTGATTCTTGTTTTAATCTTTCCCTCTATGATCTGAGTTGTTCTTTGAGGGGTTTATAAATCTCATAAATTGGAAGGCCATTGTCTGGTGGCGGTGAGGTCAGCAGGTGTTATCAACCCCTACCTGGTGAGAAAACAGGCTCGGGGTGAGGGGTGACTGGCCTGTGCTGCCCAGTGTGGGAGAACTGAGTCAGTGGCTCCCGTGGCACCCCAGGCTCCCACCAGCTCTGCCTCTGCAAGGCTGAGAGCAAGAGCAGCAGCCCCCACCCCCACACGCCCGGGGCAAGGGTGGAGGAATGGGTTCTGGAGATGCCGGGGGAGTTGGGTATTGGCACAGTTGGGTTTATACCAGCATGAGTGGGAGTTTGGAGGGAGGTTTGGGAGGCAGGGACTGGAGCCACCTTGCAGTGTGTGTGGGAGGGACGAGCTGGGGGGGGCGATTGGAAGCTGCTGCAGGTGATGGGGTGAGAGGGTGATGGAGCAGGGCGTGGGTGAGGAGGGAGAGGTGAGGGCTTGGTGAGTGAGGGCATGAGCGGGGGAGGCAGGGAGAGGCCCAGTGGTGCCTGGCACTGGGAAGGGATGGGAGGAGGCAGGGAGGTGGGGGTATTGATACAGGTGATGGAAAATTCCAGGCCGGGAGCTTGAGAGGCAAGGCTGGAGGTACAGATGCAAGAGAGACAGGGGCAGGTATGTGAAGCTGGTGGGAGAGGGCTGATTCCTCCAGGAGGAAAGGGGAAGAAGACCAGGATGAGAATGTGGGGCCAGGATGGGGGCTCACCTCTCTGTGGGGCCTCGCTTTGCCTGGGTCCTGCACTAGAGACATTCCTGCAGCTTATTCGGTGGGAGCTGGGGGGCACCTGGCTACGTGGGACCAGTCAGACCAGTCACCTGGCCGGGCACAAGGGCAGGGGCTCTGAATCACCTGGGGCCATCCCAGGGGTACGCTGCCCGCCCCTTCCCCCCACCACGGCAGCCCAGCCCGCAGCCTCACTTGCTCCTTACAAACAGCTTGCCGTGTGTCATGTTTTGAGCATGCTGTCCTGGCCCTTCTCCTTCCTGCACCCCAAAGGCCCCCACCCCCCCCAAGCCAGGTTCCCCATGGTGCATCCCTAGCACAGGGACAGGAAGGTGACCCCAGCCCAGTCACCAGCCCCCACAAGCATGCACATGTTGCAAAGCATTTGCCAGGTGGAGACACCATTGCTATTTCCTTTGCACCAATGACCTACAGACAAGTTCACGGAGCAGAGCCTCTCACCCGTGGGGGTCGGGGGTGGGTGGAGGCTGAAGTGGAGGAGAGACCCAGGAAGCTGAGCACCTCGCGGCTGCTGGGGACTCCTTCTTGCTCCCCTTCTTGGAGCTCTGGGCCCTGCATCCCAGAGGGGCTGACCCGTGCGTGGGGTCCTGGGGCTGGGGCTGAGCCAGCAGCTTGCATGCAAATTCTGCCCACTGCCTGTCTGTGACTCAGTGTCCCCTCTGTGCAAAGGGAGTAGCCACGCAGGGCCACGTGAAAGCCAGGTGCTAGAGGACTGAGGGCCCTGGGGCTCAGATCCCTGCTCCCCCATGTCCACCCCACGCCACCGCCACAACCTGGCCAGTCTTATTTCAAATCCCTGCCCTCTGTTCTATACCGTGGCTCCCCTCCCTGAGGCCTGGACAAACCCTGTGCTTTCCCATTGCTGTGTCTTTTCTCTGGAATGCCCTCTTTGAATCTCTACCTCCCCCCATCCTTCCCCCTTCAAGCCCTTTCCAGACTCCTCCTCCAGGCAGCCTACCCTGATACACCCATAGTGAGGCCCCTCCTGGGAGCTCCTATAGCCCAGATGCTTTTTCAGGGGTGACCACAGTGAGGGGAGGGGAGGGTGCCCATGGGAAGAGAGTTCCAGGGTCAGCCTGGGCTGCCCTGAGACACCGGCAGCTCCGAAACCCAGCAGCTCAGTATTCACACTCCTGGGTGTTTGCCCACAAGATTTTCCCTGAAACACTCTCTGCTCTTCTCTGGGCAAAGCTCAGATATCCACTCCCGTGGGCCTCATTGTCGACCTCAATCTCATCTCTAGTATGTCTCCCCTGCCCGCACTTCCCTTATTTAAAAAAAAAAAAATCACAATTAGGACGTGTTTTCTAAGTCCCCTTAAGTCCTTTTTGGGTGGAGTTGGGACCCAATAGATGAAGGAAGGAAGGAAGATTGGCCTTGGTGTTTGGATCTATAAAATGGGTGGATACTGTTTTCCCTGAGTTCCCAGCTCTCATGGCCAGGGCCTCCTAGGACCAGGGCTCCCTTTCATCAGGTCCTGGAGGAGGGGGTGGGTACGGGTCAGATGGCGGGTCAGGTGGCCCCTCCTCGAGGCTGGGACAGGCGTACAGAAGCCAGGTCGGCTCCCCAGCTTCGTGAAGGGAAGCAGAAGCTGCACCTGGCCCTGCAGGGGCGGGTGAGGTCAGGGGTGGGAACGAAGGCTGGCGTGGCTCGGGGTGCTGGTAACAGGGTCGCTCCCAGGGCCGTTCGGGGCTGAGTCTTGGTGACGCTGTGAAGCCTTGGTCGCACCTTCCCACGCAGAATTGAGTCAGCATTTGGGGGGCAGCACATGTCTGCAGGCCCAGCGTCTGGCCTCACCTTGGCCCTAACCAGCTGGGCAGCTCTGGCAAAGCCCGTGGTGTCTCTGGGCTCCAGTCCCCCTCATCCGGGAAATGGGGATAATAACCCTGCTTCATAGGATTAGGGGACTACGTGGGAAGGCCCTTTGCTCAGCGCCTGACCCTGGAAAGCCACCCCATGAGGACCTTCTACCCTTGGCCTCCTCCTTGGGACAATCAGGAGGTCGGCTCCAGTGTCCTCAAGGGGTCTGAGGCGCCATCCCAGCCCCTCCCCTGCCTTCGCAGTGAGCCTGTCTGTCTGTCTTCCCTGAATGCTTGTGGACAGCCCTGCTAGCCCAACAAGTCCCGTTTGTCCAGAACAGCTCAGCCTCCACTTATCTCCAGTGCAAAGCCTCTGAGCTGGTTGGCCTGCAGCCTTTTTCTAAATATTCCACAGGAAATCATTCCTCTTGGCTTCTTATCTTGGGGCTCGGCTCTGCCTTCTGATTCCAAAGCCTCTCCGGGGAGGTGGGTCTGGAGGCAGGCTGCCAGCATCCCCACCGCCGGCCTGCTTCCTCCGGACTTCATCGGGGGCAACTCGTTCACTTCACAAGCGCCTCGTGTGCACCAGGCTGCGTGCTGGGCAGCGGGCACCCGGGGGGGAGCCCGCCGAGGCCCTGCACTGTGTGTCCGCACCACTCAGCCGTGTGGGCAGGTAAATACAATTTATTTATTTATTTATTTATTTATTTATTTATTTATTTATTTATTTATCAATACAATTCTTGACACACCCAGACGAATGTTCTTCCAACGCTCTTTGTGACCCAGAAACTGCTTACCTTCTCCGAAGTGTTACTGAATTCACAGCAGCAATTAGTTGCTCGGTGTTTTCTCAGTGGATGTTCCAATGACAGCAACTGTCATATGATACCCAGGGGCATTTGTGTGCACGTGTATGTGCCTGTGTGTGTTAAGCAGGTCCTTCATTCTTGAAAATGTTGGGGTCTGCTGATGTCGTTCAATATCCCTGATTTATAGGTCAGGGGAACTGAAGCCCAGAGAGGAAGCGTCTTGTCCCAAACCTCAAGGGCAGAGTCCACTCCAGGGTTCAAGTAGCCAGGAGCCCGGTTCTCAAATCTGGGTCTTGCACCCTGGGTAAGATGACCTCCTTGGAGATCCTGGCTCACTAGGATCTGGGTGCGGCCCCTCGGGTGGAGGTGGGAACCGGGGCTGGCAGGAAACAGAAGCTGCCAGCTGCTAATGCCATCGCCTCCACTCTTTCTGTTGTTGGCCTGGACCACATTGCTCATTGACCTCTCCTATTTATTTATTTATTTTTAAAGATTTTATTTTTTAAAGATTTTTTAAATTTTTATTTATTTATGATAGGCACACAGTGAGAGAGAGAGAGAGAGAGAGGCAGAGACACAGGCAGAGGGAGAAGCAGGCTCCATGCATGGGGAGCCCGACGTGGGATTCGATCCCGGGTCTCCAGGATCGCGCCCTGGGCCAAAGGCAGGCGCCAAACCGCTGCACCACCCAGGGATCTCCCGACCTCTCAGTTTAAACCACCGCTTCTCATGGTCTTCCAGATCATTCCTCCCACCTGCCGCCGGCCACGGTCCTTCCTGCCAATGCCAGCCTGCCAGGCCTGCTGGGCTGGTTAAAGACCCGTGCCCTCTGCGCCACCCCATCGTGATCCATCAGGCCCTTGTGGGTTCCATCCTGCTCTCTCTTTTCTCTTTGTAACTTCAAAACCTCGACGAGTAAACCGTAATAAGCAAAAGTTACTGTATTATTCTCCCAGCAATGAGCAATTTCATCCTTTAAAAGCAAATAGGGGCTAGGAGGGTATGACCTGGTTTCCGTCACAAGCACGGGTTGTGTTGTGATGACCTCAGGAGATCGAGGCCCCACGCAGGAGCAGCGGGGAGGAGCGTGGAAGGCAGCCAGGCCAGAGGGGCAGGTGACAGCATCTGTCCCTGGAAGGGCAATACGGGCACCACAGGACAGGGTGGCTTTCTGACACCAGAACAGACCACCGTACCCTGTGCCTGGCGTGGCTTGGTTGCACCAGCCAACCACGCAGGCTTCATTTTTACAAGCTCAGAAAACAGACGCGGGTAGAGAGGCAAACCAGAGAGCTCAGGGATGCTGAAAGCAGCCTGGGACGGTGGCCGGGGCAGCACAGGGCGGGAGGGGCGGGCTCCCCTGCCTGTCAGTGGTGTCAAATCTGCATCCTTCATCCCTCATGTTCTCCTTTTTTTTTTTTTTTTTTTTGGCAATCAATAAGAAATCATTGAAATTAAACAGTAGAAGGGCAGTGGGCTCACTGGGCATACAGGGTTGAATTTAACTGGCATCATAGTAACAGGGTTGTTCCATGTTCTGGACTTTGAGACCTTGAGAGCAGTCTTCCCTCCAGGCCATGTGATCCTTTTATTCCAATTACATATATTTCAAAACTATGCCATTCCCCGCCTCTTGCCTTTTATTCGACAGTCTGCCTTACATGATTTTCTTCCCTCTTCTGTCCCCAACAAAAGGACCCTGCGTGTGGTCTAGTCTGGTGTGACAACCTCTTCTGGAATATTCCTGAGGGGTAGAGATAAAACCTTTGGCTGCAACATTACAACAGATATTGTAACCCTCCTCTGTAAATCATCCCATAATTTAATCCCAATACATTTATCGGCAGATCTATTTGGATAGAGTCTAAACAGCGGGGTATTTAAACATTTCTTCTCAAAGTGGGTGAAGGGACTGGCGAAGTAGGCGATGGGGATTCAAGAGTACACGGTTCATGATGAAAAAAATAAAAAATAAAATAAAATAAATTTATTCTTAGTGTTTAGTCCAATGTGGCCTTCTTGTTGGTCTCTTTACTGGTTTTCATGCTCTTCTCAAAGCAAAAGACAACAACCTCCTTCTGTGGGATGGATGAGAGCTCTTAGACTCTTGGCGGGCATATAGCCCATTGTCCTCAATCATCTCTTCTTCGGGTGGAACATCTGTTCCCTTCAATCGCTCTTTGAGAGGCATACATGTCTCAGACTCTAACAGGCACCCCATAAATGCTGGGTGGAAAGAATTTACGCTTTCTGAGTGTAAAGTGATCTGTTCTCCGAACTCCATCTTGCCACTCCAGATTCTCCATGTCTCGCTAGACCCAGCTGCGACACTTGGAATGTCACACCCGTGTGCCAGAGGTTATGGCGGGACCGACTCCCCCCCCCCCCCCCAAGGAGTGCAGCTGAAGACTACTGCTGCTTGCTTGGTTGGCTCTGTTGTTTTGTCTTGAGACTCTCAGCCAGGTCACCCTGAATTCAGAATGACCTTGACTCACCTGAAACCCCCCGGGGTCTTTGTCCCATGAGCAGATGCCAAGCTGCCTTTTTGATCACTTGCTCTTCTGCAGTTGATGGTGTGAACCTCATATGCCCGACTGTACATATATCAGTTCAGTGTCATATTATTGGTCATTCTGGGCAATTAAAACCCTGGGTCTGTTTCTGCTGCGCTAGGCATTCCTTCTGTCATGCTCATCATCCTTCATGTCCCTTCCTGGGAGATAGATCCTTGCTACTTGTGGTGTTGTAGCTTTAGGAGGGCAACCAACATTAAAACGGCCAGGCTTTGCCCAAGAAATGATCACCCACCTCATGAATGTCTGTTTCTCCATGGACAGAGAGCATCAGCCTGGTGTAAGTTCCGTGGAGCAGCATTTTTCCTCATGTTACAGTCTTCTGACCACTTCCATTTGGGTTTTGGAGTCTCCCCCACCTGCCCTGATGCTTGAATTCTTTTTGGGGCTGCCAGTCTGGGTTACATCTTCTCTATAGGGCCCTTCTCGCTTTCAGGAAACCTTCTGAGACGACGCTGTCGTTGCTGTGCTCATCAGAGTCATAGGGACACAGAAAGTCTGACCCAACACCTCCTTTGCTTCATCATACACTTCAGAGAAGCAGCATCTTCGAGAACAATTCCACAGTAGGTGTCCTTGGGTCATGGGAAACAATCCCTGGTGTTATGTTCTCATTCTTTCTCCAGACAGTCAGACACGCTTCGTGTGGCTTCCAGCAGATGGATGTGATGCTACAGGTGCTCATGCGGGATTTCCAGTTGTCACAGGTGGAAGCTCTCATGTCCCAACATTTACACAACTGCATGAACCTGAGGGCACCATTGCTGTCAGTGACCGCCATGTCATTGTTAACAGACGTGGCATCATGCTGGCGATGCACATCCACAAGGCCATGATCGGTGACCCCTGAGCAGCCCCTGGCCCATGGTGGACCCCACAGCTCATGCTAGACCAAGCACCTAGCACAGGGCATGATGGCTTCCCAGGCCCTCCTGGCGCCTCTGCACTGTGCAGCCTGGGCAGATGTGCAGGCCAGATGTGGTTGCGGCTCTCTGCTCCCCAGCGAGGAGGGGGTCTGGAGGCCTGCGGGGCGTGGGGAAGCCCCCAGTGGCCAAGGGGAGCTGCACAAGAGGCCGACCTCATCACCCCATTTCTTAAAACAGGACAACGTGGGAGCATTGCCCAAGTGTCTGGTAGCAGTACAATGTTCGGGAACTTTCCACCCTTTTCGGGATCTATGCCCTGTTCCTTAAAGTGGCCTTCATGGCTCTGAAACCTCTTCCTCCCTTTTTTCTTTTTATTGGTGTCCCCGTCCCCATCCAGCAGCTACAGCAGCTCTGGCCTCCTTGTCCTTCTTCTTTTCCTTCTTGCTCAACTAGGGAGTGACCGACGGGTCTCCTCACCCTCACTCTTATACTCTTCTTCTCTTGGGGGACATTTACTGCCTCTGCAGCCACCTCTCTCTGCAGAATCCATGGAAGAGGAGACTTGGCCATAGGTCAGATCCACTCACCTGCTTTTCATGGAGGCACCACTGCATCCTCTGTTGATCCTTGAAATGTGTCAAATCTCAAGGCTCCTCTAAAACACTGGCGCTGGGCAGAACTCACCACTTATGGTGGCGACGGACACCCTCTAGATTCCCACAAGCCAGACCAGAAGGAAATAGCTACTTGCTGCCTTTTTTTCCTTTCTATTTTGATACAATCTCACGTTTTATTTTTTTTAAGATTTTATTTATTTATTCATGAGACACACACACACACACACACACAGAAAGAGAGAGAGAGAGAGAGAGAGAGGCAGAAGCAGGCTCCGTGCAGGGAGCCTGATGTGGGACTTGATCCCGGGTCTCCAGGATCACGCCCTGGGCTGAAGGCAGCACTAAACCGCTGAGCCACCCGGGCTGCCAATCTCACATTTTCAAGGAGGTGGCACGCCTTGTGCAAAGAAAAGAGTCTCATGTCCCCTTTACTCAGTCTTGGATCACTAACACTTGTCACATTCACTTCCTCTGTATATAGGTGCAGAGGGAAAAGTAGCAGCAGATACATAGTTAGACGCATTTTTCTGAACCACTGGAAAGTAGTTGTAGACACCATGCCTCTGTACCCCTGACTATCTCAGTGTGTTCCCTAAGAACAGGACTTTTTCTTGTGTATCCACAGTATAATGTTTAAAATTGGTAAATGTGACATCAAAACAGCACTATGATTTAACCCATGGTTCACATTAAATGTTGTCAATTGTCTCCATCCTCATGGCTCTTTCTCTTCCCAGGCCAGGGTCAAATCCAGGAGCACACATTGCACCCAGTTGTCCCATCTCTTTAGCTTTCATTGGTCTGCATTTCTTTATCTGTCACAATCGTAACATTTTTTAAAAGAGCACAGGCAGGTTATTTAGTAGGATGTCCCTTAATCTGCATTATCAAAGCCGGTTCCTGTATCCTTTGGACATGTCCTCATCACTTTTCAAACACTCTCTTGCTTTTTGGCCTAAGAAAATGTTCCAGGGTCAGCCTAATGGGATCTGCTCTGATTCCTGCAGAGAGACCTCCACTCCCGAGTCGTGAAACCTCATGCCCTGGTCTCTGTGGACTCCCCCGGCCTGAAGCTTAGGCCTTCCCACTCCACTTCCTACTCCCACCCTTCTCTCCTGTTAAGGTGACAAGGAGGCTGGTGGAGTGCCAACTCAGCCCTCTCTGGCTGGGTTCTTTTGATTTCCTGGTTTATGTCTCAGTTTCTTCATCCGCAAAATGGGATTGGTAGTATTGTCTATCTCACAGGGGTACTGTGAGGATAACATGAGACAGTGTCAGGCAGGAGGCAAATGCTTGCTAACAAAGGTTGTCAGCCTTCACAGGTCTGAGCCTGCGTGCAAGTCTGGCTGACCCGGGCCTCTGGTCCCGCTCTGATGCTGTTTCCTAGCTGTGTACCCCCCCTTCTTTTTAGCTCCTCAGGTCCACATCTTTTTTTTTTTTTTAAGATTTTATTTATTTATTCATGAGAGGGAGAGAGAGGAGAGACACAGGCAGAGGGAGAAGCAGGCTCCCTGCGGGGAGCCCGATGCAGAGCCTGATGCGGGACTTGATTCCAGAACCCCAGGATCACGACCTGAGCCGAAGGCAGACCTCAGCCACTGAGCCCCCCAGGCGCCCCATGCACATCTGTTTTATTGTACTATTTTTTTAAATTTTTTTTATTTATTTATGATAGTCACACAGAGAGAGAGAGAGAGAGGCAGAGACACAGGCAGAGGGAGAAGCAGGCTCCATGCACCAGGAGCCCGATGTGGGATTCGATCCCGGGTCTCCAGGATCGCGCCCTGGGCCAAAGGCAGGCGCCAAACCGCTGCGCCACCCAGGGATCCCTTATTGTACTATTTTATTCATTGCCCCTCCCCTCACCTGTTTCTCTTGCCTTCCACTCCCAAGGGCACATCCTTTCACACATATATAAGGTGTGACCTAGCAATCCATCTCCCAGGCTGTTAATATATCATTTAAAAAATACATAGCAAAGTGTTGGGAATGTTTTTACATGTTTGCATAAATGAGCCAGGCAATAAACCTCATTCTTCTTTTGCTCATCACATCTGATGCTCTATGACTTTCCATGAACTGTCCCATTGTGGTTATTCATCCGTTCTCTGGGGAGGGAGTAGCGGTGGGGAGAGTCACCTATCACGAACCATCACAGGCAACGCTTCCTCCTCGCGCCCTCCCCTGCAACACCCTCCTGGACGGGTCAGATCATTTGTTTAAAATTAAAACTTAATTTTACCCGTTGCCTGCTTGACTTCCAGAACCACTGCGCCAGTTTTCAGGGCATGGGCAAGTTTTCTGGGAGGCATTTCCTGGCCCTACAGGTGTCTAAGCCTCTCCAGGGCTCAGTGTCCCCAAATGAACATAGGTACAGTGGTCCTGACCCACACAGCTTTGCGCAGGTGACTGCAAAGGGCACTCAGCTCAGTGCCTGTGCCCGCTGTCCCAGCCGACACCCCATCCCCCGCCCCGCCCCGGCCAGTCGATGGGGAGGGAGTCGGGGCCAGAGGAGCAGCGATAGAACAGGTCCTCGCACCCAAGCCCCTCATAGTATAAGAAAAACTGCAGCCCAGAGAGGGAGGAGTATGGGCAAAGCCACACAGCTCGCGGCGGCTGACGCTGGCTGTCCCCGGTACCCGAACCAGCACAGCTGCGGAAGGAAGTCCAGCTGGACCCCGAGGTCCACCTCCAGCCTAGCACGTTCCTTCACGGCCCTCGGTTCCCTCATCTGCTTCCGCTGCCAGAGAGCAGGCGGGGCGCTGGCGCCTCTCCCCCGGGTCGGTCACCCCGCCTCGGGGCCGTGACCCACCCCCCGCAGCCGTGCGGGGGCGCCCCCAGCCCACTGCCCGCCCCGGGGCCAGCGGGCACCTCTGGGGCCAACCTGCCGCACCCCTGGGGGGCGGGGCGTCGCGGCCCCGGGACCTCATTGGCTGGCGCGGCGGGTGACGCGGCCGGGGCCCCGAGGGGGCGGGGCCACGGGGCGGGGCGGGGCCGCGGGGCGGGGCGGGGCCGCGGGGCGGGGCGGGGCCCGAGGGGGCGGGGCCCCGGCTGCAGCTGCAGCTTTTCCTCGGAGCCGTGTGTCCCGCGCCCTAGTCCTGTGCCCGGGTGCGGCACCCGAGCCCCGCCGGCCCCGCCGCCATGCGCTGCTACGACGACGAGGGCAGCTGGAACCTGTCCTTCTCGGGCGCCGGCTTCCTGGGCCTCTACCACGTGGGCGTCACGCGCTGCTTCCGCGAGCGCGCCCCGCGCCTCCTCCAGGGCGCCCGCCGCATCTACGGCTCCTCGTCCGGGGCGCTCAACGCCGTCAGCATCATCGCGGACCAGTCGCTGGGTGCGTGGGGGCCGGCGCGGGCGGGGGGCGCGGGGGACGCCGGCCCCACGCTGGAGACGCGGTTTCAGCCCCTTACATCCAGCATGCGCCCACTGGACCCTCGTGAGAACCCCGAGGACTCGGGGTAGGGTTACCCTGTTTCTCGGGGGACGGATCAGAGCTGGGGAGGCTGTTCCCAAGATCAAAAAAGGTGGACAGAGCGTTGAAGGCAGGGCTGGGCACAGAAATTCTGAGCCGGAGAGGGGAAGACTCTCCACTCCCCAGGTACCCGGGAGGGAGGTCAAGTCTTCGGGACAGACGTGAGCAGGCCCCCTGGGTGTCTGAGGACTCTCTCCTCTCCCCACGCCCCCAGATTTCTGCTGCTCCAATCTCCTGGGCATGGTCAAGCACTTGGAGCAGCTGAGCCTGGGCATCTTCCACCCCGCCTTCGCCCCCATTGAGCACATTAGGCAGCAGCTGCAGGAGAGCCTGCCCCCCAACATTCACATCCTGGCCTCCCAGCGGCTGGGCATCTCCATGACCCGCTGGTCGGATGGCCGCAACATCATTGTCACCAACTTCGCAACCCGCAATGAAGTCATCCAGGTGAGTGTGTGGCAGGACCCAGGGCCTGGAGGCAGGTGAGTGGGCTTCGACTCTGCAGTAACTTCCAGGTGCTTCCCAGAGGCAGACCCTCCTTCAAGGGCAGGGGGGCGGTGTCACTTAAGGCTCTCATTTGTAAGAGTCTACATTTGCATCTCTCATTTGTAAGAGCTACAGACAGGGGCTGCAGGGTGAGTACGGAGACTCCCAGCTTGCTTTGGGAAGGCCCCTTGGCTGGACACAGAAGGGAACGGCTCGGGAGGGGGCAAAGTCAGGCTTCGGTATTCAGGGTCCCTGAAGGTACCGTTTTTCCAAAGGAGTGCCTGCCCGCCATAGATTAGGAAACAGTTCAGGATTGTTATAAAATAGGAGGTTGTGACAGAGAGCTGCACGGTCAGGGAGGGAGGCCAGTGACAGGCTGTGGGAGTGGTCACGTGGGTTGGGTCCCTGGGAGGGCTCAGGCAGGTAGGGAGACCGGGAGGGAGGCCCGGAGCTCTGCTCCCCATTCTTATCACGGTCTGTGCCTGACACCCAGACTAGGGTCCCTGATGCAGGATCTGCTTCACCTTGTGACCCCAGCACCCAACATGGGGACTGTTTCTGAGTCTGTGATGATCGGAATTCTTAGTGTGTGCAGGAGAGGGGCCACATCCTTTGCTGTGAGCTGATGTCCATGGGCTCTCGAGAAAGCCAGTCAGGGACCCTAAAAGTTATCCCAGCATCTTTGCCTGTAGGGCACATAGCACATAGCACACAGTAGGGACTCAGTAAACATTAGCTGCTGTCACTATTATTATTAATCTGGGGGAATGAGATACTGCCGCTTGCATCTCCAACTGGTTAGAGCCAGGATGAGTTCTGTGTCCCTCAGAGAGGGTTGGAGGGATGTTTCCAAGTAGACCTCAAGACAAGTTTCTATGCTCTAGGAGTTTGGTAAGCTCCAGGCCAGTAGTCACCCTGGGGACATTTGGCAACATTGGAGGCATTTTTGGTTGTCACAACTGTGTGTGTGTGTGTGTATGTGTGCACGCGCATGCACAAAGTACTATCGCCTAGTGGGTAGAGGCTAAGGATGCTGCTAAGTATCCCATTCGTACAGGACAGCACCCTCCCACTCCATCCGTCCCCTACTCCCAAGACAGAATTTTCTCAAGCCCCAAATGTCAATATGGTAAGCATCTTTTTCACTGCTGGACTTGTCAGAGCCTCTACTGGGAAGAATGGACAGCGTTTTCCAAGTGGATAAAGAAGGCAAGGTTTCTTGTTTGAGATGCATCTGGTTGGGTCAGGGAACACACTTTGGGAGACATATCTAGACTGTTGGTGAAGAATTCCTTCCAGGTAGGTGGAGGAGAAATTGTCTTTAGGGGGAAAAAAATCCCAGCAGCGGTATCGAGTGAGCAAGGACCCATGAGAAGCAAGAGGAGGGTGGGTGTCATGCAGGCCTCTGCATTCAAATACCTTCTTAACCTTGAGAACTTGGCTGGGACATGGCAACTTCTTTGGGCCTCGTTTCCCTCCCCTGAACACAGGGCTAATGCCACAAACTTTGCAGGCTGCTCTGGGGTTAGACACCACACCCAGAGCACGTTCCGAACGCCAGGAGCATGAACAACTGTGTTTCCCCTGACTTGTTTTCCCAGGCTCTGATCTGCACCGTGTACTTTCCTTTCTACTGTGGGATAATTCCCCCCGAATTCAGAGGGGAGGTAAGTGCACTTTGGGGGCTTGATGACTGAGTCCCTGCCCCGTGCTCTGGGTATCCAGTGTCCCTACTGCTGAAAGGCGTGTGGTTGGAGGGAACCTGTGCTCCTTGAGGACCTACTGTGTGCCAGGCCCTCCCTCTGCTCCTGGGGGGTGCTCACAGCATCCTGGGCTAGAGGAGACCTCGTGGCTCGGGGGCAGCTAGGGGTCACCAGCTGCAGCATGGGAAGAGGGCAGGGATCCTGAGCAGATAACCCACCTGAATTGCAGCGCTACATCGATGGGGCTCTGAGCAACCACCTTCCCTTTTCGGACTCGCCCTCCACAATCACCGTGTCCCCTTTCCATGGGACGGTGGACATCTGCCCCCAGAGCACCTCGGCCAACATACATGAGCTGAATGCCTTCAATGCCAGTCTCCAGATCTCCACCAAGAACTTCTTCCTGGGGTTCAGTTGCCTCATATCCCCCAACTCTGAGGTAGGCCTGGCCCCAGTGCCCACTTTGAAGGTATTAGAGGCTTGACCGTGATCAAGGATCCTGTGAGTCAGACTTTCCCCCGACCCCACCTCAGGGCAGTTGGGATACATGCTCTGAGTCTTACAGCCAAGCTCTTGAACCTATGGCACAGGAGTCAGGTTGTGTCCTTACAAGTTTCCGCTGCTTGAGTGAATGTTGAGCTGGCCCCACATCAATGCCAACCCTGCAGAGCTGGGGTGTGAGCCAGGCCTCCGCTGGTGTTCCTCTGGGTCAGGCTCCGTGAGAAGATACTACTACTATCTCTGTTACTCAGGGGGAAGACATCAAGGCTCAGAGAGGCTAAGCACCTTGTTCAAAGTCACACAGCCTGGAGGCAGCAAAGCCCAGTTCCAAATCCTCAGCTAGCCTCGACCCATGCTCCTAACTATGGCCCTGGACTGTGGCCAGTTGACTATTCCTGTGGAGGGGAGGCAAAAGCATAGACAAAAATGGACAATAGATCTACATTTGCTTTTTTCCCTTGATATTTCTGGAAAATGGGTAATTTGACCACAAACAATCACCATAACATGCTCCTCTACCTCAACCATGTCCTGTTCCTCTCCCACTCTTTCATACCTTCTATGGTTCTGTAGCGTTTTGTTTTGTTTTTGACTTTAAATAATCTCTATGCGGGATCCCTGGGTGGCGCAGCGATTTGGTGCCTGCCTTTGGCCCAGGGCGCGATCCTGAAGACCCGGGATCGAATCCCACGTCGGGCTTCCGGTGCATGGAGCCTGCTTCTCCCTCTGCCTGTGTCTCTGCCTCTCTCTCTCTCTCTCTCTCTCTCTGTGTGTGACTATCATAAATAAATAAAAATTTATTAAATAAATAAATAAATAAATAATCTCTATGCCACACGTGGGGCTCGACCCCATGACCCTGAGATCAAGAGCCCCATGCTCTACCAACTGAGCCAGCCAGGCACCTTGGTTCTGTTGTGTTTTATAGGTTATGAAACAAGATCATGTTCATTTACTCTGATCTTCCCTATAGCTGTGGGGCGGACAGAAAATCTCAGCCCCATCTTAGAGACAAGGAAGCCGAGGCTGTCAGAGACGTGGTGTGGCCATCCTGAGGCCACACAGCGGGGGAAGGCAGGGCTCCCTCCTGGACCTGCAGGTGGCTTTTCTCCACCAGTGGAGCCCTGATTGAGACAGGGTGTGGGCCCCTGGGGTCCTCTGCTATCTCAGGCTGGTTCTGGGAATAAACAGCAAAGGGCAAAGGCAACCACCCTGCATTGACCCATAGGGATCCAGGGAACGCCCCGGGCATCCTGGGCCAGGCCTAGTTACCGTGTTGTCCAGAGGAGGGCACTGAGACCAGAGAGAAGAGTCTGGAGCAAGAGCCCCCACCAAGGAGTCTGAGAGGAGGGAGGTGACATGGAGCTGCGGGGAGGGCAGCTGATGGAGCAGCTTGTCCTGCCTGCGGTCCTGTCACCATCCCCGCCTAGCACGGGTCCTCGAGTCCTGCTGAAGGGCTTCTTGGGGAGCACAGGCTGGGCAGGGATGGCTTCCAGGTGAAGACAAGTCTCTGGCCTGTGAACACAGCTCAGGGGGCAGGGCCAGGCTTTCCCCACCCCATCCTGACCTGTGTGTTTGCAGGTAGCAGCGGACAACTGCAGACAAGGTTACCTGGATGCCCTCAGGTTCCTGGAGAGACGCGGTAGGTGGCAGCCCCCAGAGTAGAGGGGCATCCTGCTTCCTGTGAGCCCCAAGTAGAACCTGCTTTCCTGGTATTTGGGGACCTCAGATCCCTCACTGTGCTCTATGCTCAGCCTCTGCTCTATGCTTGGCCTCTGCTTGGAGGCTGGGGACCCAGAGAGGATCACACGTGCGTCCTGCTCTTGAGCTGCCTTGAGCCTGGTGCTGGGAGACAGACCAAGAGGGAGACCTCTCCCCATGGAGATGGAGGGATGCTCAGGCCTATGGGAGCCCAGAGGGGGCGCTTGACCCAGCTTAGGAGGTGGGCAAGGGGGCCTTCCTGGAGGCGGCATCAGGTAAGCTGGGCTTCGATGAGTTACAAAGACTGGAAAGGCTGAAGACGGGAAGAGAGCATTCCGAGCAGAGGGAAGATGAACAACAGCAAAGGAACGGAGGCCAGCACCATAACTCAGTGTGGCCTCCGGAGAGCGTGTGTGTATGTGTGTGTGTGTGTGTGTGTGTGTGTGTGTTCGTGGGGTAGTGGGGGGGTCTTCTCAGCTGGAG
The DNA here is from genome assembly GCF_053574225.1 of Canis aureus. Classification (NCBI taxonomy): domain Eukaryota; kingdom Metazoa; phylum Chordata; class Mammalia; order Carnivora; family Canidae; genus Canis; species Canis aureus. The sequence continues at coordinate 24,501,225 of NC_135621.1, forward strand.
GGTTTGCATGTCATCCCACTGGGCAATGCTGTCCAACGTGTAGAGCGGAGACTTGAACCCAGGCCATCTGGCTCCAGAACCCACGCCCTTTGCCCCCCATGCTGCAGCCCCAAACACACAGCAGCAGGAGAGAATTTGCTGAGCACTTGACACATGCCCGGATCTGGCATGAGCTTTACGTACTTGTCTTCTTTAATTCTCGGAACAACCACATGAAGCAGATTTTAATTTTCTACTTTCTCAAAGAGGGAAACCGAGGCACAGAGCAGTTAGGTTGCGGAGCTAGCAGCTCTCGCATCAGGGTTTTTGTTTTTGTTTTTTTTTAAAGATTTTATTTATTTATTCATAGACACAGAGAGAGAGGCAGAGACACAGGCAGAGGGAGAAGCAGGCTCCATGCAGGGAGCCCGACGTGGATCTCCAGAATCACACCCCAGGCTGCAGGCGGCGCCAAACCGCTGTGCCACCGGAGCTGCCTGACATCAGGGTTTTGAACCTTGGGCTGTGTCTTCAGGGTCCAGGCTCTGATTAGCCACTAGAAAGTACACAGGAAATGAGGATCAGGGAAGGCCCGGGGGACAACGGGAAGAGGCCATTCATTCAGGAGGAGCCAGGGGTCCACCCTGGACCAAGCAGGTCCCCAGAGCTGGCTTTGGGAACTGGGGCAGGTTCGGGTGGCATGGAGAGGCAGGACGTGTCACCAGGGGGTTCCAGACGTGCTGATCTGTCACATCCCTCCTCTCCACTGATCCAGGACTTACGAAGGAGCCAGTACTTTGGATGCTGGTGTCTAAGGAGCCTCCAGCCCCAGCTGATGGGAGCCAGGACACCGGCCACAACAGAGGCCAGGAGGGGGGCCTGTCTCTCAACTGGGCGGTGCCCAATGTGTTGGTCAAGGACGTGCCCAACTTTGAGCAGCTCTCACCAGAGCTGGAGGCTGGTACTGCCCCTTCATGTGCTTGCTCACCTAGCACATGCCCTGCACACAGGAGCCTGGGGGCAGAGACCCTGCCCTGCAGGTGTTCACGGGCTGGAAGAGGACAGGACTCCTTAATTGAGCACCTATTATGTGCCAAGTGTGGCGCCAGCACCTTTATACAGTGGTGTCATTCACTCCATACCACAGCCGTGGGCTTACATGTTTTCCTTCCCCATTTCACTGATGAGGACGCTGAAGCTCGGAGAGGCAATTGGGAAATTCCGACCCAAATCTGTGCCTCAGAAAGCCAGGCCTTTGCCCACAAGGCCAGGGAAGAGCAGAAAGTACTGAGGACGTGAGAGAGGCCCACACAGAGGGGTCTGGACTCTCCACGTGGAGATGGGCTCATTTCTTCTTCCCACCAATACTCTGAGGATGACACTGAATTGTCCCCATTGTATGGATGAGGAAACCATAGCACAGAGAGGTGAAGTGACTTGTCCAAAGTCACCCAGCTAACAAATAGCCCAAGCAGGAGTTCTGCTCTGAGCCACTTACTCTGCCCTCCTTCGTAGTGACCCAAAAGTCACAATGCAGCAGCAGAAAAGTCTAGGTGTGTGTAATAATGGTGGTGGGGATGTGGGTTTGAACAGCATCTAAGTGAGACCAGAAAGGAGGAGCTGGCCAGACAAAGGGGGGGAATATGAGCATCCAGGCAGAGGGTACAGTGTGTGCAAATGTCCTGGGTTTGGTGGGGGCTGCTGGAGGGCCCCGTGGCTGTAGTGTGGTGGCTGAGGGGCAAGGGAAGAGGTAAGCTGGCAGGCTGGGAGCGTCAGGCAGGTGGCTTTGAGAGCTGCAGGTCGAGGGAGATGGGGAGGCACTGGGGGTGGGGGGAAGCTTATGAGGGGCAGCCCCTCCTTTTCAGAGTTTACGGCTGCTCCGAAGTCTAGATACAGCTTTCTGCACCTGGCTGGGAGGGGACGGGCTGTGGGTGGGGGGAGACTGGGAGGAGAGAGGACAGTGGCTGAGGTTAGAGCGAGGACAGTCTGGGTGAGCGAGGGGATGGAGACGGAGTCTCTTTATGCACCGGAGACCATATGGGGTGTGCAGGGACAGGCCTGGATCTGTGCTGAGCCCAGAGGTCTGAGCTTGGAGCTCTGGACCCAAGGCAGCATCCCTGCGGCCACCTGGGGGCACCGGAGAGCCGCCTTCGTGATGGGGCCGCACAGGCCGCTGGTCCCTGGGACAGGTGTTAACCTGCTGGACCCTTGCAGACCTCTCTTAATCCATGCGTGTCTGCCTGCATCTTGGGACACACGCAGGTAAGTGAGGAGGAGCTGGTCTCTGAGCTGGGGTGTCTGTGACCCCTCTCAGGGGCTGTCCCGACAGCACTAGCCTGAGACTGGGTTGGAGGCTGAGCCTTGGTCTGAAAACTAGGATTTGGGCTCCGGCGCTGCCCTGACCAGGATGCCAGTCCCTTCTACCCTGGTCATTTCAGGAGATGGGGGGCTCGGGAAGTGGTTATGTCATTCTTGCTGCCGCTGTTGCTAATGACACTGATGTGTTGCTGTCATCAAGGGAGGTTGGCATGGGCACTTGTCCCATCCTGGGGTGAGAGGCCACAACAGACTTTGCAGAAGGGTGAGAGAGATGGAAAGATCTCGGAGAGCCTGAGACCTTGATTCCATCTTGGGACCCCTGCCACTTCCTGGGATGGTCTTTGAGCAAGTCACTTCCCCACTCTGAACCTCAGTCTCCTCATCTGTGAAAGGGGCACGCCCTGTGGTTTGGGGACAATAGTGAGAGAGTGCAGGCCGAGTGCCTAGCCCTCTGCTGGCTCAGACTAGGGGCTTGGTCAGTGCCGCTTCTTTCTCTGCAGATGGGGGTGGGGTGGGGGGGGTGGGCATGCTTTGTGGACCATGTGAGGCGGAGGGGGTGATGGTGAGGGGGCTGGCTGGAGGGGTGGTGGTCATGCCGTGGCTTCTCCTGCAGCACTGCAGAAGGCATGTACGAGAGACGCCAGCACCTGGGCCTGCTTCTGCCGGTCGAGGCCCGGCCGGGCACTGACCTACTTGCTGCTGCCATGCACACTACCCTTCGAGTACATTTACTTCCGGAGCAAAAGGTGAGGCTGAGCCAGCGGCCCTGGACAGGGCCTGGCTTGTCACCCAGGTTGTGGTAGAGACGAGCGCCCATGGCAGGAAGGGCAGCTGGCACGCTGGGTAGGCAGAGCCTGGCTGGCCTCCGCCTGCTTGCATGGTGCTGCTTGCACAACCCAGAGGCGTCTCGGTGCTCTCCTCTGCAAGATGGGACTGATGGGGAGATGGGCTATCAAGGGGATGACCGGTGGATCAGAAACAGGACGTCCTGGTCAACGCTCTGGCCCTCCCCTGTCTCTAGGACCTTTGGCCCTTTGCTCTACCTGTTAGAGCCTCAGAGGAAATGTGCTGCTTCTGGAGAAATAACTCTAGGGGCTGGTCTGGTTCAGATTTGCTGTGTGGTCTGGGCCGGGTCTCTTGACCCCGCTGGGCCTCTGATTCCTCTTCTATAAAATAAGGCCCTTCCAGGGCAGGCTGGTTGTGGTTAAGCCCTCACTAACCATTCTGACTTTGCTGATGAATGAATCACCTGCGTTGTTTGTTCATTCATTCCACCGATAGCTATCGAGGGCCTACCTAGGGCCAGGCCTTGGCTGGGGATAAGGAGGCAGCACTGACTCAGACCCAGTCCCCGGCCTTGTGGAGCTCACAACCCACAAACCATCACACGCTCATCTGTGCAATCACACCTGTGCCTAGTGATGCCGAGAGAGGTCTACACTGGCTGTGATTCCTCAAAGAGGTCTACACTGGCTGTGAACCGAGATAGCTCACCCTGGGGGCTCTCTGGTCAGGGAAGGCTGCCTAAAGAAGGTAACTTTGGAGTTATAACCTGAAGAATGGGTAGAAGTCCACCAGACAAAATGGGTAGGAGTCCAGGGAAAGAGGGAAGGAGAAAAGAGTTCCAGAGGGATGGAACAACATGTGCAAAGGTCATGAGGTAGAAGGCAGAGGCAGTAAGGCTCACTGGAGGAGCAGAAAAGGAGGCCAGTATGGCAGGAGCCAAAAGGTAGAGTCCGGGACGAGATGCAGCAGGGGTGAGGCGACGTGGCGGTGGCTGGCAGGGGCTAGACACGCAGGGCTCTGCAGCCAGGCGAGGAGTGTGGTCTGCATCCTAACAGCGGTGGGAAGGCAGCAAAGCGTTTCCATGGAGAAGAGTATTTTTAAAAACTCTTTATCCCCTAAAAGGTCTCTGACGATGAACCACAGGTCTCTGTTTCGCTCCACGATGAGTTAATGACTGGATCAGCCCTGCTGTTGGCATTGCCAGCGGCCCAAAGCCAGGAAGAGAGCTTTCCACTAATTCAGATTCTCCTCATGCTGAGCTGTTAGATTGAAACCACAGGTCAGAGTCAAAGAGGAGAAGTGCAAAGTCTAGACTTTTCAGCTCAAAAAAAAAAAAAAAAAAAAAGTCTCTATATGAGCACCAATGGAGAAACCTATCCAGGTCACAGGGAAATTCAACTTCATACTTAGTATTTTTTTTTGTAACGTACATGTTCAACATGCAGGTTGTAATAATAGAGGCAGACAGTCCAGAGCAAGGGAGGTGATGGTCCAGGTTACGTTTTGCTTCTCATACTCCACCCTGTGGACTGTCTGCTAGTTTGAGGCCCTGTTTAGAGGCTCCGCTGAAGGCAACATATTGGGGGGAGGCCCTGCCGTGCCCAGTGAGTCGGAGAAGGTGCCCAGCCAGGCACTGTCTCAGCCACAATTGGATGGCCTGGTCCTCTTGACCCTACAGGGTTCGCATGGAGAGCCATGGGAGGGTTTTGAGCAAGAAAGGCTCTATCGGATTGTATTTCAGGGAAGTCACTGGCTGCTAAGAGGAAGGAGACTGGAGGCCAGGAGAGTAGGGAGGGCAGGTCCGGGGCACCTGCACGCAAGGTCATGGTCCTCTTCTGGCAGGTGAGGAAGCTGAGGCCCAGAGAGGTTCCCTGACCTGCCCAGGTCACACAGCCGATGAGCAGGGGAGCTGGGCGGCAACCGGACCCCAGCCTGGCCCCAGAGCCCTGCCCCTTCCTGCCCAACTCCCCGGTGGAGTCGATAGCCAGCTCTGCGGCGGGGCCAACGCTGCTGGGTGCTTCTCGCCCCCTATTCGGCTTCCACTAGGCCTGGTGCCTCGGGGTCAGGAGCCTCTGGCTCCCTGCTCCGGGCCCCTGGGGTAGGAGGGCACGGCCGGCTGCATGCTCTGGCCTAGCTGAGCGAAGTGTCTGCTGCCCCTTCGTCCAGGCTGGTGGCGTGGCTGCCCGATATGCCAGCCGACGTGTGGTGGATGCAGGGCGTGCTGCAGAGCTTGGCCGCCGAGATCTACACCAGGTCAAAGGACCAGCTCCTCAGGCTGGTCAGGTGAGGTGGGCAGCGTGGCCTGGGTCGGAGCGGGTAAGGCTTCCCCAGTGGGGAAAGGCCCCGGCTGTTTTTCTGGACCCTGGGCAGGGTCCGCGCTGTCCATGTCCTTCTCTCCAGACACCCGTGCAGGCCCTGGCACATGTTTGGTCACCACTGGGGGCCAGGCCCATGCTGGGCCGGAGGTAGGAGCTGACCAGTCACGCTGGTCAGTGTGCAGGACCTACTCACCGAGGCAGCCTGAGCTCCCAGAGGACGAGTGGGCCTCCCTGCCCCGCCAGATCCCCAGCAGCCTTCCAGCAGCCTTCCAGATGTCCCTGCCTGTCCTGTGTGGGGTCTGAGTTGGGTCTGCTGTCTCTCCTCAACCTGCCCTCCCTACTGGCTAGAGGCCCTGGTGTCCTTCCAGCCTACTTGACAGCCATCCCTGGAACCTTCCTGCCAGTCTCAGCGGGGCCAGAATAAGGGCCTCAGGGCTCTCCTTGTGGCAGGATCTTGGGAGAAGAGGGACCCAGGGCTCTCTGAATGCGAGGGCTGCCCCCACGTGGCTCCACCCTGACCTTCACCCTTCCCCGGGCTCTAAAAGCTTGTACTCCCCGGCTTCTGCTTCCTCCACAGCCTGCCGGTCACCAGCCCCCTCCAGCCTGGGGCAGCTCCTCTCGTGGACCTGGCCAAGGATCCCAGACCTCCCCATCAGGCCTGAGGGGCACAATGCAGGGCCAGCCCAGGGTCTGGCCTCCCCTGGTCCCCGTCTTGGCCCTCATCCTGTGCCGACATCTGCTCCCAGTCCTTGAGTCCTGACTAGTCTTCCAGAGGCTCAGAGCCCAGAGTGGTGCTATCTGCTGAGTGGAGGACTGAGGGGACAGCCTCCCTTTCCTCTCAGACTCACCCGTGATTGTGTGGGTGGGTGGCCCCCGGGAACCAGAACAGGTCCCACCAGCTCCCCTGGAGCCCCTGTTCCTTGGAGCCAAGGAACCAGTGAGAGAAGGGGTGTCTCCCGGGGGCCCGGGGACTTCTTTTTTGGGAGAGGCCCAGCTGGTTGGTATGTCCCTTGGTCACTGTATCCAGGTCACCCGGCCCCTGACTTATCAGAGGGAAAAAGGAAGGTAGGAGCTGAGACACACAAATTGGCTCTTGAATTTCTGTGGTGGGGGACTCAGGGGCAGCGTCTGTTGAGGAGCAGGGTCCGCATGCTGTTGCTGAGCTGTTTGCAGAGCACTTTGCAGAAGACAGTGAAAGTGCCATGTGCTCCTGACTAGAAGGCAGATGGAAGTGATGGGTTGGGGTGTGCCTCCCCTCAGACCCTTCCTTTGACTTCCTTGGTCCTGCACTAGCCCCGTGGTGACCCCATGGTTTGTCTCATTCTAGCAACCTTGATCTCTGACTTCCTACTCATCCATCCAGCGGGGACCCCCCAGCAGGGAATGTGAAGGTGGGAAGAGAGAGGGGGCTCAAAATCTTCTCAGAATCCCACCTACGTGGGTCCTGCTGGGGTGCCCGGGACCCCTGGCTGCCAGCACTGTGGCGCCACCCCCTTATTCCTCAGGAAGGCTTATGGTGTAGCAGTGCCTCCACACACGCCACCCCCAGGTCCCTTCCTCTCTCGCAGAGAGGAGACTGGGACCCTAGCCCTCTGGCCTCTCCTGGGAGCCGATCCTCTTCTTGTCCTCAGAGTAGAACCCACACTGTATCTTGGCTAGTCCCTTAGGACACACTCAGCCTGAGTAAGGATGGGGAGGGTGGGGAGATGGAGACATCAGCAAGAGAAAAAAAGAGCAGAGGAATAAATCCAAACAAAAGAGATAATGACTCATTCATTCATTCATTTGATTTATGCTTAATGGGTTGTAGGTTCTAGGGTCACAGCAGTGAACAAAACTTGCATTCTGGGGCAAGTAAGGGGAAGGAGATGCTAAACAGCCAACCAGAAGCTGAAAATGAGATGATCTGAGGAGCAGTAGTGGCGTGAAGAGAGCGAGAGAGAATGGACACAGCGGCGGTCAGGGTGGGAGCAACATTGGGTCAGTGGTCCAGGAAGGCCTCTCTGAGAAGGTGACATCAGGGGCAGGGCCTCAGATGAGAGGCAGACAGCCAGGGGAAGAGCTTTGCAAGCAGAGGGAACAGCAAGTAGTTGGTGTGGTCGGGGCCTTGTAAGCGATGGGGAGCACCGAGCGTGATGAGGCAGGCGGTGGGTAGGCAGAGGCTGGGTCGCAGAGGCCACTGTCACGGTGATCAGAGCTTTGGATGTGGGCAGTCAGGGGAGGTGTTGGGAGCAGAGAAGTGAAAAGCCAAGGGCAGAGTGAGAGAGCAGAGCATAGGAGGGCCTGGGTCAGGGTGGGAGGTTGAAAGGGAGAGGAGAGGTTACCGAGAGCGAGGACTTGTGGGAGGGTCCACCTCCCCACTCATCTCCAGGACCCACTGGGGCTGAGCTGGCCTCTGTCCCCTCTTGCTGTCACCTGGGTGGGGGCAGGCACAGATACTGTCCCCTGCAGCAGGAAGGGGGCTGTCCTAACTTGAGTCAGGTGATCTCCAAGCCCCAAGTTTCCTCTCTCCACAGACCTGGGATGCCTTGTCCTCGCTCCCAGGCACTGGGTTTGGGATTTCCCCTGCCTGTGGAGAGGGGAGGACTGGCCTCCTGGGGCTCCAGGTTGAGGATCTAGAGGCTCAGGAGGCCTCTGAGAATTATCCCCTATCAAGGACATGGGCCTCTATGTGCCCACAGACCTCCCTTTATCACCCCTTCTCTCACCGGTTCTTTGGGGCTTTCCCTAGGGCCATCTTTGCCCCCATTGCTTTGTTTTGTGTCTTAGATGGAAAAAGATAATAGGCCTCTCCCATCTTCATCTTCATCCTCTTTTCCTGACAGCATGTTGCTAAATGTTTCTAGCTTATTTGATTGAATATCTCAGTGGCAGATAATACTCTGCTCTGAGCACTTCTTTTTGTCTTTATTATTTGTGGCTCCTGAGTCAGGGTCACGTCTTCACAACTTGTGGTTGCAGAGATTATTCACATGCATCACTCACAGTGCTTTACAGTTTATAAGTACTTCCCTGATTTCTCTCCTATTGAACTCTTAGACATTTTCTCATGTGGCTTTAAAATCTGACTGCAGGGGACGCCTGGGTGGCTCAGTGGTTGAGTGTCTGCCTTCGGCTCAGGGCGTGATCCCAGGATCCAGGATCGAGTCCCACATCGGGCTCCCTGCATGGAGCCTGCTTCTCCCTCTGCCTGTGTCTCTGCCTCTCTCTCTGTATCTCTCATGAATAAATAAATAAAATCTTAAAAAAAAAATCCGACTGCCTGTGGCTTTCTCCATTGATCCCAGCTCTGTGCTCTGGGCCAATGCACCCTGCCTACTCCCTCTGCCTGGGGACAGCCTGCCAGGGATAGAAGGGTAGAAGGGTAGAAGGGATAGAAGGATAAAAGAGGCTGCTCTTTTCTGCAGTGAATAGCCTGTGCCTTACCACCACTCATCAGGGACATCCCCAACCCAGACTTGCTGCGTGGTAAACTACAACCCCATACCCTTAGTTTGTTCAAGTCTCCCTAGGAGTATGGAGTCCAGTGCTGCCCCTGATATGATATGAGATGACCAGTACTGGACCTAAATTGCCTTTTACCTCTCACCTCCTGGTCACCTCCTCTATTAATGTAGTCTCAGAATGAATGGGCTTAGCCTGGGCAACTCCTGTGGGTTTCACTGAGCTACCATCCACCAACAGTGCTGTGTTCTCCCTTAAGCCTGGAGGTGGCTCAGCTGACAAAGCAGACAGCCCAGGAGCTGATCCAGGTCAGAGTTCCCTGGCTTATTACCCATACAGCCTTCCAGCATAGAGCCCCAGGGCATTACAGAGGAGAGGAGGGATCTAGGGCTCTGAATTGAGGTCCACATGGGTCTAAGTCCCATCTCCACAATTGAGCATTAATGTAACCTAGCAAAATTCCCTCTCCTCTTAGAGTCTTGGGTCCCCCCTGCATAAAATGGAGATAACAGCATGTACCTCATGAAATATTTATTTGAGAAAAGTAAATGCTCCTTGTAGACTACATCATATGGTAGGAATTACTGCCCAGAAAGAGGAAGCAGGAAGTGAAATGCACTAACCTCACATCTGCTCTTTGTTAGGCACCAGACTAGGAGGACCACTGGGCCTCCTCTGAGCCTCACACCACCGCTGGGTGGGGAATAGTCCTGAGAAAACTCAGGGTAGTGGTGATGGGGCCCAGACCTGTGTGATATCAGAGCTCTATCATGCCATGGTCTCCCATCATCGGAGCTAAAGTCATGTGTCCACCACCATCCTCTTTCTCCCAATGTTCCAACCAAGGACCTCTTTGGGCCTTGGAGCCCTGACACAGTCATGGCTCTCATTCTCAATCCACCTTCCTAGGCTGACTGCAAACCCCTGCCCCAGGCTGGCTTTCTGAGAGCCTGTTGTCTGCAGAGTGTATCCAGGTGCCTGAGGCAGATCCCTGCTCCAAGAAGCTCATATGCCTCTGTTGTTATTTCTGTGGAAATAATAGGGAATCTAACCCTTACAAGACCACTCACTCTACATGTTTCAAAGCCCATCATCTCAGTTCTCACAGCAACCCTGGGAGTTTGGAGATATACTCTGCGATTTATGGATGAGGAAATGGAGGTGCAAAACGGTTATGTTGATTGGTAAGTGGTAGAACTGGAAAGGCCCAAATCTGTGCTCCAGGAAACAGAGAGACCCCTCGATCATTACAGCTTCATTGTTCACCTGCTCTGTGATGCCAGGCAAGTTCTGTCCTTGATCAATTCCTCATTTCCTGTCTTTAAAATCAGAGATTGGACCAGCTGGTTTCTAAGGCGCCTGCAGCTCTGCTCTGAGCCCCAAACACATACAATACCACCATATTAGAGATGATTCCAGGAGGGGATTAACCACAGTGGAACTGAACCACTGTTCAGTGGTTTCTGAACTAGCTCTTCATGGGAGCCTAAAATTTGGGTTGGTAAACAAGTTATTCCAGGAGGGGACACTGTAGATGCAAACGCATACTGGGGGTGGCCTATGGTAAGTTAAACCCACAAGGAATCTGAGCTTCAGAGAGGTGAAGTGCTTTGTCTAAGGTTCCACAGCCAGTCAGTGGTGGGGGTAGCATTCAATCCCAGGTCAAGCTGTGATTCTGTTCTGTCTGAACATTAGAATGCTGAGTGGAAATACTGAGGAAGCCTTCTGCAGAAATTCTGATGTAACTGATCTTGACCTAGACGTCTGTCTGGGTAGGAGTGTGTTGGAGCCTGTAGTCCCTGGGCACTGGTGTCCTCACGGACCACTCCGTGGGTGTGACTACCTGCCTGAGCCAGCAATCTGTGCCTCAGACTTGCTTAATATCATCTGTGCCAAGCAGGCTGGTATGTGCCAATCTATGGCTGGGATTTCGTGATGCTAATGGGCTGACCTCTGCCCCAGCACTAAGTCCTGGTTACACTGGGCATCCCCAGGAAGATACCTCAACTCCTCTGGGCTTTGAATCCCACCCATAAATCTGATCTTGGATACTAACCTAACCAAGTATTTGGTGATGTTAAGAAACATTCATTATTTTTTAGCTGTGTTAATATATAGGGAACGTGGGTTTCAAAGAGTTTTTATCTTTTAGAGATCTCTACTGAAGTATTTCTGAATGAAATAATACGTGAGATTTGCTTCAAAATAATCTGGGGGGGGGCTGAGCATTGATGAAATGTGGGTTGGTAACAGTTGACACTGGGTGATGAGTTCATAGAAATTGACTAAACTTTTTTCTAATTTCGTATATGTTTGATATTTCCATAATAAGTGAGCACTTAGCCTTAAAAATTATTAGCACAGACAAATGGAAAATATGCAACAAAACGGAACATATAACAAAGAAAACGAGGGTCGTGGGGAGTCGTGGTTATCCAGCCTCTCAGACCGGGAGGGCAGTAGGATCGGGGAACCGTGCGCGTTCAGCACCGCGGACAGCAACCCGCGGCCGTTCCCCTCCGCCTGGGCAGCTTAGGGATCCCGGGCTTGAGGCCTGGTGCGTCCACCTTGGTTAGGAGGGGTCTGCGCAGGACAGAGGGCCACCCGGCCTCCTACACCCCTCCAGAGGTGGGGTCTTCACTACTCATGGGGTAGACCAGGCCTTGCTGGTCTCGCAAGAAATTTCTGATTTTCTCCTTAAGGATACCTTTGTCAAAAATCAATCGATCATCTATGTATGGGTCTATTTCTGAGCTCTCTATCCTGCTGCATGTATCTATATGTCTGTGCTTATGTCAATCCCATGCTCTTTTGATTCATAGTCTTAAGGTTAAAAGCTTTGTAGTAAGTCCTGATAACAAGTACTGTGAGCCTTACAACTTTACTATTCACTTTCAAAATTGTTTTGACTATTTCTAGGTTCTTTACTTTTCCATATAGATTATACTTATTTTTTTATTTTTTTAAGATTTTATTTATTCATGAGAGACACACAGAGAGAGGCCGAAATATAGGCAGAGGGAGAAGCAGGCTCCCCACAGGGAGCCCAATATGGGACTCGATCCCAGAACCGCAGGATCACCGGCTTGTCAATTCTTACAAGTGAGCCCATTGGAGTTTTGCCTGGGACTGTACAGACCCTATAGATAACTCTGAGTAGAATGGGCATCCTCACAATGTTGAGACTTCCAATCCACGAACAGGGTATATGTCTCCATTTCCTTAGATTCTCTTTAATTTCTCTTGTCAATGTTTTGTAGCTTCTGTTATATAAATTTTGCACATATTTTCTTAGATATATTCCTAAGCCCTTTAATGTTATCCGATGTTATTGCAAATGATATTTTTTAAATTTCAATTTTTAAAAATGTAAATTTCCAACCGTTTGTTGATAGTATGTAGAAACGGAATTGATTTTTGTTTTTTGGCCTTGTAGCATGTGATCTCACTAAACTCACTTATTAATTTTAGTAGATTTTGGGGTAGAATTCCCCAGGATTTTCTATTTTAAGGGTTTTTCTTCAGATTTTTATTCTTAAAAAATCTGAACCTATAGAAAAATTTTGAGAAGTCAAACAACTGAAGTAAGCAGAATAACACACTCCCTTATCCCCCACTGTGTCTGCACCCTAATCCCCAGAACCTATGAATATGTTACATGTCAAAGGGAATTAAGGTTGCAGTTGGAATTATACAGTAGCTGGTTGGCTGACCTTAATATAGATTATCCGGGATTGTTGGGTAGGTCCAATGTAATTACAAGGGTCCTTAAAAGTGGAAGAGGACACAAAAAAAGAGTCAGTGTCAGCTTAATAGAATGAGAGCGAGACTATACCTGCCATTGCTGGCCTTGTAGACCGTGAAAGGGGCCACAAGCCAAGGAGTGCCAGGGGCTAGAGGCTAGAAAAGGCAAGACTGTGAATACATCCCTAGAGACTCCAGAAAGAAGTGTGTAGCTTTGGGGACTCCTTGATTTTAGCATAGTGACACCCTCACTAGATGTCTGGCCTACAGAACTATAAGACAATAAACTTTTGTCTGAAGTCACTGAGTTTGTGATAATTTATTACAACAGTAATAGAAAACTAGCAAAACAACAAACATACACCATCACCAGCATACACACACACATACACATACACACGAGCATGTGCACTTTTTTATTGCTATTTAGTAAATATTTTCACTGTATAAATATATGACAATTCATCCAGTGTACCACTGATGGACATTTGAGCTGTTTCCTATTTTTGTCTAGTGAATACAGAGTTTTCCTAATTTGGCCTTTCAGGCTAGCCCGTTTCCTCTTGAACTATCCCATCATTTTTTGACATTTAATATTTTGCCCAACACGATGTTTTAGGCTCATTTTGTACTTTTTCCCCTCCAGCCCTAGAATTGGCCTTTTTTTTTTCTTCTCAAGAAAGCCCAGTTCCTTTTGGTGGGGAAGTGTTTAGGAACCAAGATCTGGGCACTGGGTGTGCCTAGTTATAACTGGAATACCAGTACCTAAGGGCCTTTGCAGCAAAGAAATAGGTATTTTTTAAAATAACAAATTCATGTCAATACCTCAGATTCCAACCCAAGACCATCTCCCTTGCCTTCTCCAGTAGTGAGAGCCCTCTC